>NC_081197.1:33984329-34319329 GCF_902713425.1 Acipenser ruthenus
CGTGAAAGACGACTATCTGTTAACATTTTTAAATACAAGATTAAACTTGTACCATAAGTTAGAGGCACAGTAGTATTAATATATATATATATATTACACAAAATTGGCATTCTCGAATACTGTGCCTGTTAGTTACGTTTTTCATTTCATAATTGAAGATTAAACCATTGATGGTATAAACTCATAAGCTTTAAAAGTGTTCTTCATGGTAAGAAGAGTCCCGCTGCATTTTTCATCACCAAGCCAGGGATCTGTACAGATCATTGACTATCCATAAATTACATATGATACCAATGGAAACCCGCCCTGATATTCTGACATAATGTGCACTTCTAAAGTATAGTATAGGGAATTACTGAGTAAAGATAATGCATATGTTTATTTTGCCATGAATTGCCTTTGGAACAAGGGAATTCTTCTAAATGCAGTGGAATAGAGAAGGAAGGGAAAATAACTATTAATTATAGGATCATTTCATTCCAATGTGACATCTGTAGAATAAACAGCAGTTACACAGTTACAAGTCATAACATCCCTCCTATCCAGCCAGCCAGTGTTTCATGCAGATGAGAGATGCTGGGTCTTCTTGCCAGCTCAAGTTAGATTTACTCCAGCAGCAAATATAGTTGCCAGAGCAGCTGCCAACTGTTCCGGTACCTTGCACCATGACCCACTATTGCAATAAAACCTTTTCCTCTAACAATATGTCATCAATATCAGACTAATGATCCCTTACCTATTTACATTTTCATGGAATGGCCCAATTGTTAAACTTTGTAACTACATCCGTGAGGTGGACAGGGGGCTTGAGTTGCCCAGTCTCTTACTTTTGACTTTCTGTATATTTTGTACCTAAGGAGAGTACCTTTGCCAAGGCCTGAACCCCTAATAATACCGGCTGTACCATAATACAAGGAGGCATCTCCTAAGAGCTCAAGCTAGAAAGCTTGCAGATAAATGATGTACATTTTTACTACTTCGCTAAAGAAAATGAACCAAGGTTTTTAGTTGCTACTGAAAGAGGCCAATACCCCCCGAAATACATTTTAACTTACAGCTAAAAGAAAGCACAGAGATAACAAAAAGCCAATTTGTGGGCCGCTTTGTTGAACCTTTAGAATGGAATTAATTTTGCTTGTAAAAGTTGTTTTCACTCAACTCTGCAATGTCACAGACATCGGTTGTAAAACCAGGTTACGCTAGACTACTGTAGGCTTGACAGCGCTGGCACGCTAAATACTGCTTTAAAAATCATTTAGAAGTTTTACTGCTGAGGCCTGGGAGGTATTTCCTCCCCTCCCCCTTGTTCAATTGAGTTGTTTATGTCAGGAGTCGAGGGGCTGCACAGAAATAACATCACTTTCCCATTAATAGAAAGGCAAGGGACTGCATAAGGAGAATATAAAACAGAGGAAGGCTTCACTGGGTTGCTTTGATTAGTCTTCCCATGCAGAGCCATGGGAAGGTTTATGGGCCACAGTGTAAACAGAACCAAGTGAACCACATTCGAGCACACACCACAGGGCAGAGTCACAGGATACGAACAGCAGCACATTCCTACCAAGAGCTCCTTCTAGGATCTGAACCGGAACAAATTACGTCATCTTTTACACTATAATGATATCTATACGTGCCATTAACACATTGCTATGCAATGTGAACGCAACCAACATGATCTGGACGCAAGAATATAACAAAATGTGTACTACAGTATATGCTGCCCTGACAATACAAACAGTCACCATCAAATTTGTTCAGGATCTACTGTTTAAGTCATTTCTTTGACTGCCATTCTTTATCAATGTTCTGATGTGTACAGTAGGTCATGCTAAATTATGGCTAAAAATCACAGAATGAAAGGTATAGTTAGGTGGAAATATTTCAAACTTCTCCTGTTAAATCTCTAGCCTAAACATACAGTATGTAAATCCCACGTGCTATTTTCAACACCAGAATAAAAATGCAGAAACAAGTTATCAAAAACACACAAGAATGTGTACTCTGGAAAAATAATGCGTGGACCTGACATTGTCAGAGATAAAACAAACATCAAGCAAACCCCTCAAAAGAATGTTAAAAAGTGTAAGGCTGGGTGATTCCCTTGGCAAATATGATGGTAATTCTTCACATATTTTAAAAAGCACAGCACTGAGAGCCCTCCATTTACCGTTTGAAGGTGCTTTAATATGCCTGTCAGATGCATAGTAACACGATGAACAAAGGATTTACAAAACACAAACTAAACAATACAAGTACATACAGATTTACATGCACACAATTATGTGGGACTAAATCAGCTGGTTTGGAACTGCAAGTTGGTCAGAATTTTATCTATAGTCTTCTGCATTTATTTAAGTAAACCCATTCTGGCCTTGGTCCTTAGGATTAGGTGTGTTTTTGCCCAATCACCATTCTCTTACCTTCAGGTTTGGTCTCAACAGTGACATACATATTTATAATACTTTATTAGCACCTCACTTGAATTTCATTTCTATTGCAGGTTATAATTTCCTTACATATCATTTTCTGTTAACATACTCGGTTCTGTTTTTGTTTTGTTATTTTTGTCATACTGTACACTCACAGTTTGTGTCTAGGACACTTTTGTTCACGTTTTCTTCTCATTTTAGTCATTCCCCAGTTCTAGGTTTAGTTTCACAAGTGTTGAACAAACAATCAAGTTAAATGCAATTTTAACAACTGTATGCGACTATGATAGCCGTCATCTGTGTTTCTTTCTTTCCTTTGTCTTCACCACCACTCTACTAAATAAGG
This sequence comes from Acipenser ruthenus, assembly GCF_902713425.1. NCBI lineage: Eukaryota > Metazoa > Chordata > Actinopteri > Acipenseriformes > Acipenseridae > Acipenser > Acipenser ruthenus. The sequence goes on from NC_081197.1 coordinate 33,987,105, forward strand.
TACGGCTGTCTAATGTAACTAACTTTAATAGTTTCCTAATAATATGAAAGCCAATTTAATTTAAGAGATCATTAACCTCATTTTGAAAAGTCTTTAGACAGTAAATTGCTGTATGCATAGACTACTGTACGTGTTTATACTGGTGGATCTGTATGCATGTTCATAGCAAGGCCTTTATTAATCACATACAAATAGTGCCAATATATGGATTTTCCTTGGCTCTGTAAGGGTGAAATATTTTGTCCTGTCTGCATAACAATATTCAGAGCGTATGTGCCATAACCCTTTTTTTTATTTATTGCTTTAACCTTTCAGTTTGAAAGCTTATCATATATAAAGATGGTGTGAAGTTCTCAGTTGGTGTTTGAGGGTAGTATACAAGAAATGTGTGTTAAACAAGAGGTGCATATTATACAAGGAATGTAATCCAAGGCTCCTCCATTATTAGCAAGGAGGTCAACTGATGTTACCAGCAAAGTCACAAGTGGTCAAGCTTTGATTTAAACCCAGAATCTCATGTTTCGTAGGCCAGATTGTGAAACACTAGACTACACTGCCTCATCATTTAATTATGATTGTATGACCTTATAAGGGGGACACAAATCCAGTGCCATTTCCATGGCATTAAATAATATTACAAACCGAGAGATTGCATTTTTTAAGATGCTCTGTTGCCAGCACAGCCTTATACTAATGTGCAGATCTTTGTTGGGACTTGTTGGTGGCTCAGTTGGATGCTTACAGTAAGTGCCACAATTATCTAACTACCAACACCCCAGCTTGGGAGTTGGAGTGCTGAAGTGTGCATTGACAGATCACAGGTAAAGCTCCTGTCCAATGCGTTTTTACATTAGATGCTAAGCCAAGCAACAGCATTACTAGTTAAAACAGTGACACATCAAAATGATGCATTACTTACTTAATAGTGGTATTGCTGTGTTGTTTTTACCAATGAACACATACAGCAAAATGTCATCCCGATTATACTAAATTATAAAAAATATTCATTTATTGTTGGAACAAGGTGAGCATGAAGTGCTTCAAGGAGCCTTGGGTTTCAAACACTGAAAGCGTGATTCGCAGAGGGAAACAAAGGCAGGGATGGAGCAGGAAAGTAAAGAGATTTAAAAGATAAAAAAGTAAGAACTAAAAAAAGGCTAATTATGCAATCAATTTGTGACTTCTGAAGACCAATAGACTGGATGAAAAAAGGTCAGAACTGTAACTGAAATACTTTTATTTTATGTTTTCAATAGAAGAGTTGTCATGCCTTTACAGCCATGCTTTATTTGTCATTCTGTTACTGAGAAATAAAGAATGTCCATAGAAAGTGTATGGGACAGCAGAGTCCCAGAGTCCCAGTTTTCTATACTGTGATTTATTACAGAACGTAAGAGGATTTAAAAACAGAAGCTTACCTGCTTCCTTTTAAACATAAGAAAAAAGTATTTGGCTGAAAAAAAACCCCTTGGAAATGGGATGTTTGTCCCCACAGCTTTCATAAAAAAGTGGGTTATAAATGAGAGAATAATGGGTATTCCATGTGGTGCACCACATAAAACACCACTCTGCAATCCAACAAACTGTTAGCCACAGTCTACTTAAGTGCATGGCAACAGCACTCCAGAGGGTTTAAAAAACATAATATAATTATGTTTTGTACTTTTAATTCCTCCCTAAATACATTGTGCTTCTTTGTTCAGCAAAAAAAAAAAAAAAATAAAAAAAAACCTGTCAACAAATGTGTGATTTCCCACCATCTGGACAGGGGCTACAAAAACTCAAGGGCTAGTGAAATGGAATCACTTACAACCGTTTGCCAGTGCCTTTGTTATTAGGTCACAGCCACCCGAACACCAATGAAAAGCATTAATACTGTCAAGCACCTGGTTACAGACCGACTTATGTAATACAAGAAAGGTTGATCAAGGTCAGCACGTTTATAGTGCAGTCACAAAAGAAAAATGATTTTAGAGGGGGGCTGCAAAAATGAACAGCTAACTCTGAAATGCATTTGTTTTGTTCTGTCCTAGGAGGGGTTAATGTAGCACAGCGGTCCACAGAGTACTTGTGTTTCACTTTATGCTGATGAGACTCCAAACCCGATGCACACATGTGGACCATGGAGCTGACTCAAACTACACTGTAGTCACTATGCTGCAGACATTGAGACAAATGGATCCTGAAACTTTAAAGTGTTGTGGAGGCTGAACCACTGGCAAGACATGAAATAAAAGGGATAAGCCACAGAAACATTACATCAGCTCCAAACAAACATAGACACACACATTATATATATATTATAGGGCATCTGCTAAGAAATAAATAATAAATAATAATAATATATAAACACACACACACACCTTTCTTTTTAAATATGTTAAGACATCAAAACTCTGCCTAAATTTGGGCCCATGTACACAGGACGTGTTATGTAAATTCATTCCTAGGTTGGAAGGGGTCCGTGCAGCTTCTTAGACATCTAGAAGTTGCCACTTTGAATGTTGTTAAAAGGCAGGCAGGGCTGCGCTGAAATCAGGACACGCGTACTTTAGGCACTATTATAAACATATACTGTACATCACCTTTATGGGCTGTGTTTACCGTGTTTATTTCTTTAAATTGCACTTCAGCGATCCAAAGACTTGTTTCTACAGTAACGTATGATTTACAAAAATGACTAGCCCTGAACTTAAGAACTCAAGAGATGAATTCAGCACTTTTTAAAATTTAAATTTTTAGTCACATCCCAGGTTGTGTTGAGCAGGGATCACGGTTTCTGTTTGCAGGATTTTTAATCGCGTGAAGTACAGTAAAGTGCATAAAGTTGCTCTTTTCCCAATCTGACAATTTTTTTTTATTATTATTTTCATAACTTTCTCACAGATTGAAGCTACTTACTGAACAGGAGAAAACCTACCAGGCACGAAAGGAGAAAGAGAACAACAAGAAAGTGGGCAAACTAAAGGAGGAGCTTACCAAGCTGAAATCCTTTGCCCTTCTGGTGGTGGACGAGCAGCAGAGACTTTCCGAGCAGCTCACACAGCAGAGCAGCAAGGTCCAGGAACTAACAGCCAGCACTGCCCAGGCCCGGGAGAAGCTGAGTGCTGCCCACGCCAGGGCACAGGAAGAACAGCATAAAGTCTGCTGTCTGGAGGCTGAGCTTCAAGACCAAGCCAACCACTTCCATCAGGAGAAGGAGGCCATGACTGCCAAGTTGACCAATGAGGACGCCCAGAACCGGCAGCTCAAACAGAAGCTGGCCACTCTGAGCAGGCAGATTGATGAGCTGGAGGAGACCAACAAGACACTGAGGAAAACAGAGGAGGAACTCCAGGACATGAGGGACAAGATCAACAAGGGAGAGTGTGGCAACTCCGGTATGATGGCTGAGGTGGAGGAGCTGAGGAAGAGAGTGCTGGAGATGGAAGGGAAGGACGAGGAACTCATCAAGATGGAGGACCAGTGCCGGGACCTCAATAGAAAGCTGGAGAAAGAATCTGGACAAAGCCGGAATTTGAAGGGTGAGGTGGACAAGCTGAATCGCAGGATCATGGAGCTTGAAAAGCTGGAAGATGCTTTTGGTAAGAGCAAGCAAGAATGTGGCTCGCTCAAGTGCAACCTGGAGAAAGAGAGGTCAGTGACCAAGCAGCTGTCTAATGAGTTGGATTCTTTAAAGGTGAGAATCAGGGAGCTGGAGGCCATTGAATCCCAGCTGGAGAAGACAGAGCTTACACTGAAAGAGGACCTCAGCAAGCTCAAGACACTAACAGTCATGCTAGTTGATGAAAGGAAATCCATGGCAGAGAAGCTGAAGCAGACAGAGGAGAAGCTCCACTGTGCCACAGGAGAGTTGCAGACAGAACAAAAGAAGGTGACATCAGTGACTGAGAAGCTAATTGAAGAGAGCAAGAAAGCCCTGAAGTCCAAGGCAGAGCTTGAGGAGAAGATGTATAGTTCTACCAAGGACAGAGATGAACTGATATCCAAATTAAAGGCAGAGGAGCAAAGGGGAAATGACTTGCAGTCTAAAGTTACAATGATGAAAAAGAGGATGCAGTCCCTGGAAGCCATGGAAAGGGAGTCTTTGAGGAACAAGGCCAAGCAGGAGCACATAAAGGTTCCTCTAGCCACCCACTTAGACCAAGATGACAATAAAGTCAAAGATTTAACACAAGAGGTGGAAAGACTGAGGCGTAAGCTGAAGGAGATGAGGGCTGTGGAAGATGACCTGGTGAAAACAGATGAGTTTGAATCTCTGGAAAAGAGGTACACCAATGAGCATGACAGGGCAAATGCCCTAATTGAGGAGCTGGAAGCCTCCAGACAGGAGTTATCTAAATACCAGCTAGCAGAGAAGGCAGAGTCCAACCAGGAGCACATACTCTACAGACAGCTGAAAGAAGAGGAGGCCAAGTCCAGTCACCTCACAAGAGAAGTTGAAGCTCTGAAAGAAAAGATACATGAGTACATGACAACTGAGGACTCAATCTGCCAGCTGAGAGGAGAGCAAGGCATGATGCAAAGGAAACTGACACAGCAGGAGAGCAAGAACAAAGAGCTGGCTCGAGAAATGGAAAACCTCACCAGGGAGCTAGAGAGATACAGGCGGTTCAGCAAAAGCCTGAGGCCCGGATTGAACGGCAGGAGGTTTTCAGACCTGCAGGTCTTCTCCAAGGAGGTGCAGACAGACCTGTCAGACAACGAACCCCCTGATTACAAAAGCTTGGCTCCTTTAGAACGTGCTGTGGTCAATGGAAAATTGTATGAGGAAAGTGATCCCGAGGATGATCCCAATTACAATGAGCAGCCTCTCACCAAATGCAACGCATCAGTTGTCAACAATGCCAACAACCTTAACAACAACAGAAAGACGAGGGTGCCCTGGGGGAAAGTCAGAGAAAGTCATCACCCTCTGAACGGTAAAGTGACACCAAGGCAAAATGGGAATCGCATGCAGCCAAGGGATCTGGTTCTTACTCACACACCAGGTCGGCCCTTGCAAATCAAAGTGACCCCGGACCATGGGCAAAACACAGCCGTGTTGGAGATCAGCAGCCCTACTTCAGAGAATGCCCACTCTTACACAAGTACTGCCGTGATCCCCAACTGTGGAGGTGTGCCCAAGCAGAGGATAACCATTATCCAGAATGCCTCAATCTCCCCTGCAAGATCTAAAGCCTCTCCCACTTCTGATGGATACTGCACCCCTGAAAGGGCCATCTCGCCACTCACCATGGCAACACACTCCAGAGCAATAACCCCAGACTCATGTGGCTCCATAACCCCAGACAGGGCAATGTCACCCATCCAGATAGTGGCCCTCACCAACGGTTCTTCAGAGCGATCCCTATCCACGGAGCCGGTGGAGGTCAGTGCCGGACACACAGTATTCCGGGTGACACCAGAGAGACAGCAGAGTTGGCAACTGCAGAGGTCAAACAGTATGAGTCCCAACATCATTACCGCTGAGGACAACAAAATCCACATCCATTTAGGGAGCCCCTATATTCAGGCCATTACCAACACATCCAAGCCCATGAGACTCTCCTGCCCTTCTGGTCAGGAGAACAGAACTCAAGTATTAACAAACGGCACACCCGTTAAGTCTTCCAACAAAATCACAAGCAGCATCACAATTACACCAGCAACCTCCCCGATCCCACGGCCTTCACAAATTACAGTAAGTAATGTCTATGATTGACTCCTCCTTCATCACCGTCCCTCCATATCCAAAACCAACCATCCCAGCCTGCACTCATCAGTATTTACAAATAACGTAGCCTAACATATTTTACTTCCATTCCTCAACCACTCCTGCAAGAATCCTGTTGAAGCACTTCTTTTATTTTTTTGGGACGTTTGTGCATGAATTACAGTATATATATATATATATATATATATATATATATATATATATACACACACAGTATACATATATAAAAAAAGTTTAAAAAAATATAAAAAAAATTACTAGCAATAAACCTAACTTTTTACAATGAACGATTACTCATGTGTGCACTTACTGTATATGCTCAGCAATGAACAATATGTACCAAGACTAGTCAATGATGTACTGTTGTATTTCATATAAAAATGTACTTCAGTTTGTTATGGGGATTTTTTTTCTTCTTCTAAATATTAAAGTACATGATGCATTACCTTTTACTTTTTTGAACTTTTATTTTATTTGTTTATTTTTTTAAATTCACCCCCCCAGAATTTACATGAAAAATATAAATGAATTAATTGTGTTTGTTGTCATAATCATTAATTTGATAATGTGAGGATTATAATTGTGTCTGAAACTTACTGTAGCATAAATGGAGAGCTTATTTTGTGAAGATATGTACTGTAGCTGGAAACACTAATACAAAAATGTATTGTAATACAGTATTTTATTAATTCATAGTTTTCATTAATTAAACAGAAGTCTTTATCCAATAGAGTTAAGACTGCACCAGACAGAATGCCACCCTCCAGAAGCTGGTGAAGGGTCAGAAAACTGGAAAGTGTTGCCATTGACAGAACAAAACCCAACAGATAATACAGCTTTTTAATAAATTGCATGTTATCACTTCAAAAGTGTAAAGGCATTTTCAACACATAGTACCGTGCTATGTTTTAGTCCACTTTTTTAAAATGTTTCTTTCAAGAGTTTTCCAATAAATTATTATAAAATGCGGAGAAAATATTAAAAAAAGAAAAGGAAGTAATTTCACCACAGGTCTGCTTGGGCTGTGCTGATTTCTAAAGGTTGATGTCATGGTTTCTGGATCTTAATTACATAAACACAGAGGCTGGGAATGAAGGACTGAGTACATTCGGCCATAAACCATGAAGAAAATATTTATTGAAAAATACCATTTTAAACTGTGTATAATGAAGGGTCCTGGATTTAAAATAAAAAGGCCCTGACTTACACTAATAGCACATAGGGTACAGCACAGTAAGAGTAGCCTGTTTTGGGTCTGTTTAGGGGTTCTATTTGATCTGGGGTTTTAACGGATAAGATACATCTGATTCTTCCACTGAAATGTAATTTTTTAAAAATTTGGATTAGGCTAAGCCCCCCCCAAAAAAAATGTAATAAAGTTTTTGATGTTCTTTGTTAAGAGTATGATAAAAACAGAACCCAATTTCACACAACTTTCTGCTTGATTCTCTGTGTATTGAATCTGTTTCCAGGGCTAAATGAAAACCCAGACCAAATCTACATTTGTAAGAATTCCAAATGTTCAGAAACTTGAAATGTATACTGAAAACTAAAACAAGACAAAGCATGCTTCCAGGTACAAGAAAATAAATAAATAAAAAAATAATACTCCCATTAGCCAACAGACATTTAGATATCACTTTCTACAAACAAAATTAATTTGGAACATGGGTATACAGTACAAAGGAAACATTGAGAGGCCAGCTACAGTGATTGGTTTTAGGTGTTGTGAGCTGGTCAGGTGGGGCAGGGACAACAGAAGCCTATAAAAAACTAAAAGTGATTCCAGAATGAGTAATGATTAGTGATGTACACTATATCTGCTAAGTGTTTAAACCAACGTAGGATAAACGGGTAGAGTAAGTGTCAAAATGTACGAAAAGCTATAACCATGACAGGAGTGTGCAAAAATACCCTAACGACCTAATAATTATTAGTAAAAGAACTAAACTTGAAGTGTCTATCAACACCAAATAATCAGTTAAGTAAACACACTAAGAAGGTAAATGAGGTCTCCCCTAAACATCAAGCCACCTCAATAAAGACACCACATGCATACAGTAAAAGGGAAGATAACAGTTGTCATGTAAAATATGTCAAAAATGGTGAGTGATGCAGAAGAAATTCTTCTTTTACTATCAGGTTTTATTTTCTGCAGAGCTCAAATGTATGTTGGTGGATGACTTCATATCCATTGCAAGCTCTTGATCAAACACTCTAAGTCTAATTTTACCACAAGGTTGAATGAGCCATTGTTTTACACACACTGAAGTACAGCAAACCAGTGCCATGACAACATGAGGTACAGATTATGAGGTATTGGAGACAATGACAAACAGCCCTGGGGCCAATTATAATTATAGATAAAATGACAATTAAAGCAGAATTGTTTGCTGAAATTGCAATCACAGTGCTATTTTGTCCAGTTACAATTAAATTTACAATTATGCAGCAGTAATTAAAATTATAATTAAAATTATTCTAAGTAACCAAGCAATAAATCACAGGTACAAATACAGAAACATAAAACTATATGGGGTCACATGATCGCATGGCAAATAAATGCGTAATTGAATTGTAATTGTACTCTTTCAGCTAGTCTTTTCTAGCCATCTCTTGAAATCATCAACAAACAAGTTTATGTCTGCCCTACATGTTGATCTACAGTAGCTGTATACTCCTGTTTACATTTAGTATAACCAGTCATTTCCCCTGCCCTGTGGTGTGTTTTAGACTGTCATAAAAAAAGATCTGGTTCAATAGCCATGTACCGTACAGTAGCACACCCAATTCAGGACCTAAAGGTTGTGGACAAACATTTTGCTCTTAAGACAAAACGTGAACCTACCACCATGAAGCTCACAAAGACATTAGGTTTCGGAATGCTACTGTATGCTGTCACTATTACAAGCCTTGCCAGTTTGTAGCCATTTACAGGCCATACAATACTTGGGTAACATGCAACATAAATATAGCAAAGACAGGAAATAGAAGATGTGAAAAATAATACAATAATGTAAGCTTAAGTGAATATAAAACAGTTTGCCCAAATTCACGTGTTCCATTTAACCCATATTTTGAGTGCAAATGCTACTGCAATCTTCTGCAGGGAATACTTCATTATAATGGGTATATAATTTGCAAGAAATTTGCTAGCTGCTCCTTCCATTATTGCTCTGAAAATGTGCCTCTGCACATGCTTCAAAAGGATCTAATGACTTGTGATAGGGTCCTAGTCTGAATCTCTTACTGGGATAATGAAACTTTATCCACGCGCACAAGTTCCTGCTTTTTCACATGTATCAATGTAGCATTATTCTCACATCATCAAGTGAAATGGAAGCTTTTTAAATGTTTCCAAGTGCATGGAATCTGTACAAATTAGTGTTCTTCCATGTTTATTGATCTTTCATCAGTTTAGTTTTGCTTGTTTAATGCACAGATGCTTTGCAATGAATTCTTGGCATAACTTTTCATTAGTACCACAGTGAAGATGGCAAAGTTCTTGAAACAGCTGTACAGTATGTCGAGAACAGAAAGAACCTGGAGTGTTGAACAAAATATTCATGCACATAAGTATAACCAAGCACGGATTTTTAAAGTACATAATACAAAAAAACCAAATGAAACCAATTGCAAAGGAATAATAAAAGCATTACCTAAAATAGATGCCAAGTCTTACTTCCTGAGTACAAGTACAAGTATTTGATCTTACAACTCCTGATTTCAGCTCTAGAGAATACCAAGGAGACTGCTTTGAATCAAAACCAAAAAACATTTTAGTATCCCTAAAGTGCTAGAATTCCTGAAGCACAACTCACACACAGTAATCGTTACTTTTCAATTTGGTGCACAGATTAAGGACTGCAGCAGAGTGATCGAACCTTGGGTCCCTCCCTATTAAGAGTTTTGTTCTGCCAACACATTGCACATTGATGATGTTTCAACATGTAGCCAACATAGGTAGCCTAGTGGGGGGATTGTAAAATGTGAACCCAGTGAATTACTATAAACTTGCTTTGGTGCTGAAGAGACTCAGATTAGTATAAACACAGCACAACACACTAATCCAAAACACGCTACATACTATACTATAAAGTATGGCTTTTTGAAGCAAATTCCCTTTAACATGTTTTTTGTTGACTGGCATTAAATTGAAACCTATAAAAAAAATGTTAATTTCACAACAAAAGCTCCCTTTCCCTCACCTATACTGAGTACCAATCAATTACAATTAACTTCAGCACCGAGTGATTTAAAAGCCTCTTGGAAGCCTTCCTCCTGGATGCCGACAGTTTTACTGCCATACGAGTGGTATTAGTTAGATCACAATAAGCTCTACAGTATGTTAAAAATTACACTGTCAGATTGCTATTGATTTGTACTCAATAAATTTTGTAAACAAGGGAACACTGTTATTCAATTAAATTGGCGTACCTGCACAGCCCTAGTAAGAAGTATGGTATAGGCCTACCTTCTGGAATTCTGGAACCAGACTGTAGAGAATGAGGCTTCAGTTCTAAATAGTCTATTCTTGAATTACAAGCAACAGTGGGAACTTTTTCTTTTTTTTTTTTTTTTTTTTTTAATTACTAAAGGAATTTCCAACCACTCAGATGTTTTAATAGTGCAAGTCTGATTCAAATAAAGACCTCTGCCAGTCTAAGAAGGTCGACAGCTGGGTGTACAACACCCGCCATGAATGGAGTCAAAACAGCTGCTTCCACATCAGTCTTCATAAAGCTTGTGAAATTGTATACATATATACACTATACATTAAAAGCTAGATCACAAGTTTAAAGATACAGAGTCTGCTATACAAAATTGATTCATGTAGGAATCTGTGCAACCTGGAGCCAATATCTGCTACAAATAAAGGGCATCAGTAATTTGATTACAGTAAAACAGAGCTTCCTTTCATACTTGACAACCAATGTTTTCCCACTCTGCCTCAGTACATCAACCCTGGACTCCAGTGCTATGAGACAGGATCACAGCAGGGCAGGCTGGTGATGAAAAGCGGAGGGGACCGCAGGATAGCTCTGGATCAATGAACCCTGTTTGTGCTGCTGACTTGCAAGCGGCCACTGCCAGACAGAGGTTTCAGGGACAGGCATACAGCTGTACAAGCACAGTGACACAATGGATGGGACCATCACACAGTTTACCACGTGAACACAAAACGTTTTTGATACAATTGCATGCAAGGACTGTAGCTAAACAATAAAACTACAAAACACTTAACTCCCAAGAACCCTGCAAAAAACATGCATAACACTGAACTGTAGACATCAACTTACTTTCCGGAAATAGAGTGGTACAGTAAATGTTACCATTTCGCCGAACCATTATGTCCTTGTTATTGCATTACATTCCTACAGTCGATACCAGTTACCCTTTTTCATAGCCCTCCTATTACGTTGAAAATGTTTTTCTATCAAATTGCACAGAAACATAATGTTTATGAACATACAGTACAGTAACAGGTCCATTTAAATACTAAACCTGACAGAAGTATGGTTATGTGTATTGTACACATAGATCTAATGAAGTCATGACACGAACAAAAAAAAATGCCACAATGAAAAAATTATAAAATTGTAACATGTATGGTAATTGTGCACCTATGTAGGGTCAAATAGACTTGAAACATAATAGGTTGGTAAATTTCCAAATTTCTTGGCAACCTTTAATTTTGATACAATCAAACTTGTGCTAAACTTCAAGCATGTTACACTCTCATACTGTATAAGACTTTAGGTAAAGCTCTAAAGTTTGCTAGAAAAGAAGACAGGATCTCTTTGTTGTCAATAAGCATAGGATGTCTTGACTTCACTCTGCAGGCCCTAAACAACAACTGTGTTTGGTTTCCATGGTTACAGCAGCGCCAGTACAGAACATTATACTGCATGATCTAGCTGGCTAGATTTGGAACCAGGAAGGAAGCAAGCAATACCGAAATTACAAGTGTATGTGCAGGAGGCTCACTTTGCTTCGGTTTTTGGAAACAAATGCCATAAAAACTTTAAGAAATGTGAAGTGTTTGCAGTTTGACATCACCAGCTGGCTAACAAGTAAACTGTTTAAAGAAATTCAGAGTTAATCATGATGTAAATAGTGCAGTAATACAAACCTTATGGATGCATTTCCGACGCTATCCTACCCGTGCCAAACCATTCATTCAATGCTTATCCAGTTTTAAAATGAATTTGCATGCACTGTAAACATATCAAATTAATCATCAAACGTATGTAAAATTGCTAAACTGGATGATTGAAACTCCAGTACTCTGAGCTGCCTCACCATACTTCGGACAAATACATTGCTGTGGGACAATATACAATGAACTGTATTATATAAAACTTTCTTTTTTCTAAATAAAAAGATACAGACTTCAGTAAAATTACCAAGAATGGCTCAAATGTGATTAACTTACTAGTATTTTTCAAGCTTTATATCAGTGAAAACTAATTAAAAAAGGCTTAAAAGCAATGTGAATCTAAACATATATAAACCACATCTGTCAGTGCCAGTGCAGTCATTTTCAAGGTGTATTAAAGCTATGTGGGTGCTAATATTATAGAAAAGCAGCATTAAGGAAATGTGAATGGTACGACTTTTGTAGGTTGTAATACATGTGTAGACTGCCACCTAGTGGGAGTACACTTGTACTGTAATAGCCTATTCTGTATGTATAGTTATTATATTCTAGTTCGGTGGTTCTCTTATACTAGTGGCCGCATTGCAATTATTTTTCTAAAAATACTTAAGTATATCACATGAAAAAAAAAAGAAAATATTGCAATGCTGTTATATTATAAAATGATATGTAAAACTGTAATCGTCCAGAATAATAGGTTTACTGTGCCCTACTGAATTAAAGCAGAGGATGTCAAACAGTAGTTAATTATAAAAAAAATAAAAAAAATGTTCGTGTGTACTTCAGGTAGAAATAGTACAAAAGTAGACATCGCTTTATTTTTATTTTTTTCAAATCCCTCCCATTGTAGTTTCTGCACAATAAACAAGTGGCAAGAGACACATTTTCATGAAGTAACAGCATTACTGAGGTTTACCTATGTCTTTTTTTTTTTTTTTTACTTTTTGAAGGCCGAGGCCTAATATTTCGGGTCCCGGAACGTTTACCTCAGGGCTGAGCCCAAGTATTTCGGGCCCCTCCTCTTCTTCGCCTTGCATGGTTTGTTTTTTTAAATTGCAACATTGAAACGTGAATTCTGTGTACTGGTAGGCTTAAAAGAGTCACATGGACTGAAGAGGCGGCTTGGTGAACTTAAAATCAATTTATAGTAGTTAGGAGTTTTAGCAGAGAGAAGTGTTTTTGTGAGAGTTAAAAAAAAAAAAAAAAAAAAAAAAGTTTTCTAAAAAATTGAATTTGTAAAGCGAAAGCTCAAGCGCAGAACTGATCCCCAGACTGTCTTGGCGTTAGATTTGGAGGATGAGGGAGACTTTGATTATTCCAGTAGTTGTGAGGATCTTGATTTGGAGGATGAAGAGGTTGATCCATATTTCACTGTCGATACTGAGGGGGATTCAAGCGACACTGAAGGTAAGCTGATTCATGATTTTTTTTTTTTAAATGTCCTTTTATTTATGTACTTTTGTAAGAATAAAGTTAGTGGGTATGCATCAATGCAGTTATAATACATAATGTATTATTATGATGACAATTATTACATTTATTACACACTTGTCAATAACTGTTTCTCCCTTTTGTAATACAGCTGAAGGCTGCAGTGCACAACCAGAGGTATGTTTTGGATGAAGAGGTTGTGGACGTGGTAGGGGAAGTAGCTGAGGAAGTGCACTGTCTTCCAGCTCCCAGGACCTTACTGAACACGACACATGGTGCACAGAAGACAAGTCGCCCCTTGCATTCCCATTCACTGGTGTTCCTGGGATAAATGGGGAAGAAGCAACTGGGCTGGAGTACCTGAAGCTATGTCTCACTGATGATGTGATGAATGACATTCAGATGCTGACCAATACATTTGCCCAAGAACAAGTTAAAAAAATACCAGCTACTAAACCCCACGCACAAATGAGGAGCTGGAAAAATATCACGTTGGATGGCCTTTGGCAGTTTTTTGGTCTTTCATTTTTGATGGGGATATTGAAAAAGCCTTCTATTGACAGCTACTGGTCTGGGGACCCGACCATCAGCACTCCCTTCTTTGGTAGCATCATGAGCCGGTACCGCTACAAGCAAATACTTCAGGCACTGCACTTCCAGGAGAACCAAGCTGTCAGGCCTGAAAATGATTGCCTCTGGAAATTCCGCCCCTTCTTCGACCACATCACATCCTTGTTTACAACTGTCTATACACCTGCGCAAGACATTTCAATTGATGAGTCTCTTTTGCTGTACAAGGGAAAGCTTCATTTCAAGCAGTACATTCCAAAAAAAAGGGCACGCTTTGAGATGAAATCATATGAGCTGTGTGAGGAGAAGACCGGCTACACAGAAGTTGTTGGTCTGGGCAAGACCAACAACTTCTTGGCCAACATGGTTCTAGTTTCTGTGTTGTTATGGAGCTTATGAAGGGACTGATAACTACTACAACAGTCCTGAACTGTGTCTGTCTCTGTATGACCAGAAGACTCATTGCCAGGGAACAGTGCATGGTAATCGGCAGGGCATGCCTTAAGATTTGCGCATGAAAGCAGATGCAACACCACTGCAGAAAGGAGATGCGACTTACTGCACCACTGACAAGCTGATGGCACTGTGCTGGCATGACAGGAATTATGTCACCATGCTTTCAAACTGCAATGATGCCAGCATAGTAAGCACAGGAAAGAAGACCTAAGAATACCAACCCATCTACAAAGCCCAGGTGATTCTGGATTACTTTCATCATGGGAGGAGTTGAAAGAAGTGTCCAGCTGCTGAAATACTACAGCTTTCTGCAGAAAACAATCAAGTGGTACAAGAAGCTTGCCTTTCACCTTATTCATGTGGCCATCCTTAATGCCTACATATTGTATTCAGAGAAGCAGCAAAACCACCAACTATTCTGTCATTTCGTATGAGCCTTGTGATGCAAATTCTGCAGTACAGCAGTGCAGCCTCCAGTGCAAGGTATCAAGGAGGAAGGCCAAGCCCTATGGTGCATCCTATGAGGCTCACTTCCCAAGCCCTATCCTCTCAAAAGAGAAGTCAGTGTTTTGGCAGTGCAGAGTTTGCAACAGCAGCCCTGGAGGAGCCCTTCTGGGAACATTCCACTTTGTGCTGCACCATGTTTTGAGCACTGGCACACAACATAAAATAAATTGTGGTGCAATATTTATTTATTTTATTTATTATTTGACCTCAAGACATCAGTTATTGCTTTTTATTTTTAATTGCTTGTTTTTTTTAGATTTTTTTTTCATTTGAAATGCTTTATATGCTAATTCTGTACTGTCTTTCCTGTTCTGAATTATGTAAATAGTTTGAAAATCATATTCTTCATGTTCTAAGCTTTAAAATGTTTTATGGTGATTTGATCAAATTTAAATGTTTCCTGACTCTTAACAACCAAGTGCATTTGCTTTCAAAATTCCCAAAAATAAAACCCAGCTCAGAATATGTGCATGTTATGAATTACTTAGGAAATGGGCAAAAAAGGGTCTTGTCAGAAATACTACTGTATCTTTTAGGGGACATTCCTTCATCTGTAGCACCGTCTTTTGGGAGTTAAAATACTAAAATGGGGGAGTTGGGGATACATTGTGATTGACAATCTTTTTAAAAAGTTTAACTTTTTTCTGCCAATTTTGTCCTTTTTCATATTTTTACATTCTCTGAATTCTGTAAACTGTTTGACAGTCATATTCTTCATGGTCTAAGCTTTAAAATGACATATGGTTGAGGGTAGTTTAATAAAGTTTAAATGATTTATGCCTCCTAATAAGTGTTAGCATTTTCTTTCAAAATTTAAAAAAAAAAAAAAAAAAAAAAAAGCATAGATTTCTAAACCCGGCCTGGAAGCTGTACACGCAAATGAAACTTAAACTTTCCAAAAAATACAGTAAATGTGGAAAAGGGGACGTTGTACAAAGAAAATAAAACTGTTTTGGTTTAAGTTTATTACTCTCCTCATAACAGAAAATACTATCACAACAAAACAAAGTGTTGAACACTCTACGTAACATTTACCTTGCAAGTTGGGCCAGTGTTTGGAAAGGGTGAAGCACTTGAGTGGCACACAATACCTGCATATGTATCCCCAGATAATGACTCGCTTGCCAAAACTGAAGCAGCACTTTGTAGATCCTGTTTTTTTATGTTAATCCCACACATCACTTGCCATTTTAGAAACTGACATGCAAATTCTGGCAAGGTGGTAAATCGTTGCATGGCAAAATACGTTGTGATACATATTGCAAATACCTATCAACTATGTAATTTAGTAGACACAGATGTGGATTTTTTCGAATTTGTGAGCAGCAATGTTTGTTTGAATATTATTAATAATAATAATAACATATTCATAATATTACTCCATACTGCTGTTTTCACATTGCACTGCTGTAGTCTTCTCTCAATCAACCAATGAGCACGGACACAAAGCAAAATGGGCGGGGGCTTTGTCAAAATGAAATCTAATCAGAATGAAAGCTCGGCCAATCTACATGCAGTGATTACACTGACATTAATGCTGGCCATTAGCAGCTAACAGAAACAGGATCAGTAGGAATCAGAATGCAAGCAGCATGAAGTGGGAGCAGTTTCTGGGGGGCTGCAGTGGCTGTACAAAATCCCGCTGGTGGCCGCATTTGAGAAATGTTGTTCTAGTTACTATGTACAGTTTTTATGTGTGCGAGCTTGCAGCACACATACTGTTTTGCTCTATGTTCTTGTATGCATGTTATTTCTATGAAAGATTGTTGGATTTATTTGAAAATGTGTACACACTTTCAACAGGTAGCAACCTTAACAATTACCATACCCCCACAGCAATAGGTATGCACAGTAGATAGTGTCTCATTTTGATTTACAGGACTCTTCAACAAAGTAACTAAACAATTTAAAATAAATGAAACCAAAAAAAAAATGTATATTAAAGTTTAACATAACTTTTCACAGAAATAGGGCTCTCCGAAGCTGGTTAAATCAACCAGATTTATTTATTTATTTATTCATTTTCCCCAGATCCCAGCAGAAGCATTCCGGCGCCCAGGTCCAACTAGGATTCCTAAACCGAAGGCTTGCAGTACGAGAGTACCGTCCAGCACAACCAGTACTCCTTTCAAATCTCAGCCTCAACAAGTGATCCAGTCAGGAAAAAGCCACTTTATAAAAACTGTACCTGGCAACCTAAATGTCACAAACCAGAAATAATGAACTGTCCTTATATTTTATTTGATTTGTGTGCAGAACAGAAGTCTGTAGCAACCCTTGCCAAACCCACTCTCGCAAAGTTAGGTTAAATCAATTTATTAGCATTTATCATGAATCTCTAAGACACTTCATCAAAGAAAGATGGAATGCTATTTGTATTACAGTATGTTACTGGAATGGTTTTGGGCTCTTAACTTACCAAATGATAATGAAGTTAATGCTAAACGAACGGCAATACAATTACCATTTGATTGAACATTACACATGGAACCATCAGAGCCAAGGAGCTGTGCTCGGGTATTTTTATACAATCCCCCATACTTAATATGCCACCTGCATGTTGCCAATATCAGTCATAGCTAGGATGCTAATCTGTACAGACCTGCTCTTACCTTGAAAGATTGCATTAAATATAAAGTATTTTTGCTGGATGTACAGAAAAATGTATGATAAACTTAAAAAATGTATATATTAATACATTTCTGGGTTTTTTGTGCTTTTTTTATTCGTTGTATTTAAAACATATTGTTGGTTTATTTTGTTGATGTATTAAACCGAAAATGACTCATATTGAAAGTGTATAATAGGCTAGTTATATTAAGCAAGTTTACGTGATGTTCTCCTGTGCTTCGAGCTAAAAGAGTTAAAGGTACATAGTTATTGTTTAGAGACAATATTACATGACAATATTGGGAGTACTGGCTGGTAGGAGCACTCACATTAGTCCAGGGTATCCAAGGTTCACTAGAATTTGACAGATCTATTCACAACCAATCACAATACAAAGAACTTCTAAGAGCATACAAAGCAGCATCCGTCAGGTGACCCACTTGCACCCAATCATTCCGGAGCTTAGGCGATAGGATAGGATATACAGATGGGAAAGATATAAAGAACTGCTAAGAATACACTACTCAGCCCTGTCAAATGGAAAGGTTGAGACGTAGCACTTTCGCTAGATTCAATAAGCAGAATGAAGTTTGTTTTCATTGTACTCAGGTGCACACTATGTGGAGGTCTATGAGTAATTCTAGATTAAAAGGGGAACTGTACTCAAAATAACAAGGCTCTCTAAATGCCCTGTATACATAACAAATGTGTCTCGCTGCGCTAATTTTGTTTAAAAAGTCAAGCTTTTGGCCAGTATTTCAATTTTTTTGTCAGCTTTCTAGGTCAGCTGGAAATGCAGGCAGCCGCCTTATTGGAACCTTTCTGGCGCCGCTGTTACATCATATCGTTGACAGCCACCCACACCAGTGAACGCTGGCAGGGTGAATTATTACAAAGCATTTGGGTGCAAAAATAACAAAAGGAAAAAGAGTAACTAAAGGTATGTTTGTGTGCCTAAGCCTTAAACCAACAAAGGGCGGCCATAACAACACAATGGCTACATAGTATAGGAATGGCACATACGCTCAATAGGATACTTGATTGCAACCCTACATGACACTTGAATAATGTTCCTAAAGTCTTGGGTTGTAATGTTTTGATCAGTGTAAAACAGCATCTCTGCTGGATGAAAACTGATCTGCATATTGTAGTTAAAAAAGTAGTTTAACAAGAAAATCTTTCCAAACGCTTTCCAGTACAGTACTGCAAAACACCATCCACCTCTGGGTCATGAAATAACTGCACAAGATTCCAAAGACCCAGATGAGGACTAATCTCTTGTGACATTAAATTAGTTCTAATCTGGTTTTTGCAATAAGCAATATACAGTATGGACATCAACCTCTGAAAGGATTGCTTAAATGGCATTGCTTAAAGTAAAATGCACAATGATTTCACTTGTGATGTGAAGCAATGACATGGACAACACAACCACAATTTTACCAATTTCAATGCACGGTTTTGAACATTAAAAAAATTAATTGCCTTAAATTATATTTTGTATTTTCTTTTTACCTTTTAATGGTGTGGGTCTCCAAAACTGTCTCTATAACTGTCTTAACTACTTTTCAGCTACCAGTACTGCTATAGAATCCTAACTACCAAATTGAATAGACTTTAATTTCCTCATTTCAGAAATTTACATTCGAGGTAAGCAAAGCAGAATGGAATCATCTGTTAGATCTTTCCATACCTGTGTTTTTGCCAGTTTCCATTAAAACTTAAACATCTCCTGAAGACAATTTAAAAAAATCAAAGATTATGAACAAAAGTTGCATTTGTAGCCAAAAACTTTGTGACCTTACTTGCTGGAAATGCTTTGCTTTTAAATGGTGTGATGATTTTGTAAGGAATGACCCTTAAGGGAAAGACTAGTCACATTGAAAGCTGGGCTGAGACTTACTGGTAAGGTTTCATGCACCAACAGAACAGCACGACAAGCCTTGGTTATGTTTTGTCAGGAGATTTTGCAGTTCATTAATGGGGTTATTGAGCAGCTTTAAAAATCACTATAAAATGTCTATGGTGTCAGTGTAGAAAATTACATATTTCTGCTGCTGGAACATTTCATAAAAATGTAAGAAATGTCATAAGACCACTGGTAAGCCTAATACTTTTTTTATCCAACTTCTATCATGTAACAGGGAAGACCCAGAATATTAGGCTTTTAGTCTGATACTGATGTCCGATCTGTGTAGCAAAAGAACCATTTTTAATTGGCAATTTGTTTCAGTAAATTCTCACCGAATACCAAATGCATGTATACCGTATAGCTGAACAAAACAATCCAAAACATTAATTTTGGGGAATACATACGTTTTCAGAAACCCCTTGTGAAAGCAGTGCTGCTGTAGCGGTGTGTGACTGGAACCCAGTGATGCAGGCTACTGTTACCCTGTTTAAACACATTTAAACCGGCTTTGAGGTGGCTAAAGTTTTTTTTGTTTTTGTTTTTTTTAGTAGTGTAAACTCCCAGGTCCAGCCGTCTTAAAAGTGGCCTGCTCCAGAAATGGGGCTTTGGTGTGTTTTTTGCTCTACTGTGAACACGTCGGTCCCTGAGATGAATCACGTTTACCACGTACACTTGTGGACAACGTCGTCATTGTCAGCGTCAAACAGGCAGAGACAACAGCAACAGGAAGTTGTGATTGTTACTTGGATAACAAAACCAAACAGTATCTGACAAAAAGCTGAGACAGAGGCAGGGGATTCCTAAATACAAACAGACGTTTACATTTGTGCTGTAATGTGAAAAGACATTTATTTATTTATTTATTTAGCAGACGCCTTTATCCAAGGCGACTTACAGAGACTAGGGTGTGTGAACTATGCATCAGCTGCAGAGTCACTTACAATTACGTCTCACCCAAAAGACAGCACAAGGAGGTTAAGTGACTTGCTCAGGGTCACACAGTGAGCCAGTGGCTGAGGTGGGATTTGAACCGGGGACCTCCTGGTTACCAGCCTTTTTCTTTAACCACTGGACCATACAGCCTCCTATGATAATAATACTTTTAAACAAAGGACTGTTTCGCCCTGTGAAGGAAACCTTTAATTTTCATAACGACGTTTCTGTAATGATTTGTTTAATTCTAGATAGAGGTACCCACCAAACCGAACACTTCCGAATATTGATACGTATCAAAATACGATCACAGGTTATGTTTGTAGATATGTGTGAAAAATGATATTTTTGACAATAAAGTTTTGTGGCAACAAGGGTTATTTCACAATTATCCCATGTAAATGATCCATGTTTAAATGTCTTTTCACATTATTGCACAATTATAAAAGTGTTTGTATTTTAATTATCTTCCTCAGTGTTCAGTTGTCTGTGCCTGTTTGATGCTGACAATGGGGGTGTTGCCAACGAGTGTATGTGGCAAACGTGCACAGTCTCAGGGACCGATGTGTTCACATTAGAGCAAAAAACAGACCAAAGCCGTCGCAGAGCCCCCTTGCAGCAGGCCACTAGGACGACTGGATCTGGACATGGGAAGGTTGTGTTTACTCTGCAAAAAAAAAAAAAAAAAGAAAGAAAAAAAGGCCAAAGCCGCCTCAAAGCTGGATTAAGAGTGGCTAGTGTAAACGGGGTATCCAGCACACTTGTAGTGCCTGTGTTTACCGACTACAATTTAATACCAAATTAAAATGTTGCACTATCCTAAGTAAAATTACGAGAGAAGTGCAATACAGTCTATACAACACTCAGATACACGAGGCACATTTTACCATCCTTGTATTAAGAAACAAATCAATTCCCATTTTATATATTATATATATATATATATGTATAAAAAGGTATAAACCACGATGGGCCCGAAGTGGTTTATACCACTTATAACACGGCTAGCTGTCATTTGGGGGATGAAAAATAATTTAAACAATTAAAAAACATTTTAAAATTAATTGTTTTCCTGTAACTCACTGAAGAGGCCCATCTATTATTTTTTATAATACATGGATACCCTTGTGATGCTAATATTAAAGAAGACGAGGTTCAGTAGTACAGTTTGAACAAAGACGACTACGCGGTGATCTGATTCAAGCATTCAAAATGCTTTAGACAATGTCGACCCAGGGGACTTTTTGACCTGAAAAAAGAAACAAGGACCAGGGGTCACAAATGGAGATCAGAACAGAAATTAGGAGGCACTTTTTTACACAGAGAATTGTGAGGGTCTGGAACCAACTCCCCAGTAATGTTGTTGAAGCTGACACCCTGGAATCCTTCAAGAAGCTGCTTGATAAGATTCTGGGATCAATAAGCTACTAACAACCAAATGAGCAAGATGGGCCAAATGGCCTCCACTTGTTTGTAAACTTTCTTATGTTTGCTAAATTGCATTGCCTTTTAAGTTTTACCAGTTCTGTGCATGGGTAACATTTTGATTTAAATTTGCTGTTGGGCCTTTAATGAGAAATTTTACATACTGCTACAATACTTAATACCAGATTTAAAAGTATGTAGCCTACTGTATTACAGTTAACGTGTCTCTTTTGGCAAGTGATATTTCCACAATAATATCATTCTTAATTACAATACTTCTGTTGAAAATATAGTACTGCACCAACAACACCAGTACATCTAAATGGAAGCCTACTTATTTTAAAACAAAGTCCTTTCAGCTGTATTTTTGACATTGTATCTTTTTTGTGTGCACTGAAAAAACAGACAAGGGATGGAACGGGCCAAAATGAAATAATCAGGTATGGGTCACACTCGTGAATTGTAATTGTCTACTACAGTAATAATGCTTTCAGTTCATCGTGGATACTTAATTCATAAACACAACTCTCAAACCAATGTAGCAATTGCACATGGCTTGTTTGAATTTTCATAAGTACCGTTTCTCATTTTACTATTATTATTATTATTATTATTATTATTCAGATTGGCAGTTAGATAGCACACCAGTACCTTTGCTTAATATAAAGCTGTCTAAAACGTTGCAATAGCAAGGAACTGAACACAGTTAAACACAAATTAAATTTGATATTGAAACACTGTACTTACCCCGAATTACACATTCACGTTAATAAAATACAATTAAATACAACAACTAATGGAAACACGAACTGGAAGAATTCAAAAACGAGAAACTCTAGTAGATACTTATCTACAACATTTGGATTCAGAAATGAGTGCAAGCAATGTATTGCGTACTTGTGCCCCTGCATCGCCTACTGCCAGCAGTACTACTACAGCTACACATGATGGGTGAAACAGGCATAGCATATGCATAATAAATTGAAACACACCATGCCGTCAAATAGACACTTGTTTATCTTGAAAATGTAAACACAAACAGCAGAAATACCTGAATTATTGCCGCTGTGTTTCCACCACTCGTCACCTAGCTCGTCTCCCATCTTCAATCCAAAACTACCGGGGACGATGATCTGCACACAACTAAACTTTTCACAATGGCAGATTCGAGTCTTACAAACGCCTACAGTACTTTAAAAAATGTCAGTAGTTTACTATAATGATCTTTTACTTGTTTTTTTTTTTTTGACGACGACCAAAACTAGTCAAATGTTGTTATTTTTTTCTAGAGGGTTTTGTTTTATGAAAAAATAGTTTCTTGAAAATGCAGATGCTGAATAGAAGCCTAGTAAATAGGCTGCTTAAATTTAAAGGGCCACACGTGGGTATGCCCACGCATGATGAGGTCTAGCAGTAGTGTATTTTGTTTTATTTTTGTAAAATTGTATTATAAAATATAATCCATTGGTAACTGAATAAGCGATTAAAAATAAGTACACTAACTTTACGGGATGTTGGGGAAATACAGATATTATAAAATATACAGTAAGTGCAGTGAATTACAAACATTTTTGTTGCACATAAATGCAATTAAAATTCACAATATTGCACTTGCTTCAAAATCTTAGTAACACATACAGTACATTGTTTTTCCCATGAAAACAGCATGGCTGGGTAGAAATACAGAATGTGCAAATCTAATTTAAAGAAAATCTAAAGTATAGATAGATAGATAGATAGATAGATAGATATGTATGTATGTATGTATGGGGTAGAATGGCATTTTGAGAGGTAAAATCCCTGGCGCTTATTTTCGTTTTGTCAAACAGCGGTGACGATCCCTATGTCATCCAATAAGATTCCAGGAGGTCAGCGAGGTTAACCAATCAGACTCACGTAGGTCGAAAGTGGAACCCAATCAAGTTTAAGAAAATGCGAGACACCGCCCGCGCGGCAAATTTCTTCTGTTTTTTTTTAAAACTACAAGCTGTAGTTTTGCGCTTTTGTACAACGCTACGGGCAGTACTACAGCTAGGAAGTGGGAACCGAGCAGGGACAAAAAAGATTAATCTATAACGAGGGAATACTACGAGTCAGAATAGTCTATTTTTTCCCCCTAAGCCACAGTGATGTGTAGATACAAATTTATATTTTAAAATAAATACATTATTTAGAAAATTGTGATATAGACAGGAAAAATAGTAAAGGCGGACTTTTTAGGGGGGAACAGTTTTACATGTATTGAACAAAATAGGGTCAAGTATTCCTTAAAAAAAGACTTAATCTTGTAGTTGTATTCGTTTTTTTTTTTTTAAACCCAAGCAAATTAAAAAAAAGAAGAGAAAAGACACGACCTTCCTGTACTGTCTGTACATTTAATAGATTTCTCTCAGTTAAGTTTGTGAATTTAAAAGTAAAATGGCCATATATTGTCAGGAGAGACGAGTTCTCATGGAAATTGCTACTCCTCAGCCAAAAACTTCAGGTAAGAAAAAATAAATAAAATGTTTAAGACGGGTCACCAAAACAATAAAAATACAATTAAATAACTCGTGTTTCATTGATTCAGATTAGCGGTGCTTAGGGGGAGGGGTGGTCCTGTCTGTAATGTAATGTAACATTTTGAAAATACCGTGTTTATAAAACGTTTAAAATAACTTACATGTAGAAAGAGCCAATGACTATCGATTACGCTGATTACTACTTAAGTTGTGTAGATTTTGTAAATGTTAAATGTGATGCTTTGAGAAATTTAAAGTCTTGGCGGGTAGGGGTGACTGTATGATCATTGTCTTTGTGTTTTCCCACCAAACTCGGGACAAGAATAACTGGCAAGCTTTAATTTACTATCAAATGTTGAATACTGAATTTATTTCTTAGTCATAATAGTTAAGCTGCTAAACGTGTTATGACAATCAGCAATACTACACTTAAACACAGACATTTAAAAATATGATTTGTGTGGCAGTATTAATGTTTAACTTTGCATTGCGTGATGTAGCATGTACACTGATAATACATTTCTGTCTAGTGTAAATCACCCGATTAATCGATATATTGACTCTCCTACTTTACTGAGATGTGTTGTAAATTATACAGCAGTCGTGAGGGCTTGTCTTGTGTGGTCTTAAGTTTATCGTTTTAAACTTCCACTTAAGTTATACCCGAGTACTTTTTTTTAAGTAACGTTGGTTTTTAGCAAATGCTGCTCTCTTGGAATTCATATAGTAACTTTTTTATTTTATTATTATTATTTTTTTTAATTCTCCCCATCCCCAGCTGGCATAAGGAGGTCTTATTTGGACGCGCTGAGTTACAGGGGGGCATCCACACCCAACCTCAGAAACAACAGCATGCCATCTAACCAAGACCTTTATTCTGAAAGCTCAGGTAATAAATGATAGAAATAGCGGATTTTTAAATACAATGCTGTCTCGGATATAGAAAGTGTTTTTTTTTTTTTTTCAAAGCCTTAAACCACAGAAACTAGCAAACATGCATAGAGCTGATCGTCCACTTCTATATTGTTTTTGTAAGTCACTGAGAAGCATTCAGTACATTCTATTGATTTTGTTAAGCAATCCTACTAAAGTTTAAATTAATCTTCTACATTTTTATAAGTGTTGCATATGGTGTAGTAGGTGATTACATGTTAGGCAATGTCTGCTTTCAATTGAAATGTGTACCCTTTATCTTCAATCAGCAATTGTTCTTTAAACCATTAACCCTCTCTATTTTCAGATAGCAGCTTGTCTGATGATGGCTTTGAATCCTCCCTGCATATAGGTGATCATTCTGAAAGAAGGCAAAGGCTGGCTTTCTATTTCCCTGCCTCTGAATTCCAAGTTAACTCCAGCTATATTACTGGTATGTGCTTTTGCTGTAGAAATGATACTATTTCTCATTTAGAAATGGTCAGAAGAAAATAGTTAGACTATATAGAATGCTACGATCCTTTAAACTCCTTTGGAGGTAAACCTGCTCTATAAGCACTTGTACCTGAACTTTATTATAATTGTTTGTTTTTTTTTATTTATTTTTTATATACATATCATTTATGTAAACATTGGTGTCTATTGTATTAGTAACTTCTGTTTCCAACATAAAACCAATCCATAACTAGAGGAAAAAGTTACATTTCTCTAGTTTCTTTATTCTATGCTTACAATTTATTCCTCATCCTCCTCTTGGGAATCCCAGAACCCTCTTTGAAGAAACAAAGGATTAGCAACAAGGAAGAAGTGGGGCTGCAGTTTCAATTGGAGTCTCTCTCCCAGCAGAAGCAGCTTGTGGAAGTAGTCAACTCCCTGGTGATACTGGAAGAGGTAGGCAAATGTCAGCCCTGTCTCGTGTATCTGCTCTGTGAATGCATGGGGGAGAAACAGTAATTGGAGTTAGTTTGTAAACTACAGGGCTTGTTGGTGACCCCAACGTTGAGGTACTGTTGTATTTCCACTCTTGTAAACAAATGTGGGTTTGGAGTAATTATTTTACTGTGATCTGTGTGGATAGTGTTCCTTTTATTTAAAACTAAGATGCTGCTTTAAAAAAAAATATATACATTTTAATGCGCACTTAAATAACATTTTAATGCGCACTTAAATAACTAAACATTTTCTACAAGTCTGTAGTTTTTCTGGGTGCTTTCACATTGGTGTTGGACAAATGGCTTGGTGGGCAAAGCAAGTGGGAGATTCTTTCTTTTGTGGCTTTGGATTCACTGTGGGTAAAGTTATATTCCTGTGTTTACCCGAACATTAACCTGTTAAGACACCACCCTTTCTGAATTTCAATAACCTGATTTTATTTTGGGTTTTAAGCAGGAGCAAAAGACTCTTCCATTCCCAAACCTGAAGCCATTGCAAGAGGAATTGCAGCTGAAAAAGGCAAATGTATACAGATCCATCCCTTATACTCGGCTGGGTTCAAACAGAGATGCTCATTGTTACAGAAAGGCATGTCCTCAACTGTTGGCATTCAAGGTTAGTATTTTATTGGGTGAATTGCTATATAGATAGATAGATAGATAGATAGATAGATAGATACAGTCAACTCCTTATTTGCATACTGGATAATTACTTACACTGTACATCATTTAATTGCATAGCATGCAACGGGTACCGTTTTTAATGCATTGTTTTCTGTGATTATATGATTTGGTTAAATGCATATAGTCTAAATGCATAATTCGCTCGCTTTATTGCATGAAGCTGTGTGGTCCCGAAGTTGGTTGTACAATGCATTTTACTTCGGATAATTGCATAATGCAGCCCACGTGTTCTGTCAACGTGCTGTTATGCAAATCTGTATTTACAATGATGGGAAAAAATAAGAAAATGGCGAAGTGAACCTGTAAAACTCAGGATAGATACTGTGCAGACTTCTATCAAAGACTTTTTTCCTACGTTGTAGTCACAATATCTACAGTAAGGTACTGTGTGGGATATGTCGTCCTTTTAAGAGGTGAAAATTACTAATAAATGACATTAGTTCCATATTAGGAATAAACAGCGGCAACTGTTCTGAAAGGTGATTGGCTGGCAGGGACACTAGATAAGGTGACACTGCGCTAGAAGTGGGCAGAGTGGATTGGGAGCAGAGCGAGTGATGTTATGCTGTATTATTTTACTAAGTGTCATCCTTTTTGAATTACGATTGGCTTTCCTGGAGTTATTATTCTAAAACAGTCAGCTTCCGAACACCCTTCATTTCCTGTGTTGCCAGATAGTACTGCAGTGAGTGCATGAGTGTACAGTAGCACTATATAACGTACCAGTTTTTCATTGGTTTGTCTTTTTTCTGATTGTTACTTTAAATTAAATATACTATACTGTATACAAGCCTTCATGAAGGCAAATGATTTTCAGTCTTGTAACAGTTTTTTTTCTATACTATGTACAGTATATATAGGTTAGTCTGTACTGTAGTTTGCAATCACTTTTCACAAATAAAGAAGAAACGGAAAATAATGTTATGAATCGGATTAAAACGAGTCATATATACACGTACACGTACTCATAGACCTATTGTCATTGTATCCCATTGTATTTTCATACTCCGGTTATGTGCATAGCATCACACCGGTCCCGAGCCTATGTAATTTTGCAGAGTCGACTGTATGTGTGTGTGTGTGTGTATTATATTTATATATTTATATATATATATATATATATATATATATATATATGAATGATGTCAGGTGTCTTATGTTGGGAGACTGAGCTGTATGTCTTGAGATGCTGCACTGTGTCAGTTGTGTATAATTACAAGATCAATTGACTTTTCAAGCCCTAAATGCCATTAAACACTGCTGCTGGTATATATTAATCTAATTTTTAAAACTTGTTTTTTCTTAGAAAACTTGCATTGGAAGGGGTCAACTGCTGTTGCAGTGTAATCTGTGGGAATCAGCGCTGGAGTTTGTGCTGAATGCCTGGAGGTTCACAAGTGAGCTTCCCCAGTGGGAGACCAGCAGCCACAACAGATGTAAAGAGCAGTGCTTCAGTGCATTAGCAGCCCAGTGTACAACAGCCTTGCAACAAAGTTCAATTGGAATGAAGAGGGCTATTGAACTAAAGAGAAGGTAAATTATTCTTCTTCTTATTATTTGTTTATTTAGCAGACGTCTTTATCCAAGGCGACTTACAGAGACTAGGGTTTGTGAACTATGCATCAACTGCAGAGTCACTTACAATTATGTCTCGCCCGAAAGATGGAGCACAAGGAGGTTAAGTGACTTGCTTAGGGTCACACAATGAGTCAGTGGCTGAGGTGGGATTTGAACCGGGGACCTCCTGGTTACGAGCCCTTTTCTTTAACCACTGGACCACACTTATGAACAAAAATTACATTTTTGTTCATAAGTCAGATGGATAAAAAACATTTCTTTTGGGTGTTCCACCTGAAATTTGTTTTGCATAACTGCCAGTGGCATTTCTTTTGATAAATGCCAGATCCTTGCACCATCCTGCAACAACTCTGCTGGTTTTCTGTTCCCACAGCAGTCCATCAATTCAAAAAGGATGGGGGCTTGCATTGACTATTGATGCAGCTTGTCCAAACTAAGTTTTTTAAATGCCACTTTACTTTTTGGATCATTTTTTTCAATATTTACAGTACTGATGACACTTCTTTTACAACAGGTTAAAAATTGCAAGAACTCACAGTAAGCTGATCATCCCCTGCATTCAAGAACTGGACAGCATTATTGAAAACCTCCAGTGCCGCACTGCAGAAACATAATCTGTGCTTTACTGACAGACTCTAAACACGAGAGCTTTTACTGGAGAATCAGAAGTTTTGTTTTTTTTTGGAACTGAAGAGAGAAAAAAGGACCAACATACAAATTAAGACAACTAGCACATCGAGCTGGAGAAAAAAACATTTAACAGATTGTGGTGAAAAGCAAGGAGCAAGCTGTACAAATAATTTACCTTGCATGGGTCATATGAGATTTGGTTCATAGTCATATGTAGATTTCATAAGTCAATTTATACCAAAATAACTTAAGAAACTACATAATTGAGTCAGTAGATTTATTTAATTATTTATTTTTGTACTGGTACAAAGACATTTATTTGCACATCCTAATGGAAACACATTTTAAAATTAGTTTGTCTAGAGAGCAGAAGACTATAATAGAGTAACCCACTGTTTATGATTGCAAGCTTTAGTTCTATAGTCTGAGTGGAGCAATTTATTAACGGTCTTCCTGGCAAGGATTGTTTTTATATAAATACTGCTGTCCCAGACTGCTGTTAATATATTAATTTTCTTGTGTAGATGTGATCTATGCATTCAAACAACAGTTAAGTCTCTTCGTACAGAATGAAACGCTTTGAGGTTTGGCTTGTCTGTGTTGGACAGTGATGTTGTAGGTGGTTATCTAATCTTAACTTTCATCGATATTTTCTATGGCTAACTCATTTGAATTTTTTTTTGTCTTGCGGATATACATCCTAGTACCAATTTATCTATTGGCCCATTGTCTTGTGTGTACTTATCTTTCTTGGCACTACATACAGGTCTGCAGTGTTGAATGCCACTTTTTCAAAATGGCAGGTTATTTGAGAATATATTTTGTACACTGTAAAAATGGACAGATCTGCCATACTATATCAATGGAAACTTCAAAAATAAGTGCCGATGTTAGTGTTCCGTTTTTAGTTTATTTGAACTTGTGTGTCTTGGTTTGGATCTTTTTTCCAGTGCCAGTTAAGTGTTATGGCTACCTGGCTTCCTATATGACGTTGGACCTGAACCAAGTACAACTACACAAGGTTTCTTCCTAATCAAACAAGAGTGGTTTACAGTTTAAAAAAAAAAAAACACTTGAAAACCTTAATGTAGATATTTTGTAAATTGCAATCCCCTTTCAAAGATTTCCTTGCAAGATTGCACATTGTTTCTGAGAAACTTGAACTTTGAATTACTATGTGTGTGTGTGTGTGTATGTATGTATGTATGTATGTGTGTATGTGTGTGTGTGTGTGTGTGTAATAATTATATATATATATATATATATATATATATATATATATATATATATATATATATATATATATATATATATCCTGTTACTGTATCCTGTTTTTATGAGATGTAAATATTAAATGAAATGAGATTATAATAAAGATTGACATATATCTTTTTTTTCTTCCAGTTGGTATCAAATACATGATTTTGATGGTATTAAGACGTGCAAGGAGCACTCTTAAACTTTGAGGCCCTATAGGTAAAGCCAATATGTCCAGAGTCTTGGTTGGCGGCCTGTCCATTTGCCTGCCGTCCCCTCCCCCCCCTCCATTAAAATAATTACTTGACTCTAGTTGGACTCACTGAAGAATCTTTTGTGTTGTCAGTGAGCCCTCTGCTGGCAGATTGGAAAGAGCAGGAAAGTATTTGGTTTTGATTTTTCATAGGGTGTTTGTGTGAGAGAGGTAGTCGTTAACCTGAAGCAGCTACCTATTTTTCCGGGGAAATAGGCCAGGGTACAATGATTATATTGTTTTATTGTCTTACACAGAGTGTCACATGTCTTGAAACTGCTTGTCTAATGGTGATGGAATTTGGTCTAGGCATTTGTTGGTTCTTGGGGCATTATCGCCAACTGGGGACTGGTCTGCTTATCAATTCCTATACAGGTCAGCTCCATATTCTGCTCTCACTCTCAGAACCTAACCTGTCTTGTAGAGGAGTGACATTGAAACAGGAAGGAGAAGATACCAAGAAACAGTTGTTTTTTAAATCTATATGGTTTGAAAAAAAAAAATCCCTTTGGGGGAAAAAAATACTAATTTGAACAGTGCCTTGATATCTCACTTCAGTGTATTTAACAGAGCAAAAGCAATCCCAGTTATTTAATATGACACCCAGGGAAAACAATTATAAATACACAGTACAATTTTGTGTCAAGCTACTTTAATTAAAACATTTATGTAATTTGCCTTCTATTCATTCAGTTTAACCAGTACTATAGATGATACTAGCTATCCATTAGCTTCAGGTACACCTTTGTTGTTTTGGATAGTTAGGGACTAGTGTGAATTAAAAAAATAAATAAATAAATAAACTTGTTTGGGTCCTGTGGGAAGAGGAAATCAAAGTGTTCACAGGTGTGGGACTGTGACAAAGTGGCTGAGTGGAAACAAGTGCAGGAGTGATGCAGTGCGCTAATGAACAAACAGGCTTATAATCCAGTTTGGAAATGTTTTTTTTTTTTTTTTTTGTATCTAGGTCTGGTTACCAGTAACAATAATAATAAACAATAATGGGTTTGCAGACCCAAACAATAAACAACACATATCCGTCCCACAATTATACACACACAGTCACCAGTCCTGGGTGAGTGCGGTAGTGCTCATGGTGGGTGACACAGTTTATTTATGTGACAGTAGTGCAGTGCTGTTCCGGCTTTAGTGCTGGCCCTTGGCGACAGCTTCGGAATCATGTCAGCCGTCTAGTGTAGTGTTACAAACAAGACGATTACACACACAAACAAACAAAAACACTCACAATACTGTTTCACTGTTCTTACGGGGTCTCTCACAGTCCTTCTCACTTCTATCCATACAAACCAATGCGAAGGAACAGATTACAATTCTCTGTCCCCTTTTATGCTGTCACACATGACCCCTTGGTAAATGACTGCAACCGCCTCTAATGTGTTGCTGCCACGTCGTTTCCAATCCGGGTCAATGCATTATTGCCCCCTTCCTGGCTGGCCAACTTCCCTTGAACCCTGGGAAAGAACTGTGAGACCAGCCTGTCCAGCTGCTTAGTGCCCTCACAGGTCGGGAGGGAGATTTACAATCAAGAATCATTGTATTTCTGTCACAGGGACATATTCCCTGAATATGACATTAATACATGAATGTGTATTAATGATATAACTGGACTAATTTATGAAACTGCTGTGTCTTAGGAAAATAGCAAATTGCTGTGTCTTAAGAAAAGGGCCCCTTGGTTCCTGGCAGGAATACTGAACTGAAGATTGCCAGGGCTACAAGGGGGGCATTTGGACTGGGTGAGGCTGAAAAGATCGTAAAACTGCAAACACAAGCGGTTTGCTGCAAGAAAGACAAAATATAGGTGTCAATAAGTCCCAACTGCAACAACAAGCCGTTGGATGAAAGAAAGCAGACAAAAGACAACTCTCAAAGATCTGGAGGCGAGGATGGAGAGGTGGGTTGAGAATCAGTGACAAGTGATAATAGGAGAGAGAGGAATCAATGAACAGAGGGGGGGGGGGGGGGGGGGCGGTCAGGGTTTCTTTCTGGGGAGATACCGAACATTGAAAATAAGGGGCAGATAGGGGACTCTACTTGACAGCTGGTTGAACTGACCACGCTGAAATTGATCCAGCTTTGAGGTATGCAGCCGAATGATGATGTAAGCATCTGAAATAGAAGAAAGGTCACAGAAACGAATACCCGCCACGGGGAAAATAGAAGCAGAAGAAACTGAATTTGGAGCTTCTGAGGAGACCGAAGAAGGCTGAGAGCCGAAGAGTAGAATGAGCAAATGGAGAATGTCCATTGATATAGACAGACAGGAAAGTGGGGCAGAGGGAAAGTTCTTAAGAATCCCACAGAGGGTCAGGCGAACTGCTGGTATGGAGAGAATGGGGGGAGATGGAGAGAATCCCTAGCGTGGACGATGAAAGCCAGGATCCGGTTTTGATTGAAGGAATAGGATGAATCCAATTCTGGGCACCGAAGGTTGAAAACGATAGAATAAGAAGCTCTTGAAGAAGGGGCGAGGGCTGCAGACATGAAATGTTGAGCAGATTGAAGGAGATTACTGAGAGAAGGATTCAGTCATATAGCAGCTGGGGAGTCTGGAGGGGGATTGGGGCAGCAGACGGGACCAGCTGACAGAACTTGGATACCGAAAGAGGCAGAAGGGGAGGTGGCAGCTGGAACTGAACGAACATGTGTAATCGACTGCTGGGGAAGCTCAGCACTCTGCGCTCCATTTTCTGGAAACGAGGGCAGAGATGAGATGTCGACCATCCTATGTGTTAGTTAATACTGGATCAATCAGCGGTTTGCTACTATCATGTCTGCTTGGAATGGAAAAGGTGAACTCACATTCAGAGATTTGGGTTTCACAACTCCAGTCATTCTCCTAGTAGTGGAGTGGAACTCCTTAACTCATAATCAAGACAGATTTCCAGTATCGTACCACGTCTCTCACCATGTATTAATGCTGTAATATTTGAGAGGATGTGCGGACCTATGAATAGATTGCTGAGAAAGTCAAGTGCCCCGTATTTTTGATTAGATGGGGATTAGCGTTAGCCTTGATTGCGGAATGCTGCCACAATCTGCATATTGGAGGAAAGCTGGAGCGTTGGAAGCTCAGGAGAAGTGCAGTTACAGATTTAAACTGTAAACTAAAGCAACTTTTGTATGCTGCAATAGTGAGAGATCTGAAGAGGGAGCAGAGATCTGCTGTAGTGAGGAGCGATTAACAGAGAGGGTGGGATCTGCTGAACAGTGCAGAGATCTGAGGAACTAAACAATGGAGTGCTGTCAATAGTGTGCAGTGGCCTGCTGTAGAGAGCAGAGATCTGCTGAAGCAGTGATCTGTAATAGTGAACGGTGGACTGCCATCGGTAGAGTGCGGAGGCCTGCTGCAGAGAGCAGAGATCTGCTGAATGCGGTGGATATTGGTCTTTGAGTGTTAAGGTGATTTAGATGAAGCCAGAGATGGGGCAGAGATGAAGAATGCATAGATCTGAGGCCGCTGCAGAACCTGAGAGGATGAAGAATGCGTTGCTCTGAGGCTGCTGCAAAACCTATTGATTTGGTTGGGAGCAGTCTATGAGTGTATTGTCTATTGCAGGGTAGGATAGGAGGACACTTTGACTGAGACGTTGATAATCGTAGGAAACGGTTTCCGTATCTGACTGGCGGCTCGCGTTGATGAAATGATAACTTTGAAAGTTGAATAAAGTGCCTTGATGAATTTGGTCGGTTTGGAGGAGCTGAGCCAGATGAGGAAGCACGAATCCGGGAACAGGAAGAGGTTGTTGGAATGGATGCCTGATGCAGGGAAGCTGGAAGTTAATGTGACGGTAGATTCTGAGCATAAGGGCAACGTGGAAAGAAGGTCTCATGAGGCAAATGCACACTTATCTGTGGAAGGCTTTAAAACCTTTAAAAACAATTTAGGAAAGAAAAAAATTCAATATCCGTTGCACAATCTACAGCACAGTGGGAAAACAAGGTCCAAAGCAATCTATATTGGATTTATTCCTCTCACATCAGTATGCCCTCAATGCTAACAGAGAGAAAATCATAACAGTAACTGTCGTTTCACAGCAGAAGCAGAAAGGTCAATACCAAGTAGTTTAGTGACTAGTTTAACAGAACAGTGCAGATGACTTTTTCTGCAGATTGGCAGGATTAAAAGGAAATAAGGACATCACTTCTTAAGATGCCAAAAATGCCAGCAGCATTTTGCAATTAGGTGGCTAGTACTATATGTGCATGGCACTTGTTTTTATTTGGGCAACAGCCTTACACGTCACACTTGTACATTGCAGACAACAGTACTTGGGTCAAGACGGGTCCTTTTTCCATGAGCATAGGAAATAAATGGGCATAGAAAAACTAGTACAAAAGAGAAAAAAAAACATGGTATAAAACTAGCCAAGGAACTTTAACATTACTGAAAGATTTAAAAAGTACCATTGGTATACAATTATATTACCCTGAAGAAACTCTAGCAGAAGGAATATTACAGAAATAAAATATCCCGTAAGAATGCTGCAGTGTGAACAATGACCAAATTTAGCTTGACCACATTTTTACTGAACATGTCATGTCACCTTAACTTTGTGGCAATGTGACATCATCTATCTTTATTTTAATAAAGAATACATTGAATAAATTGAGGGCAGCGAGAAAGGCTCTTTTAAGTAGTATCTAACAGTCAATTTTTTCACATCTTGCAAATTACAGTGATAAAGAATTATAGAGAAACACATTTAGAAAGCATGTTGGCAGATAGAATGAAAATTGTAAGGAAGAGACTATTAATCATGTCCTGGATGGTTCGCTGTCTTATTGGCATGATAAAGTAGTGCTATTATATTAACGGTTTGTTAACAGATCTGCTGCAGTATTCTGACATCTATGCATACCTTGTGGTGAGGGTACCTAGCCATGCTGAGGCAGAATCACTTGGATCCTTTAAGACTCAACTTGACAATGTTTTGAGAACAATCTGGGGAATTGACTTACTGTAGAAGGGTCGAATGGCCTCCTGTTGTTCGTAAATGGTCTTATGTTTTTACCACTTGGGGGTACGGATTTTTAGCTTGAGGCACATTAGCTTCCTCCTACTGGTAGCTTTCAGAGATAAATAAAAAATGTCACCTTCATGCTCTGTTATACAGTAAAGCCTCGCTTTAAGGCCAGTTTTTTCAGTCCATATTGAGTTCCCATAAATGTAGTCACCTTCAATATTAAGGACACCCCTATATTCAGTACAGAGGCCACTATTGGCTGTCCCAAATGTACCAAAATCTATAATAGGACTGCCCCCCCCCCCCCCCCCCATTAAGATCACATTTAGCTGGTCGATTGACTAATAACCTAAAACAGGAAAAACAAATGATAGCAATAACATTTTAATCATTGTAACAACCTTCTAAAAATATTATTTTGAAACCCACCTGGGTCGCAGCAGTTTGTTTATGGTGAATTAGCTATTCCACTGCTGCTTGTTCACAGCTCTCTCATTAGTTTGAAAGGCAGGATGTGATGGAATGCATGGATAGGTTTATTTGAATTCTAGTCGTGCTGCACCTGACTCACTGTACTTTGAGCTAATGATGATTCAACACTTGGAGTTTAAAGATAATTGCACACTGGGAATACATTTGAATGAAAGTAAAAAAAAAACAACCTAACAACTAGTCTTTGTTTTATATTTTTGCTATTTCTTTTAAATCAAAAAGCAGTATTAACCCTTTGGCTAACACACAGAGACAGCTGTATATATTTTACACTCATCATAAAATAATGATTTTGAAGCTTGGTTTCTACACTGCTATGAACATGTATTTCATTATGATTGCTGGTTCAGGTGATGGTCAATTCTGACTAGCTGGGTTCGTATTAGCGAGAGTTTAATGTATAAAGAGTGAAATTCCTATTTTTAACACATTTAGAAGCCCAGGATCGACCCATGAGCTTGTGACATTGACAGCTTTACTTTGTTTAGTTTTTTTTATAGCATACTAAACCCAGGAATGGCTAACAATTTGAGATTTATTTTCACCCCTGAACTTTTTTCAAGTTACAGAAGCTTGGTATTCAGTGGTGCAGTTGATGCCAGTGTGGCATTTGAGAAAAAAAAAAGATATTGTTTAAATTAGCACTTTGCACACTCTAATTTCAGAATGCAACCTGTGCTGATATGTCTAAACAGATGTAGTTTGTGTCACCACTAATGGATCTGGAGAGTTCTTTCCAATGTTTTTTTTTTTTTATGGTTGTATAACTTCTTGGTAAAATAAGTTTTTTTTTCTTTTTTTTAATATGTGTAATAATTAAGATGATGTTCTTTACCTAACATATGCAGATCCTACAATTATTTTCCAACCTGAATTTAATGCACAGTCTCTACATCTTAAAAGTGGATACAAAACGTTCTCACCTTTAGGAAATCATGCTGCTTTTAACTATTCAATAACTCAGGAAACGCTTACTTAAAATCATGGGCACATTTGTAAAACTAATGGGCAACAGTAGCTATGCCTAATAAAATATACTGATAAACAATGACCTGTTACAATAGCAATACACGTATACCATGCTGGTCCACGTTTAGTGGGAGAACATCTGGAAATGTCCTGAACGGTTTGTGTTTTTGCTAGCGTATCTATCTTGCAACATAATTATTATTATTTTAATACATGTTTTGTCTTTCGTACTTTAAAAAAAAAAATATATATATATATATATAGAGAGCAGGAACACATTTACAAAATCAATGTTGATGGGTCAGACTACAGTTTTTAAAAAGGATAAGCTTTATTTAATGCATTCAATTTTTTATTTTAAATGTGGACGTCTAACTCTTGTCTCTAACCTTACTTATTGTAGCACTACCAAAAAAAAAAGTTAAAGTTCCTAATTAAAATGCCTTTAAAACACATTCATGTTTCACTTATGATAGTATTGTAGTGCAATTTTGGTCTTTTCTGGTCGCAGGATTGTGGTTGCATTATTAGATACGCAGGTACAGAAGGCTGTGTGGTCCAGTGGTTAAAGAAAAGGGCTTGTAACCAGGAGGACCCTGGTTCAAATCCCACCTCAGCCACTGACTCACTGTGTGACCCTGAGCAAGTCACTTAACCTCCTTGTGCTCCGTCTTTCGGGTGAGACGTAATTGTAAGTGACTCTGCAGCTGATGCATAGTTCACACACCCTAGTCTCTGTAAGTCGCCTTGGATAAAGGCGTCTGCTAAATAAACAAATAATAATCATTTCACTCTTGCTAGTGCATAATGCAGCTTTAAAGAGCATGATCAGTTTATGCTGCTGAACAGGCAAGGGGTTCTTTAGTTACCCAAACCTCCACTACTAGGAGGACAGGAGATTATTCAAAAACCAAAAGGTAGTTTGGTAAGTTGAATATTTGTTTTGGTTGTTTGTTGTTACTACTGACTGTACCACTTTCTGAAGTATTTTGACTTTTGTCCCCTACAGGAGTTGCAAGAGATTACAAAGGCTTACCCTGTGATTGTGGTAGGGAATGCCCTCCTATTTACCTGTGTTTGGCTGAGATGTTGTCAGCAAGAGCTTGGTGCAGTAGTTTATAAAATCTGACCATGTACAGTATTGACATATTTAACATGGTTGCCAACTCATTTGTTCTAAAGAAGATGTATGTAAACTTTATGAACCGCAATTACCATTGGAGACAATGACAAACAGCCCTGGGGTCAATTATAATTATAAATAAAATGACAATTACAGTAGAATTGTTTGCAGTAATTGCAATTATAAATACAATTACACTAAAAACGTACATAAATATCCATGCCAAAAAATTACAAAAAAGTACTGTAGTATACTATAGTGCTACTACAATATACTATAGTACTACTATAGTACACTTAGTGTTCCGCGTTTCCGGTTTATTCCAAATTTTACTGAAGAATTACAGGATTTTTTTTTTTTTTTTTAACTGGACGTCGGTTTTTACTGATTTATACCCGATTTTTGTCTCTTATCCAATATTATCCTGGTACTATTTTCTAGGAAATACACAATCATTTGATTAAAATGTTGTTTTATTTTGACTCATTGTAATATGCAGCCCTACACTGTATCCAGCAGATGTATAGACGTCAGAGGATCAAATAATGTTCAACTGTGGTTCTCTGACACTTCACAAACACACTATATCACCTGATTATGTTGGCCAATCAAAGTCTGATTATTGTGGCAACTGCTGGGCATAGTAACTACTAGTTTGATCAAAAACTAAATTGAAATACTTACACGGAAATAACTTTTTTTTTTGTGTATGGGGAATGGGAAGAAAACGTAAATTAGTTTATGAATATTCAAAAGAAAATTAATGTTTCGAAGTATACAAAAAGCAAAAATAGCATTGAAGTACATGTTCGCGCTGACACTAAAGGAACACACTGAAAAATAAGCGACACATTAAACTAAAACAAGAAAGTGAACTGAGAGGCAAGCAATCCATTTATGTGGCTTTTACACACGCTTTAATAAAAAGAGCGCAGAATGTTAATGAGTTTGTCAGAGTATTGCAGAGAGGTATGTTGGTGACTTTGTGCGACAGTACTGGCTATCCATCAGCTAAAACACTGTCTAACGCCGACAATCTTAAACATACATATTTGTCAGAAAATGGTGATGCTTTAGTTGGTACACTTACATGGAACGCATTGATGGAAATGTCCAGTGTGATTTTTGACACGTCTCCCGATGGCTTGGTCCAGTTCTGTCAAATTTATTTTATTTTTATGATTTCAAGGTGAATGAACCTGGCTTGTTTTGTGCTGATGTCATGTTCATACCTTCTGTACATACTGTTTCCGTCAGCACAGCGATTGCCCAAACGTTTGCAAAGTACCAGTTAACTTGGGAAAATGTGGCTTCGACTTGCACAGATTCTGCTTTATCAGACATGCCAGGGACATTATTAATCAGAAACCAGAACTGTTACGCATCATATTCCACATGTAAAGTGTGTATACTGAGATCTTTTACCTATTTTATCCCTATTTTAATATATGTAAAATAAACTTTTTAAAGATAAAAACCGAAAACGCGGAACACTAAGTATACCATAGTACTTTTTTGTAATTTTTTGGCAGCCACACACATTAACATGTTTACTCTGTTTATTCTACCAAGCAGTAATCACAGGTACAAATACAGAAACATACTATTGTATAACGTTTTTTCAAACAAATGGGGTCACTAAAAGTGGTTCGCTCGGTGTAAAACACAACATGGGACTGTGAATGATTAAGCTTGGAAAAGTGCGTAATTGAACTGTCAGTGACCAATTATATTTTTCTCAGAACTACAACTGTAAAGAAAGGCACTTGCTGTGAGCATGTGAAAATGTGTATACGCTTCAATAATGGAATTGGAAGATTGGGGGTTGTCTGAAGTGACTATTTAATTACATTAAATCTTCATAACCTAATTGATAAGTCACATTTTATTTCAGTACAAAATAATAAACTTGCATGCCTGATAAAGAAACATTTACAGGTCCACTACTATTCATAATACTCACTGAAATAAGTATTACAGCCAAGTAAACAGTATATTCAGAATATGAAGGGTCAGTAGTGGGTGGGATCAGTATCTGGAATATTCATTATGAGGAAAGTAATACATCAATATCCACACATGGCCACTACAGGAGGTCAGCACTGGTAAAGCTTAGGCTTGAAACTTTGAAAAGTCAGATTTCAAAGAGGACTGGCCATAAGAGATTTCTTTCTTAATTCATCCAGATCAATCAAATCACAAACCAGCATGTCTGAGTTTTATTGAAACTGTAGTGCTAGTTAAAAGTTCTAATTAGAAAATATATCATAAAGTTAAAGGCAAATATGATTATAAGATAACATTACTGAAGCGGTCTATGACAAAACAAAAAGGGACAACTGAGGCTTCATACACGTGGCTCCATTCTCATATTCAGAAATGGTGGAAGAATGCATGTTATAGAGGCTGCTTCTGTGTTAATCCTGAATAACAAAGACACCACTCATCTGAGTGAAGTGCTGGTGGAGAATGTTTTAGACAAAGCGACATTGCAAAGTCAGTCTGGTTATTGATTGCACTTCATGAAGCTGAAGACATTGGGGATGTTGCTCAGCTTTCTCTGTTTGCTGCAAAAAGTTTGCTGGGGAATTGCTTCTACTTTCCCATAAATTACTGGTAAAAAAAAAAAGTGATTCCATTGTGTACAGATGGCACACCAGCAATGGTGGGCAGAGAGAGGGTACTCATACCAAAGATTAAGGAAGTGAACCCAACATTTCTTGCATAACACTGCATTATACAAACCATGCTATGAGTTTAACAGAGTCATGTCCACAGTTGCCAGAATGGTGAACTTCATTTGTTGTAAATCGTCATTGCAGCACCGGCAGTTCAATGCTTTTTTTTACAAGAAGCTGCTCCTGGTTCACAATAATGTCAGACATTGAACTTTACCACAGAAAATGTTACGGTATCGGAAAAAGTGAGTGCACAGTCAGTGTGGTGTTTGGAAAATCTGTTAAACATGTGTGGCCATATTTATAACCATGTATCACTGTTTGCTAGTTTTTATCCAAGTTCAGTTAGTTTGAGCATGTGTTTCACACTGCATTGGTGAGCAGAGCAATCAGAATTACAATTATTCCATAATGTTCCAAGAGTCATTTTGAAAATCATTTAACAGTGGTATCAGGTGCTGAAGAAAAGAATGGAACAAACAAAAAACCTGTTTTCAGGGAACTCAAAATTAGAGTATCTGGTAAATTTTGACTCCATTGAACATTTGGAAAGTTTTTGACCACATTTACAACTTTAGTGGTATTAATTGACTTGAACAAATGCTTTACCCAAATTTATATTAGTAGTTAAAGCACCGGTTTGTAGCAAAACCTTTTTTTAAAGCAATACCAAGTTCATTCTAATTTCACACCTATATTATACCTGCTCTAAATAAATAATAGTTACACCTTTCTAAAACAGTGAAACAAACTTATTTGAACTTTTTACCTGTGCTGATAATGCTTGAGCAAAAAACAAAATAATCTGAAAAACATATTTGAGTAAACTATGAAAATATGGATCAGTTATACAGTACAAGTGATATGATTTGTGACGGCAGTGACCGAAGGAAACAGAAACATGGCGTGACCCATGCAGTTAATTCCTTCTCTAAATCATTTCCTGATCACCTGTTTTTAAGGATCTAAACAGTAGGCTTGCTGAATCTTGGTTCATTACACTAAACAAGGGGATTTGGATTTCTTTCCTTTCACAATTCATTAACAAGCTAAAGACTAACAAGCAGCTAATTTACCAAAAAGTGAAAATCCAACATAATCAGTGTTAAAATATGTAAAGTTTAAGGAACATTAGTAATCAAGCTACAGACTATCAAGATCCTTCTTGGTCAATACATGTTATTTAGATATGTGGTTGAGGAACAAATAACAAAAAAAAATTCCATAAAAAGTTTTCAAGGAAGCATGAGAACACAAAGAAGAAATTTGTCAAGGTCGGTCACTGGGAGGAAACCCCTCAATTAAGTGTAGCTCTGCGATTCAACCCAACACACCCTCAGCACACACTACACTCAAACACTAAGTATTGTCTCTGTCCAAAACCACATCATTTTATTATATCTCATTCTCTTTGGCAGTTCCTCGGGATCAAGGATGACTTGCTTCCACTGTGGTTCTGTGTGTTCTGAGATGACTGAAGAGTGAGATCCACAGACTCTGCCGCAGGTGAGGCAGGAGGCGCTTGACAGGATGGGTGGGTGGGTGGATTGAGCTGCAGCATGCTCCTTTTGCTGCATCCGTTTGGCTTCCTTATGCGTTTGCCAGTGAGACTCAAGATGTGCAATGCCAACCCGAATGCTTCTCCTCCTGTTTGTGCGATCTTGAGCTAGGGACTCCCATGAGTTGCTGTCGATGTTACATTTTTTTAATGAGGCTTTAAGAACGTCCTTGAACCTTTTCTTCTGTCCTCCTGGGGATCTCTTGCCATGGTGGAGTACAGAGTAAAGGACTTGCTTTGGCAATCTAGTGTCTGGCATGCAAACAACATGACCTGCACAGCGGAGCTGGTTGTGAGTGATCAGTGCCTCAATACTAGGGAGGTTAGCCTGGGAGAGGACACTGACATTGGTTTGCCTGCCCTCCCAGCGAATTTGGAGTATTTTCAGAGGCTGCGTTGGTGGTACTTCTCCAGTGCTCTGAGGTGCTTGCTATAAGTTTTCCATGCCTCCAAAGCATACAGGAGGGTGGAGATCACGGCTGCTCGGTATACCATGAGCTTGGTATAGGTCTTAACACTAGCACCACCATAGCCGCTTTTTGAACGGCTTTTGCCATTCAGATTTAAATACATCCGCGTATGTGACTATCTCGTGCATGTCTGTTTTAAGTGTTACTAAATATTTGAATTAAATACCCATACGGTGTTTCAGATGCAGAATCGTAAAAATGAATAAATTATAAGCATTTGCGTCTTCAACCGCCAGACCTGCAGTTTATGCTGCATATTGAAATCAATACAATATAGCCAACAATTTAGTCTGGGCTTTTTAATAAAATGAAAATCATTGTGAAAGAACGTATTATAATCCTATTGAGTGCTTGAAACACTGATGAAAGTCATTCTACATATCATATATTATTATTTACACTACATTTCTCAGGCAGAACGACTGTGCCACGCTGAGTGTGACGGTGCAAAAAAATAAAAACAAATGTGCGTATTCTAAGCTCTGCACAGATCAGTGACCAAACGAAAGCCAGAGACTGTTGCATTTTACAACGCAACGAAGTACGGTGTGGATATACCGGATCAAATGGCACGGCTGTATTCTGTCAAATACCTGGCAGCCATCAATGCTTTGGTTTTGTACAAGGAGTGTACCGGCAACACAATCACTCGGAGGGACTTCATTTTGAAGCTAGCCCTGGAGCTACGGCAGAAACATTTTGGAAAGAGACACGAAAGCTGGTTGGCAAATGCCCCTCAACCTTCAGCCAGCGCTGCGCCCACTGGCACATCGAATAAAAGACAATGCCAGGTTGCTAAATGCAATAAAAACAGAACTGCGCTGCTTGTGAAAAGGCAGTCTGTGGCAAATGCACTGGTACAGTAGAAAAGCGTGTTTTCTGTGTAGATTGCACTTAGAAGCTGTAATAGAACTCTGAACAGACAGACAGAACCTTTGAACTCTGTTTCACTGAAAGCGCTTTCACGTTGCATAAGTTACCGGTATGTTATATTTTTGTTTTATGCTATTTTTATAACTAGTTATTTATGTTTGATCATTTTTATATGTGCATACAGCTTTCTACACCTGTTTGCGCAGAAGTTTATTGTGTAAAGTTGATTTTATTACAGTTTTTCATGTTTATGTATATGTGCTCTTTTTGAAAAAAAATAAGAAAAAAGTTTAATTTACAATATAAATACAGTGTTTCTGCTATGATAATGTTATGTATGATGTTCATAAATAAAAATATTGAGTTGTATCCGATTGTTTTTTCATTTTCATATCGAAGCTGTTTTAAAATGGAGCCGCACATTTTGCGGGTGTGACGGTTGTATGTAGTCCGAAATCTCGGCGGTTCTAGTTTTAAGGTCATGGTCTTCAAAGACACACTTCCTCAGGTGGTCAAAGGCTGCGCTAGCACACTGGAGGTGATGGTGGATTTCAACATCAATGTCTGCCCTCAGAGGTGGCTTCCAAGGTATGGGAAGTGATTCACATTTTCCAGGATTGTGGATCTTGATTGACGGGGGGTGGTGCTGAAGGACTTTGGTCTTCCGGATGTTAAGCGTGAGCCCCATTTTCTCGTACGCTTCTGTGAAGATGTCTACAGTGGTTTGAAGCTCAGAATCTGTATGTGTGCAGACACATGCGTCATCTGCGTATTGCTATTCAATGACTGAGGTTGTGGTAGTCTTAGTTTTAGATTGGAGGCAATGGAGATTGAACAGTTTCCCGTCTGTTCTGTAGATTAGCTCCACACCTGCAAAATATTGAAACTCAAAGAATTGATACTCAAGGTCACTCTGCAAAAAATAATGGGTCCTCGGGAAACATAAAGGTTTTAAAATCTGGCAGCTAATAGACATGCTGACCTAGTTCAGCATGTCCCAAGACTTGTTTGGGATCACCACCAACCTGAAAAGGAAATGGCACTAAGAGAGTGAGCTGTGCAAATCCATATGGTTTACTGGGGTGTGAACTAGAAAGTCATGTAGAAAAACGGATCTATTATGTCATTATAAATTACGTACATTATAGGATGGTTCCTTTTCAGAAATGGATCCTCTCAGCATCTGAGGGTCTGCTGTAGGGTGTGCAGAGATACAATTACAAATGGTTATTCTCTCTGAAGGCAGAGCAATTTCATTCGACTCAGGTCTTGGGATAT
Organism: Acipenser ruthenus; assembly: GCF_902713425.1. Taxonomy (NCBI): domain Eukaryota; kingdom Metazoa; phylum Chordata; class Actinopteri; order Acipenseriformes; family Acipenseridae; genus Acipenser; species Acipenser ruthenus. The sequence goes on from NC_081197.1 coordinate 34,032,022, forward strand.
TCTGTCAGCGGAAAGTCTAATTTTGGCGATGGTTACAACCCTGCTTACCAAAGGAACACTGCTACTGTTTTCATGCTTGACTGAGGAACAGTTGTGTCTAAAATTTGTACTCTGAAAGAATTTCTGTCATATTATAAAAGGCCACACAGGATATTGATTTCTCTTTAGTACTGAAAGGAACATTTCACTGAGTTTTGTTCAGAGATTACTAAAATGTTAAAGAAATCACAGGACGTTATTTAACTACTCTAAGATCTCAATCTTTTGCTTAAAGGATTCAGTGGTGACAGCGATTAAACATGAACTAATAGTTGTCTTTAGTCTGTGTATATTTACTTTTGAGATTTATTTTTATTTTTTATAACATTACCATTTTATTAATTTTAAAACGCTAGCATTACCACATTCATTTATTTGAAAAATGGAGTGAATAAGCCACAACTGGACTTTTTAAATAACATTTTACAGCACTGGGGGATCACCTTGTTTTTGCATTTACAACTTATCCATGGATATCCTGTGATTACTCCTAGAAATAGGTGGTTGATGAAATCTATGGGATTCCCCATTGCTGTAAAATGCTCTAATAAAATACAGGAGTCTCTTATCCCAGCGGAGCATGTGTTGATCTAAATCAACCCTCTCATTTAATTTAGTTACTTAGTTTTACCTAATAATCTATCATCAGTTGGTTTTGAAGTTAAGGGATTTCATTATTTAGATTGATGTGAGCATGATAGATAAACATGTGCAAGAGACCCTCCTGAGTGCACCGTGAACATGTATGCAACTTTGATCTACAGTATCCTGATCAGTTCTAATGTCCTTGTCCACTTCATAAAGTTGATGTATATTCCTGATCCTAATCAGTCAGCAAAGCAAAGCTGCTCGTCAACAAGATAATATTTTCTGATGGGATGATGTGGCTAGCATCCGCACATCAAATCAGATCAAAGTGAGAATTTTAAGAGAAACCTTATTACAGACTTCCTAGAGACAGCTGGTATAAATAAATATTCATCAGATTTTATGACCTGATGGGCAATATAGGCACACAATAATTTTATAGGACACTTGGTAGGAATATTTGATTTTCCAGGGCCAAAATCAAAACCAAATGGCACACAATGTCATTAACTATTACATATACACTAACTACTCACTGTCTTCCCCTTACAGTTTTGGTAATATTCAAAAGTAGAATGTGATATATTAACATATGGAAAGGATCAATGGTATACCCGGCTTATAACACAGACAACAACATTCTACATTACCGTACTTTTATTTTGTGGTTTGTTTTCCTAAATGGTTCATCCAGTATTTCAGCAGTACTTTACATGTAGGCAGTATTTTGTAATGGTCTGTTTGCAGCACAGGGTGAGGATTTCCTTTGTTTGCAAATGCAGTGGCGTGCGGTGACTTTTTAGCAAGGCATGCAACAATTTTTAGATGACAGATAAAAACTTGTTCTTATAATTTAGGCGAATAATAGCGATTCAATAAACCAAATACCACAGTGTGAATCTACAGATCCATTCATAATTGTACACCGTTTCAACTCTTTTCCTGTTTTTCTGTAAGTACTTACTACTTGCAATTTTGGTTTTGGCCTTCTGTTTTTTAAAATTTCTGTTTTTGTTGCAAAGTCTCTTGCACTAAACGGATTAGTCAACAAACTTTTCACTAACTTTTCACTTTTACATTTTGATTTTGACGACAAGAGTTTGTGCGCCACTCAGTGTTCAGTCAAGAAGGATTCAATTCTACTGTTCCATGCCTTGCCTATGTTTTTCAGTGCATGGCCACCAGGAAGTGAGGTGCATGCTGGGCACGTTGCCAAGGCAACCCAATGCAACTTGGAGCTTTGTATGTCTTGACCAACAAAACAAGAAGACTGCCGAGGTGAATAGATTACTTGCATACAGGGCTATCATATTCCTTAAAACGTTGTAGAATAAACATATTTTCTTAAAAATGTTGTGAAACAAAATATATTCCAAGGCATGCAATGCATGTGTTGCATACATAGACGGCATACCATTTATGTATGGAGAGTGAACAGGGTACAGCACGAGCAGACAAGAGAACGTATTCGGGAATATTTTAGTAGTGTAAACGCTACCAAACGCATTCTGCAATACGTCCTCTTATCCTCTCCAAATCTGAGTTCGTATTCCGGACTGAGAGGACGGATTCCAGTATACTGTGCTAGTGTAAACGCACTGAGGAAATATTCCGGCAAGATTGGAGAAAGTACCCAACAGGCACTGCACGCCAACTAGCAACGTCATCACAGTGCTGCCTTCCCATAATTCATAAACACAAACAACAAAACATTTTCAACTTCCAAGTCGTACCATCTAAATAAAGTCAGTGCAACTTAATTCTATAGATTGTTATAACAGTTTGTGATATGTTTGGTATATCTGGTTTTTTTTTAAATGCATTTGTTTTTACATTTTTCGATGTGTAGACTGGGAGTCCGTGTAACGCTTATTAGTTACATTTTTAGAACGTTTCCGGAAATTGAAAAAATTCAAATATGGTCTTGTTTTTTCATTTTTTCGTTTTTGTGTAACTTAAAACATATTTGCTGTTTATGGAATGAAAGTGTCATAATCAGCCTGTACCATAACGGTGGGGGAGAATACTGCAAATCTAATCAAATTGTATTTATATTATGTTTTTCACAGACCTGCGGTAAATGATTAAAATAAATCTACAAAAAGCTTTTGTTTATCTATTATTATTATTATTATTATTATTAAAAATTTAAATTTTCCAATTTTCTTATTGTAAACGAAAAAACAAGACCATATTTAAATTTTTTTTCAAATGATGGCACTCAATGATGTCGTCATTACAGCACAGCGTCAACACATCTTTACAAAGTGTGCATGCTCAGACTCTTGTCCTGAGAGAAGCACTCCCTGCTGTTTCATACAGGTGTAAATGCAACGTTCTGGAACAGATTGTTCCAGAATCGTATCGGAAGGATTCCGGAAAGCAAGTTTAAACACACATAGTCATATCTATACACTCCATCTACTCACTTTCTCCCTCCTAGGGAGTAGAACTCTGGGTCCTGGACCAATGATAGTAGCATATAGGGCAGAGGACTCAAGCTTACACATATTCTTGAAGTAATAGTCTTGTCTGTAGGATCATTACACTAGTGTCCAGGTTTCATCAATTCCAGGTGTGCTGATTGTCCAGTGGCAAACAGCCAGTACACCCTTAGTCTTGTCTCTTAACTGGAAATAAAGGTACATCCAAATTGATGTGCATACATTATCATGAAATTAAATGCCACAATGGATTTAAAAGAAAAAGGTCAATAAAAGATAGCCCAACATAATAACAACACTATACCAGAAAACATTCCCCACTTCAGGACACACTTGGGCATTAAGACCACATTACCACAGTTAAGAATGTGAATCAAAACTCATTTGAACATTGAAGGCATTGAATTTACAAATTTACAAAGTTTATTTTACTATTCCTAAATGTTTTATACACACACAGAGACATATATATATATATATATATATATATATATATATATATATATATATATATATATGTATATACCTAACTTATTGTATTGAAGTTGGTGGAAATAAAAAGGGAATGGCATTTAGAAGTGTTACTAGTATAAATACTTGCATTCATAATAAAATAGCTGGATTTTGTTTTGTGTGCAAGACAGAGGAGAGGGTTGTGTTGTCCTACTTTGAGATGAAGCAAAGACCTTGCAACTGAAGATTTATACTTTGCACACAGTTATTGGGTTCATTTGGAATTTGACACATTCACACAGCAGGTTTCCTACATTTTAATGCATAAATGAGACATCTCTACAGAAGAGATAACTAAAATAACGTATTGCAATGAATTCTGTTTCATTAATTCATATAAAACCTAAATAAATGGCAAACAGACTGACCAAAAAAGAAAAACAACCTGTAAGAAAAATATTCAACAAAGAACATTAAAAAAACGAACACTGCATGAAAAACCATTACAGACATTCAAATAATTAAATAATACCTCGATCCTATGTGCAAGACCTGTCAAATTAATCACATCTTCCTGGTGGAGTGTGACCCAATCCAAGAAAGATGGAGAGGAACACCAGATATCTTGCATTTTCCATGGAAATGGGCTAGAATGTTCAAGAACTCGTGACGCAATGTTCAACATGTACCTGCAGCTATACTGCTTATTTATTTCTATTTAACTAGATATTATAAAAATTTTATTGTTGCTGTAAGATACAAGCTGTTTTTCAAGGTCAGAGTGGTTAACGCCATATACTGCTGTTGAACAGTAGAATTTTACCTGCCACGTTTAATTTCTCACTTTTTTATTTTTTTTAAATCTTTCTTCCTCAACATCCGTCATCCTAAATGAAAGAGACATGCTTCACATTTTGAGGAGAACATTTGATAAAATTGCATCTCCAGTTATAGCTCACTTTCCTGTTAACTAAAATTAGACTACTAAAAGAGGTGATCATAGGATGATGGCGATAAATGGCAGACATTTACTGTAGAATGTAATTGCAATACCATCAGAGATGCAGAACATATTTTGTTCAATAAAAGATGAAAAGGAGGTTTGTAATCAGTAATGAACAGCAAGGGCAGAAGCAAGTATTATTAGTTAGTATTGTGACAGTCTCCCAAGACTGCTCTTTCTTATAACCCACAGGGGCAGCTCTTACATATGTCACACTTACATTTTAATATATATCCAGTTTATACTGTGGCTGGGGAAATGTATGTTACAAAAATACTTTGCATTTGATGTTAAAACCAGTCCACATTTCTTCTGCTAATCATGCAGTGCTAACGTGTGGGTTGCAGTGCGCAAGGGTGAAAGGGTGATGCAAGTGCTCCAGACAATGACAAACACAGAGTTCATGGTTCAAGTTCATTTATTTTATTTTCCCAATCTCCTTGACCATGCAATGATTTCCATTACATGAGAGTAGATGTTAAAACTTCATGCTGATTTGAACTCGGCTCTCGCCAAGATAAGCACCAACAAAGACGTATCCATTTGCGTTTCCTTCCATATGATGGTGTAGATATCCTTCTGCCTGGTGTTTATGGCTGAAGTGTAATGCTGGCTCCAGGGATCAGCTTATTTTGCCTCCCTAGCGCATCAGCACACAACGGCTGCGATGCTGGCTCCGGGGATCAACCACAGTGCGGTCTCCCCAGCGCATCAGCATGACAACCGTTTGGATTGAGCTAAGTAGGGTACATCTCTGGGGTCTTCAAGTGGGCACCTTCCATCCTCGGTGTTTCGTCGACTAGCCCACGACACCTCAAGAGGGCTCGACGGTGGTTTTGGCGTCCCAGCATCATCCCCCTCCATCTCCCACTCAACTCAGCCCAGCTTACTTACCCATACATCAGCGTTTCTTTCTTTCTATTGTGCTTGAGATCCCCAACCAGAATCTTTCCGTCTCAACCACAGCCAGTTGCTGCTCCTCTCTGCTGCTTCAGATAAGTTCTTCACTGTGCAACACAACTCTTGACCACTGAATCCGACATCTCTGAGAAACCGGGTTGTAGAGTGTGCCACAAATTCTTGACAACCCACCTCCACTGGGTAAACCCGGACTCTCCATCCTCGCTGTTCTGCTTCAGCGGCTAGTTGAGCATACTGCAGTTTCTTCCTCTCATACGCCTCATCTACAGCATCCTCCCATGGCACTGTTAACTCTACCAGGTGAACAAGGCGTGCTGATCCAGACCACAAGACAATATCTAGTCGAAGGTTAGGTTTTACCACCTCTTCTTGGCGGTTGCTCTCCTGAGCGGAGGAATGTTGTCTTTTGTGTGTAATGTTTTGATGGAACTGGTGGCAACTTATTGGTCATGTTACACTTGTCTTCCAGTGCTAAGGCCAAACATCGCAGCACCTGGTCATGGCGCCAAGTAAACAGTCCTTGGCTAAGACCCACCTTACATCCTGTCAAAATCTGGCTTAATGTTGTAGGTGATGAACACAAAGGACATGAAGGATTCTCTCCTACCCAGAGGTTTAGGTTCTGTGGTGATGGGAGAACATCATATGTTGACCTGATGAGGAAACTGATCCTGCTCTATTCCATTGTCCTTCGGTCTTGCCAGCCGATCCTTCGTTGTTCCACACTCTCCCATCTCATCCATTCTCCCTGCTTGGTCTGGGAAATAGCCTTTATGCACCTCATCCTCTCCTCCTGCTTTTGCACCTCATTGACTACCAGCTTCCTCCATTGAACTGGGGCTGCCTTGTGCCATATAGGAGGAGCTGAACTGAGACCAAGACCCCCTCTTCCATGCTTAACTTGCCCCATGATAGCACCAATTTGAAGGGCAGCCTTTGCATCCTCCACAGCTTTCTTTGCCGCCCACTTTCTTCCAGTTTTCAACACAGGTGCTGCCTCCCTTACGCATTTGTCGCGTGACTCTACTAATATCATTTCCAGTCAGACCTTGGCGCACTTAAACTCCTCGGTTAGTGCGGAGACTGGTAGCTGCAGTATTCCTTTACCATAAAGTCGTCCCACTCTGCTGAGGCAGCGTGGAACTCCCAACCATTTCCTGATGTATGAATAATAATAATTAATAATAATTTCTTTCTTAGCAGACGCCCTTATCCAGGGCGACTTACAAGATATCACATTATTTTTACATACAATTACCCATTTATACAGTTGGGTTTTTACTGGAGCAATCTAGGTAAAGTACCTTGCTCAAGGGTACAGCAGCAGTGTCCCCACCGGGGATTGAACCCATGACCCTCCGGTCAAGAGTCCAGAGCCCTAACCAATACTCCACACTGCTGCCCTACTCCACACTGCTGAACTGATTAAAGCTTCCAGCTTCTCTACTGTTGTCAAAGAAACCTCGTACACAGTCAGTGGCCATAGCAGCCTCGGCAGTAGACTAAACTAAAAGCACCAGAGTTTTAGTTTGCCTGGTAAAGCGCTGCTGTCTATGCTCTTCAACCCTTCCACTGCTTGTTGTCTAACTTCTCCCACACGAACTGTGTCCTTTAGATTCCCATCGTACCATCTCCCAAGACTTTTCACTGGCATCTCAGACACTGTTGATATTGCCCCACCATTAATGTAGAACATTTAATTACTACTTTACCTTTAATTATAGAGATACTCCTTGATTTAGTAGGCTTGAATTGCATTTGTGCCCATTCAATGTTATTGGTTAATTTTCCCAATAACCGATTAGTGCAGGATACTGTAGCAGTCATGGTTGTCATGTCATCCATGTATGCTCAAATTGGCGGTAGTTGCATTCCAGAAGCCAAATGCTCTCCTCCCACTACCCATTTTGATGCCCTAATGATTACTTCCATTGCCATGGTAAAAGTCAGTGGAGAAATGGTGCAGCCTGTCATTATTCCAACTTCTAGGCATTGCCATGTAGTGTTGAATTCTGAAGTTGAAAAACGAAATTGCAAATCTCCAAAGTAGGCTTTCACTAAATTTGTTATTGTCATCGGTACACTGAATAAATCAAAGAAGTTCATGTGGCACTGAACCATATGCATTAGCCAAATCAAGGAATGTCACATGGAGCTCCTTCCTCTCCTTTTTAGCTGATTGAATTTGTTGCCAGATCACATTGATATGTTCTAAGCATCCTGGGAAACCTGGAATGCCTGCTTTTTGTACTGAAGTGTCAGTGAAGCAGTTCTTTAATAGGTAAGTTGACAATCTCTGAGCAATAATGCTGAAGAAAATCTTGTCTTCTATGTTTAATAGGGAAATAGGGTGAAACTGACTGATGCTTGTAGAGTCTTTTTCTTTAGGTATAAAGACTGCTCGGCGCCATGCTTTTTCATCAATTTCCACAGGATTCCTAGAACTCCTGAAGCACTCTTATACACTCTGTACGGAACTCCATTAGGCCCTGGAGATGATGAAGCCCTTGCTTTTTTCACAGCTTGCTCTACTTCTTTCCACTTAGGTGCACAGTCCTCCATTTGGTATTCTGGTAGACTGATAGGTGGGATGTCTGAAGGAATTGACATACGCTCCTGCCTTTTTGAATCTGTATGTGTTTCCTCCAAATATCTCTCCAGCTCAAACTTAGATGCTTTTAGTTTTAATAAATGCTGGCTCTACCCAACTATGGGTATTGCCAGCGTATAAACCAAGGGGTTGCAGTTCCAAAATAATAATACAAAAACACAGACACACAACACAGATACAGACACGTCTCCGGACAGTGCGTGCTGTAGGTGCAGGTGCGGTGAAGTCCAGGCTTATGACTGGCTTGAAGCGGCAGCTCCCGGATACGTATAGTAGCCGTCTGGCAAAGACAAACATACACAGTTATTGATAACTAACAAAACACTTCATTCACTGTTTCTCCGTCCTCGTTTCCTCCCATTAACCACAACAAAGGATAATAATTTCTTTCTTAGCAGACGCCCTTATCCAGGGCGACTTACAAGATATCACATTATTTTTACATACAATTACCCATTTATACAGTTGGGTTTTTACTGGAGCAATCTAGGTAAAGTACCTTGCTCAAGGGTACAGCAGCAGTGTCCCCACCGGGGATTGAACCCATGACCCTCCGGTCAAGAGTCCAGAGCCCTAACCAATACTCCACACTGCTGCCCTACTCCACACTGCTGAACTGATTAAAGCTTCCAGCTTCTCTACTGTTGTCAAAGAAACCTCGTACACAGTCAGTGGCCATAGCAGCCTCGGCAGTAGACTAAACTAAAAGCACCAGAGTTTTAGTTTGCCTGGTAAAGCGCTGCTGTCTATGCTCTTCAACCCTTCCACTGCTTGTTGTCTAACTTCTCCCACACGAACTGTGTCCTTTAGATTCCCATCGTACCATCTCCCAAGACTTTTCACTGGCATCTCAGACACTGTTGATATTGCCCCACCATTAATGTAGAACATTTAATTACTACTTTACCTTTAATTATAGAGATACTCCTTGATTTAGTAGGCTTGAATTGCATTTGTGCCCATTCAATGTTATTGGTTAATTTTCCCAATAACCGATTAGTGCAGGATACTGTAGCAGTCATGGTTGTCATGTCATCCATGTATGCTCAAATTGGCGGTAGTTGCATTCCAGAAGCCAAATGCTCTCCTCCCACTACCCATTTTGATGCCCTAATGATTACTTCCATTGCCATGGTAAAAGTCAGTGGAGAAATGGTGCAGCCTGTCATTATTCCAACTTCTAGGCATTGCCATGTAGTGTTGAATTCTGAAGTTGAAAAACGAAATTGCAAATCTCCAAAGTAGGCTTTCACTAAATTTGTTATTGTCATCGGTACACTGAATAAATCAAAGAAGTTCATGTGGCACTGAACCATATGCATTAGCCAAATCAAGGAATGTCACATGGAGCTCCTTCCTCTCCTTTTTAGCTGATTGAATTTGTTGCCAGATCACATTGATATGTTCTAAGCATCCTGGGAAACCTGGAATGCCTGCTTTTTGTACTGAAGTGTCAGTGAAGCAGTTCTTTAATAGGTAAGTTGACAATCTCTGAGCAATAATGCTGAAGAAAATCTTGTCTTCTATGTTTAATAGGGAAATAGGGTGAAACTGACTGATGCTTGTAGAGTCTTTTTCTTTAGGTATAAAGACTGCTCGGCGCCATGCTTTTTCATCAATTTCCACAGGATTCCTAGAACTCCTGAAGCACTCTTATACACTCTGTACGGAACTCCATTAGGCCCTGGAGATGATGAAGCCCTTGCTTTTTTCACAGCTTGCTCTACTTCTTTCCACTTAGGTGCACAGTCCTCCATTTGGTATTCTGGTAGACTGATAGGTGGGATGTCTGAAGGAATTGACATACGCTCCTGCCTTTTTGAATCTGTATGTGTTTCCTCCAAATATCTCTCCAGCTCAAACTTAGATGCTTTTAGTTTTAATAAATGCTGGCTCTACCCAACTATGGGTATTGCCAGCGTATAAACCAAGGGGTTGCAGTTCCAAAATAATAATACAAAAACACAGACACACAACACAGATACAGACACGTCTCCGGACAGTGCGTGCTGTAGGTGCAGGTGCGGTGAAGTCCAGGCTTATGACTGGCTTGAAGCGGCAGCTCCCGGATACGTATAGTAGCCGTCTGGCAAAGACAAACATACACAGTTATTGATAACTAACAAAACACTTCATTCACTGTTTCTCCGTCCTCGTTTCCTCCCATTAACCACAACAAAGGAACTGATTACGGCATCACGCCCCCTAAAGTACCCTCAGCCCCGCCCCCTCCGATAGCTATTTCAATCACGTCTCCTACAATTCATGACTGAAACTTTGCTCACCGTACTATGGTGATGACTCCTGGTACCATGTCACTGCCCCCTTCCTGAATGGCCGGCTTCCAACTGCCCCCGGAATAAACTGCCCAACCATTCAGTACGCGGCATGCAGTTCCTGTTGTACAGTGCCCTCACAGGTCGAGAGGAAGATTGTTGATTCGGATTAATTCGGTCTCTGTCACACACAGGCATCATTAAGTGTGCTACAGTGGCTGCAGTGGACTTGAACTTGAACTTGACATGAATTCCAAACCCAGGTCAAAGCTCCCTGAAGGATATTTCCAGCTATACGCCCTTTTTTGCCACTTTTATGACACAGTTTCTGATAAGTTTTATATTCTGTAGGCATTAAGCAGGCTATGATTTTTGCACTACTTTTCTAGTCTGTTATAATATTGACTGCAGTGCTGAAAACACATGAGGCCTATAAAGGTCAAGAAGGGTGTTTATCACAGATCAGTCATTTTCAGTGGACTAATAGCTTGATATGGTTGTTGTTGTTTTTTTTACGTGAGCAAGTGATTGATTTTTCTTCAAGGATGTTATATCTTAACTAAAGATATTGGAACAAAAACAACAGAGTCCAGAGATATATATATATATTTTTTTAATTAGCGATGCAACTTTATTTTATCCATAACAGAACTTCTTAACCAAACTCAGACTGCCGCTAGAAGCACAGGAACCCTTATTTATATCTGCAGGTGAACCAAACACCAGAAACCTAGCCCTGACTATGTATGCTTACAGCCATACAGAAAACAACATTTATTTTAAACTTGTGGCGTTCAATACACCACACTCCTTCCCGGTACTCTGAAACTAGGTTTCTCTTATTTTTAGATATATCTTTTTTTTTACAGACAAAACCTATTAGGAGGCTTCCTAATGCGCTGTGGCCTGGTGTTACAACTGATCACGCTGTCTGCAGGCTCAAGGCCCGGTACAATCTGATTATCAGAAGCCTGAGCTTCCCTTTTATTAGAATCCCCTGCTACAGCCTCAGGAATCTCCCACCCAGAAACAAGACTATCAAGGTTTTCAACTTCCTATAATTCAGTGGCTATCATTTGGTCAACATGTTTCTTGCAACACTTTCTATTTATTTTTACCAAGTATGTAACTGGTCCTAGCACTTCTTTACCACTCCTGGTAACCATTTTTCTCCCTCTCTTCCCCGGTAATTCTTAACTAAAACCTTTTGTTGGGGAAGAAAGGTTCGGAGGTGTGCTTTACTGCATTTATCATGGCTGTTTTTTTAAACATTCCTGCTTTCCATGCATATGAGCAGCAAAATTAGGTTTTATCACAGACAACCTGGTTCAGACTTCTTGTTTAAGAAACAGCTGTGCAGGAGTTTTACCTGTGGTAGACTGTGGGGTGTTTCTGTAGCAAAACAAAGAATTGTCAGTACGATGTTGCAGTGATTTTTCTGTGTATCTAGCCTTATCTAGTGACCATTTAAAATTTTGGATCAACCGCTCTGCAGCACCATTGGATGCTGGATGGTATGGGGCAGATTTAGAGTGTTTTACAGCATTCTGCTGCAAAAATGTCTGGAACTCCCTCGAAACAAATTGAGGCCCATTATCCAAAACTATTTCTTCTGGCAACCCATAAGCAGCAAATAAGCTTCGCATTACCCCAATTGTTTTAGCAGCCGTAGTGTTGGACATTAACATTATTTCAGGCCAGTGAGAGTAAGCATCTATAAGTACTAAATACTGGTGTTTTCCTTTCTCGGCAAAGTCAACATGGATTCTCTGCCAGGGTCTTTCAGGCCATCTCCAGGGATGAAGAGGCGCAGGTGTAGGCATGTTACGATCGTTCTGACACTTGCTGGCAGTTGCTGGCCATCTCCTCAATATCTGAATCTAATCTTGGTCACCAAAAATGACTATGGGCAAATGCTTTCATTTTTACCATACCCCAATGATTTTCATGCAATTCACCTAGAAATTGAGGCTGTAACACTTCAGGAACCACTACCCTGTAACCCCATAACAACCAGTCACCTTCTACGCTCAATTCTGTTTTCTTAACCCAGTAGGGTTTTAACTCTGTGTCAGTGATATGATTAGGCCAACCTGTGAGTGTGTAGTGTTTCACTTACGCTAACACTGAATCATTTTGAAATTCCTGAGCTATATCTTGTTCTGAGACAGGGAGCTTATCCAAAAAAGACACTCTGTAATTTGGATTACACTTGGGAGACTCAGCCTGAGTAGGTAACCTTGATAATGCATCCGCATTACCGTCTTGTAAGGAGGGCTTGTACTGTATATCATATTGATACGCTGCCAGGATTAAAGCCCATCACTGCAAATCAAGCAGCTGCTAGTACAGGCACGTCCGTTTTTGGTCCTAAGATCTTAATGAGGGGCTTGTGATCAGTGATTAGTGTACATTTTCTACCATAGAGGTAGTCATTAAATTTCATCAGCCCAAAGATGATACCCAAAGCCTCTTTTTCGATCTGAGCATAGTTAACTTCTGTTTTTGTCAGTGTGCGTGATGCATACGCCATAGGTTTCTCATCGCCGTCCGGCAATCTATGTGAGATAACCGCCCCTACCCCATAGGGTGAGGCATCACAAGCCAGAATTACTGGCAAGTCTGGGTCAAAATGTACCAATACCAAAGCAGAAGACAGCTGAGTTTTAGCATTGTCAAAAGCAGCCTAACATTTTTCTGACCACTTCCAGCTTTTACCTTTTTGCAACTGTTCTGTCATTGGTTAAATCAGAGTTGATGGATTAGAAATGAACCTGCCATAATAATTAAGCAGAGCTAAGAAAGCTCTGAGCTCTGTTACATTAGAAGGCACAGGGGCTTGCTCTATTGCTTCTGTTTTTTCTTTTACAGGATGGATTCCTTCAGAATCAATTTTGTGACCCAAATAAGTTTTTGACTGAAAAAATGCACATTTTTGTTTGTTTACTCTTATCCCAAATTCCTGTAATCTCTACAAAACTGACTCAAAATTGTGCAGATTCTGTGCTTTTTCCTGTAATTAAGATGTCGTCTAAGTAACAGATAACTCCATCTAGACCTTCCACACTCTGATCCATAGTGTGCTGAAACACAGCAGGCACACTGGCTACCCCATAGGGCAATCTATTGTACTGATGCAAGCCTTTTTGAGTGTTAATAGTAAAGAACGGTTTACTCTGACTGTCTAATTCCACCAGTTTATAGGCCTGCGTGAGATCTAACTTTTGTGAACAGTTGTCCATCTGCCAATGTGGAAAATAAATCTTGTGTTTTAGGAATGGGGTATTGATCAACCTCCAGCCAGGGGTTTATGGTTATTTTGTAATCCGCACAAACACGCACCCCACCATCCTTTTTGGGAATACAAACAATGGGTGCAGCCCATTCATTATGTGCTATTGGAGAGATTATTCCATGCGGTTCAAGGTCTTTTAACTGCCCGTTTACAGCTTCTCTCAAGGCATAGGGCACTGGTCTAGCTTTGCAGAATTTGGAAACTGCTTTCTCTGACACATGTAGTTTAGCTTTGATTCCCTTAACCAAACCCATTCCAACCTTGACCACTAATGCATGTTTCACACACAATTGCTCTACTGGACCAGTTATCTGATTGACCCTAGACCAATCTAAGTTCAGATGTTGAATCCAATTTCAAGTTAAACTAGCAAGTTTAACTTCATTTTTTGCTTCCTGCATTCTACTGTTACATGCATTTTTCCCAGTAACTCTAACGGGTGGTTTGTGTATATTCTGAGGCTAACATTACACGGTTCTAGTTTAACATGTTTAAACTTACTTCGGTACAAACTTTCAGAGATGATTGACATGGCTGCGTCAGTGTCTACTTCCATTCTAATCTTGACACTATTACATCTAATCATTACCATGTACGGTTTTACATACTCACAATCAGAGTTCACAGCATAAAGTCCCATATCAGTCTCTGTATCTTTTGTATTGCTGCTGCAGCCGTAGCAGCTATGTGACGTTACCAGGGGGGCCTTCTCGTTGCTGTCCTGTTCGGTTGCCAGGTAACGCGTTTCACTCACATTGCTGCTGGCGTGCGTAGCTCGTGAGCGGGGCCTGGCGGAGCTCTGCGGCTGGTTCCCCAATTTCGACGAGTGGGCCTTGCTTTTGCAGGCCCGTTCAAGATGCCTGGACTGTTGACAGGCCCTGCACTGGAATTCCTTATATCTGCAGGACTGCGGCGAATGCCCGTTTCCAAGGCAGCGAAAACAGGTAGGAGCTGATTTCCATTCCTCTTTGCTGAAGGATCGAAAGCTTGCTTTCCCTGTTGTGGTCCTCTGAAGTTCCCTTTAGTTGACTTCGGCATGCCCACGACGTCGGTTTTCAACTGATTAGGTTGGGTGAACTTTTTCATACTTTTAGCTGTGCTCTCAAAGTTGCTTGCAACATCTAAAAATGTTCTCCATATGCGACACTCAGCAACTTGCTACGCAGTTCTTTACTGTTTATGCCATACACTAACTGATCTTTCAATTGCTCTTCCAGCGCAGTGCTGAATTCACACGTTACTGCCAAGCCTTTCAAAGCTGCAGTATACTCAGCTACTGATTCATCCATTTGCTGTCTGCGGTTTCTAAAACCAGCTAGCACATTCTTTTTAGGTTTATAAAAATCCTTAGTGTTTTCATTAACACATTAAACTCAGTCTCACCTGACTTTTTCAGCGCTACCAGATCCTTCAGTAAAGCAAAAGCTTTTGGTCCGAAAACTGAGAGAAACACAGCTCTTTTCTTGTTCATCTCATCATAGCACAACCCGGTCTCACTGCTGAAAAGCGCCATTTTAGTAATTTATTTTTTTCTTTTTTATTTATCTCCGGTGGCTCTCGTTGTTACCAGTTTTTTACCCGAGATCCCATCCTTGTCACCAAATGTTATATCTTAACTAAAGATATTTGAACAAAAACAACAGAGTCCAGAGATATGTTTTTTTTTAAATTAGCGATGCAACTTTATTTCATCCATAACAGAACTTCTTACTTTCATAGCCAAGCTCAGACTGCCGCTAGAAGCGCAGGAACCCTTATTTATATCTGCAGGTGAACCAAACACCAGAAACCTAGCTCTGACTATGTATGATTACAGCCATACAGAAAACTACATTTATTTTAAACTTGTGGCGTTCAATACACCACAAAGGAGAACTATATGTTCTTTGGTGTTGCTGCAGTTGGTTCATACTGTCCCTGCTGTCACTGTCACTTACTACTGTAGGTAGAAGACTGTATCTAGCACAAAAAAAATGCAAACAGCAGCTGCACTTCACACTGTGCTGGAATATCTCTAGATCCTTTTAAAGAATGAGGTGTCACTAGAGACCTCGCAAATGCCTCTCCATCTGCGTCTAACCCATCAGAGATAACTAAAGACTATTTGTTTTAACATCTACAGTGTTGTGATGCTACTTGAAGCTACAGTGCAAAGCATTGCTTTTTGGAATTGGGGGTGCAAGGGTGGGTGTTTGATACCAGGTTGGTGTAGTTCATGACAGTTTGAGGCATAGATCCCTCTTGGGAAGGGATTATATTAATTATATTTTCTGAAATTATAATTGGCCGACAAACATTTTTTTTTTCTGTACTCTGTTTCTATACAGGGAGAGAATGCGATTACAGGGTCAAGTCAGAATGTGATGCTGCAGTCCAATTTGGATTAAAGTAGCTTATTTACAAGTGGACAGTATACAAGAGTCTGTACCTGCAACTGGGTCATCAAGGAAAAGTGGCCTGTGTGCATTCAGAAATGTCTCTTAACTGACAGGGAAATGATATCAGCAGTAATAAGAACTGACACTACAGACAATAACTATTCAATAAGAAAGCCATATCCACCAGAACATTACGCAGAGCATAAAGGCAGGAAACGTGTTCATAGCCACATGACACTTCTTGTAACAGAACTCAACCAGGTAGCTCACCTTCAATTCAGTCAAACGTAGTGGCAACTACAGCTGTGACATTAAAATTGCAATTCTACATTACAGTCCTCAATAAAGAATATGTTTTAAAAGTACAAGACTTGGTTATTGCTAAGGGTAAAATAAGGTATTCAGACTTGGGTTTGTTTTGAAATGAAGTCCCAGAAGTTTCTTTGACGGGGTACAAGCAGCATTCTCCTTTCTGATAAGAATAATAATACAAAAAAACAGCAGAGGTTTGGAAAATATTTCCAGGCTCAGCATGGTGCAAGCATCATGAGACCAACCATGTGTATATTGCATGGCTGAAGATCACTGTTACAGTATAATTTATGTGATTTTTCAATTCTTAAACCATGAAATAGACAATAAAAGTCCAGAATGTGTTAAATGACGGTCATTTTGACCTGACACAGATTGGTACTGGATTTAAGCCCTTATTGCATGAATTAAATTAAACTTCACTAACCCAACACCAGGGCAGGTTACAGAATAATTAGTGGTATAAAACTGAAAGCTCTGTTGGTGTATTGTAATATATTTATCTAATGTTATATTCATACTAGGGGAGAAGTTATAAAAATACATTTATCAGGTATCATATGTTTAACTAAACGCTTCTCTGAAAAACTGTAGCCGTGCGTCCTGTTCTTTTCTCCTCCCAATCCCTTTTTTCTCTTTAGACGCATGATAAATGGTAGAGATTACTAGCATTAATAACTCAAGTCTGAATTATATATTAGTCATGTTGGTGTTGGCCCCCAGGGGTAATTCAACATCACTAAATACTTAAAGCCTGTGATTGAGCACAGGTTTTGAGTTTTAGGTTAGCGTTAAAATATGCCACAGTTTGAATTTTAAAAATTAATCTCAACTAAACCTGACAAGGAACCATTAATATAGCTCAACACTTTGACAAACAACACGTCTGTTTTATGTGTCACAATTTTAAATGGGTTTTTGTGTACTGTTTTTTTTTTGTTTTTTTTTTACTGGAATCTGCTCCTCTCAACCGCCAGTTGGTTTTATGTGGTTGTGGCTGACTGTGGGTAGAGCATTTTCTCCCCAGCATCTGGAAGTCCCGCCTGGTTAGCGCCACAGCCAATGGCGGTCCAGGCAGGACTATATAAGGGGCTGGATTTAAGAGCAGAAGAGGAACATGGAAGATAGCAGGAACCAGCAGGAACCAGCAGGAACCAGCAGGAACCAGCAGGAACCAGCAGGAGTGAGTGCAGGCAGAGCGCATAGCCTTGGGGAAAATATACTGAGGAAGATTTACTGTTTGGAACACTTCAGGAGAACGATTATTTGGCAGACAAGAACTTTGTTGTGGGGACGGACTAGCACTGCGACCATATTCAGGAATGTGTTTGGAGGTTTTTTCCCTTGTTTCTTTTTGTTGTGTCGGGACAATATAGGGAGGTTGTCTGTATTATTTTTTGACTTGTTTTAGTTGTGTTTTTTTCTCTTTCTGACTACTGCATACCATCATTGGTGAGTGACAATCATTTTATCATTTAAGCATTTCACAAACACGTGTGTTTTTTTTTTGGATTTACAACAAATAGCGATTTATTTTTTTTGGACACTTGTTTCTTTTTTTGTGTTTTGTTCTCCTTGGAGGAGCAAGGGATGGGTGTAACTGCTCAGGGTCCCAGTGTTTAGCCCAGGACGTTTGGGTCCCCTGCGGATCCTTGATATTTTTCTGGAAGGGGGAAAGGACAATTGATCGTCAAGTTCCATGCTAATAGTTTTGCTTACCTGTACCGGCTGTTCCCATGCACCCCTGTTAGTGTGCTTGAGGCCTCCAGTTGTTTACCTACCTTGCCTTTAGGTCTGCAGTCCAGCTTCCAAGTCGGGTCCTGTGGCGGCAGACGGAATCAGGGCGAGGTCCAGGGAGCGTGACGAGAGAGAGAGGAGAGAAACGCGTTGCTAGAGACCGGTCAAAGGGAAGTGACCAGAACTTTGGGGTGGAAGGTGTAGTTTACTTACCTGTCTGTCAGTTCCTGACGGCCCTTTTCTTTGCCCCGCTCTCCTGTCTCAGATCCTTCGGAGGCGGCCGCCGTTCGGCAGTGGAGAGATCCAGCAGGGGGTGGTGGTTACCGCATCGGTAGGAGGGAACCGCAGCTGACCGAGCGAGTCGGGGGGGGGGGGAAGCCCCGGGAGTGTGGACTATTTATTTTTCCTTGTTTTTGTTGAACAGTAATTGTCCATGTGCATGAACTTTTTTTTTTTTTTTTTTTTTTTCTGAGACCATGACCAACAGGAGTGGACTTCCTAGAATGCGGTTTTGGTTTTTTTTTGTTCTTTTTTTTGGGCACTCCCTTTGAAATTTTAACTTATTTTTTGTATTGTGTGGTTTGGTTTTAACAATTCTTACCCTGTTGAGAACAATAAAATTGGTTTTACCAGACGCCGTTCCATTGTGTGGGAACCCGGGGAACAAAGAACCTACACAGGGGAACAAAATAACTATTTGGTTAATAAGGTCCTTGCCTTACCAAAAACAAGGTGGCGTAGTCGTCAGCTACATAGGTACACTAGCTAGGTTATCTCAGGTCACCCTACCCGTGACACATGCATATCATTTAAAGGAGTGCTAACAAAAAAAACTACTTTATTACCTCTTATTAGCTTTATTAACAGCACAAGTGGTGCCCCTTTTATTGAGCTTTAATTGTATTTATTTTTTATGTTAATATGGTCTGATGGCAGCTGATGGAGTAGGTTTAAATTTCTATGACTTTCATCTATAGCAGGGTTTCCCAATTCTGCTCCTGGCGACCCCCTGTGTCTTCTGGTTTTCATTCCAATTGAGTTCTCAATTACTTAATTGAACCCTCAATTGAACTATTCATTAGCTTAATAAGACCTTTTTAATTGTTTTTAGCTTTTAATCAGTTGGAGATTTCAAGTTAACTATACAATTTTATAAGTAACTTAAAATCAGAAGGGGAAACCAGCAGGCATTCTTCCTCTGCTGGTGGAGATGGGGACAGCAGGCATTTTTCCTCTGCTGGTGGAGATGGGGACAGCAGGCATTTTTCCTCTGCTGGTGGAGATGGGGACAGCAGGCATTTTTCCTTTGCTGGTGGAGATGGGTACAGCAGGCATTCTTCCTCTGCTGGAGACCCTGCTACCTAGGCTGCTGTTCTGTTTATAGCTGCCTCCAGGTAGCTGAGGACCAACTCCACACCTTCCTCCAAGGTGTTTGGGGTGTGATCCCTCTCATAGGCCTCCCATCGCTCCCTGTCCATCAGCCACAGGACCCGGATGGCTATGGGCATAGACTGGGCCTCCAGCCCAACACTGTCCAGGATCCAGTCCCACAGCCTGATAGCGTCTTCTGCCATTTATTTCCCCCCGCAGTACTCTTTCTGGTCTCGGAGGTGCTGTTGTCCCGGTTCTGACACCACGTGTGTGAAAGGCTAGCTCTAGGGATGACGTCAGGCCAGAAAGAAACACACAGGCAGGCAGTACTTGCAGTGAAACTGAGACGCTGCAGTGCTCAGTGTTTTATTGTAAAATAAAAGGTTTAAACAAAAAACAAGACACAGCACTTGAGGCCAAAATAAATAGACAAACAAAACAGATTACCACTAAACAAACAGTGGATGAACAGACAAACAGACACAGTGAGTCTAAACAACTTATATTTACTTTATTTTACTTTTATTTACTCCTTCTCCACACCCGTTCTCCACTCACCGAACACACAACCCCGAGTGAGTGCTTTGTGCATCTATATATACTGTTGTGCCGGGATTCAATTACTAATTAATTATTCACTTGAATCCTAGCATGTGAACTAATTCTGTGCAACCCCGTGCTCACATATGAAATCCTTTAAATGCACGTGAAGTGATCCCCGTGCCTAAATACAATTATACATTTTAAACACTCATGCTCATTACCCACATTATATCCCGTGTACCAACTACAATACACCAACATTAACACACGCAACATACAACATATACACACAAATGCACACAGGGGCAGAGCACATTGCCACACACACACACACAGATTCTGTAATTAAAATGTTTAGACACATGTAAACTCATGTAAGACAATCAGGAACAGTGTTGTTTAAAAGGCTGTTTTGCTTTTTTATGTAGCTTGTTTGATGTTATGTTTTAGGGTTATGTTGTATTTGAAGAGCTATATTCAGAAACAGCCCTAGAGGGTTTGTGCTTTCTCAATGTGAAAAATCATTAGCGAGCACTAGCCCCCATCTGTTGGTTCTGAATGTGCACTGATTGCTTGTTCTTAAGTCATTTAGATTTTGAGCCAGAGGAGTGTTACCAGAGCAGTGGCCTCAAGCAGAATGACCAATTCAAGTTTTGGTATCTTCCAGTTAGTTGAATTGTTATTCCCCTGAATCGGCATGTCTACATTCGAAGCGTATAACTTATCTTTGTCTCACACAAGTTTGAGAAGTACATTTCCATTTACATCGCTGGTCTATGGTGTCTTTCACACACGGGTGCCTCAACAGCATTCATAATTCTGTCTGCTCAAACTTGTCGCAAGAATGTAGGTTTGTAGTTGCTGCAGTATGACAGTTGTTTATGGTGCATGATCAATGGCCACACAGCAGACACTGCAAGTACACAGATTTTGGAGGCATTTCACTTCATAGCATGCTGTTACTCTGTGCAGCTCCTGAATTTCTCAATAAATTGTGTAACACCCTTTATATAATGGCTACACATATAGATGTGAATTACAGTAGAGCTTCATAGAGCAACACTGGGTACATGTTAATTTGTTTTATTTATTTTTTTGTAAACAGTTGTTATTGTACAGATAACTTAAAGTCTTTATAAATGACAACTTAATAAACTAGGGTTAGTTTGCCACTTGCAGGATCTTTTTCACCGTCTTCTAGTGTAAGCAGCACTCCACAAGCACAGGTCAGTTTTAACAGGGCGGTGCCTGTATATTTATTTTCACAAAAACAAAATAAACAAAACAAAAACCTAGCTCAACCCAAGAGTACTAAATAAACTTTTCAATATATATATATATATATATATATATATTTTTTTTTTTTACCTATACCTATACCTAGACACCGGTTTCCTTAAGGTCTTAGCCTTAACACAGACCCAGACCACACATTTTGAGCTGCTTAAATACCTGCCTGCTAATTACAGGCAAGTGTACTTAATTAGATTAATAAAACAATTAATCAATTAAACCTATGGCTGTGCAAAACAGCCACAAAAAACTCAACACGTTCGCTTCCACTAACAAGGGGGCAGCAGTTGTAGTAGTTAATTGCATTACGATTAGCAGGTCACTTATGATCTCTTTGGTTCACAGCTGCAACCAGCTTCGCAATAATTTTTTATAGCTGCGCTGGGCTGTGCAGGATTTGCACAGATTAATGAGGGTGGAGTTGTGTGATGTCACGCAGCAGCCCTCGAAGAACGTGCATCTCTGCGATTCTGTCCAGAACTGTGCAGATCTGTGCAGAACTGCGGAAATCTGAACTACGTGAAGAACGCCACCACTGTACTACTTCAGAATGAGAGAAGCGTGGTGTATTGAGCTGCGTGTGACTTATGTTATGATGATACAACTTCTTTCTCTGAAAATCCCTGTTGTCGGCAGTGAAAGTCGCTCAATTTGTCGCTAGTCGCTTTGTCCCAAAAACCCAAAAGCCGCTAGATCTAGGGACAAAATCGCTAAGTTGGCAACACTGATTGCGCAGCACAAGTGACACATCATTGCCATCTGGTGGGGAGAAGGGAGAAGCGCATACAGCATAGTGGTATATTGTTTAGCAACATTCAGTGTTGAAACATTTTTGTTTAAAGGGGAATAGAAGACATTGATTTGACCGGGACATTTTCTGTTTAAGGAGAAAAAATAACTTTATTTTATAAAAGGGACACTTTCTGTTAAAGAAGAAAAAGATAACTTTATTTCATAAAGGGCAACTCTATTAATAAAGTGGGTGTTTGTTTTATGTTTAGTATAAAGTGTGATGTGGATGAATACAACCTGCGTGTTGCATCCCATTGCATTGTGTGAGTGTAGGGTGATCAGATGTCCTGATAAAATCGGGATCATCCCGATATTAGGGGCTTTGTCCCACGTCCTGATCAAGGTACTATTGGGATGCCATTTGTCCCGATTTTTAGAGTAAACGTTGAAAACCCAGGCGTAAAATGTGACATTTTTATTTTCTCATTAGGAAATTTCGTATATGTGGCTGCTGTACTGTCTCGCTGTGCAACAGCATACTCTACTGGTTTAGGGTGTGCTGTTTGATTGAGTTGTTTGCATTGCATCTATACGGCTATCCAATCATGTTAACATGCAGTCACATTACAAGATGTGCAAAACAATTACCTCCATCTGCATGTACAGTTTCTTCGGGAAATGTCTTGACACGATCCTCAGCCGAAATATACTTTGCTTGTTTTGCTTTGTAGTCCATTTTTGGTATTTTACCTCTAATGCTGAAAACTAGATTTTAGCAACCTAAATCAAAACAATGCAGCACTGACTTTGTCCCACCTGCTACGTACAGTACAGCAGGTCACAGAAAAGCCAGTACAGACACACTGATTGGCTGATTAAAACATCGTTGCCATCTGAACAGTAAACAAGAAAGTTAACAGCTTTGGAGTATTTAAAAAAAAATTGCCTAAGTGCAATGCACGCAGGAAGGTGAAGGAATAAAAAAAAGCCTATCTACAGAAGAAAGATACGTAGTTTGCGTCGCTTGCTTTGTGCAGTAAGTAGTTCACGAGGTTTCTTTCCTCCCCTCACCAACTGAAAGTGTCCTGATTTTTCACTCTTGCTATTTGGTCATCCTATGTGAGTGTGAGTGAAAGTGAACAGTGCTTGAGATTGTTTATTATTTGATTTTCCTTAACCCTTTGCATTATTTCTCTCAATTATGTTTCACTGTGAAACACAGAAGAACACATAATACATAATTTGCAGAGATATTTATAAGTAATTGTAATTCTTTACTAGTTCTATTTCCTGATTTTATCAGTCGGACTCAGTAAAGTGGAGGCATCGCTACGCTATATTCTCATTGATTCATGCATTTTGGGTTTTGGTATTGTATATTTTAAATTATATAGGTCAGAAGGCTTGGTTAGGGAAATACACCACACTTACCCATTATTATTAATATCAAACCCAAGTCCCATAGCTTTCCCGGATAACTAAAATAAGTCATCTGGGAGAAGTGGGGTTATATATATATATATATATATATATATATATATATATATATATATATATATATAAATATTATTTTATTTTTTTTGCCAAAGAGATTCCAAGATTTTACCTTAAGCTCCACCTTCCTCTTTCTCCACTGCTGCAGAAAGAAACCTTAAATCTTAATTTTAATACTCCTCTGGGTAGATATCAAAGTAATGTTTTGGCTGGATAAAAGAGCAGATCTGTTCCTTAAAAACAAAGCAAGAAAAAAATAAACAAGCTGGGAAGCTATAACCATGCAACCCACCGTTTTAAAGTCCATTGGAGGCACTGCTATTTGTCTAACTCAGTTTAAACAACCTTGGCTGAAAAGGTTTCGTGCCATTCCAACTGGGGGCATTCAGTTGAGTACCTCCATCAATCTTCATTAGTCTCTGTTGGGCGAAAATATACAGGTGTTCTGTCTTTACACCGAGCCTCTGGTTCTCCCTGTGCAATCATTGCATACATCATCTTGTACCACCATTCTTTAGATGTCAAGATCTTTAGAAGAATATTGGCTATTCCTGAGTGGCCTCATTGCTCAAAGATCCTTCAACTTAAACGTTTGACCTCTTCTTATCCTTGATGAGCTTAAAGACACTTGGAGGAAGCTAAGTTGGATTTTGTCTTCAAAGCAATTGATAGCCTGTTACTCCCTTAACATATATTCTTTTCTTAGATGCCACACATTACTTAAGCTTAAGCTGAGTACAGGCAATGCTGTTTTATAAAGCAGTGCTTTTCTACAGTAGAACCAGTTAAATCTAGCCCCTCTGCATACCAGCATCCTGTGTACTTTAATTCAACCAAACCCCTGTGAAAATGTCCTTAAAAACCAGGGAATGATTCCTTCCCTGTTGAAATAAATGTAAATTCACTAGTGAAAGACCAGTATCGAGTTGTGGGACATTCCTTAATTACAATAATCAAAACCAAAAATCAGACAATACACTGCCAAGAAGAAGCAGAACATTTACCAACACCAACCTTCAACTTGAAAACCAACTGTCAGAAGAGATTCCCTCATAATGCTGCCCAGAGAAAATCAGAATGCCAAAAGCCTCCTAACATTGAAGTACTGAACTAGACTACACTCAGTACACCGACAAGTTATCAAGATCTTTGTTACTGTTTCACTTTTTTTTTAATGGAAGTGTGGCAATGTGCCCCGCCCCTGTGTTCATATTATGTGTTGTATGTTGCGTGCGTGTGTTAATGTTGGTGTATAGTCATTGGTACACGGGATATAAACTGGTCTGTGTTTCACGTGTATTTAAAAATGTAGATTTATATTTAGGCACGAGGAGGGCACAAATCACTTCACGCACTGGTTAAATGTAATACGTGAGCACGGGGTTGCACGTAATTCATTCACGTGCTGGGATTCAAGTGAATAATTAATTAGTAATTGAATCCCAGCACAACAGTATATATAGACACATTTTCATTCACTCGGGGTTGGGTGTTCGGTGAGTGGAGAACGGGAGAGAGAGAAGGAGAAAATAAAACAAAACAAAGTAAAGTAATTAGATGTGTTTTCACTCACCCTGTTTGTTCGTCTGTCTGTTTAAGTGTAGTACGTTTTGTTTGTCTTTTTATTTTTGCGTATAGTGCCGTGTCCCGTGTTTCGTGTTAAAACCTTTTATTTTCTGTGCTGTTTATTAAATGCTGAGCGAAACCATTCGCTCAGCTCCACCAAACCACACGTCTCTGTTTTATTTCCTGCATCTGGTCTGACGCCACCCACTCCGGCCGTCTTTGTGACAGGAAGATTTATTCAGTACTGTACAGTATGGAACACAGTCTACACCAGAGAAATTCCCATTTTTATGCGAAATGTGAAAAGTAAACCCTTTAAATGTGCAAGCAGGTGTTTTGATTTTTTTGATTTTTTATTGTCTAATACAGTGAAATATTCTGGTCCCAGGTGATGTTGGTGTAGACAGGTTTGCAGTCTTCAGAAGCCGTGAATGAATGCATTATGGATTGCTTGCTATCTGTTGTCGAACGTTGTAGTGATCAGCTATCAATAAACACAGTGAATCTGACATGAGTGACATCGGCGTTCTCTTGAGCAATCAAAGGTGACAGAGCAGCGCTTGCACAGAGTGCTGGTCAGTATTTTGACAGAACTACAGTATCTTAGATTGGTGCCATCTGTTACAGCCCACACCTGCAGAAGGGAATCATGTTTTTGGCTCCATGGAACTCAGGGAGTTTAGACAGTCTCACATGTGTAAACAGAAGTGAGTTCCACCATGGTGATGCACTCTGGCTTCTAGAGTATACTGATGAAGGTGTTCACAAACAACTTTGCCTCCTTGTTTTTTTTTTAATGTTTACCTGACTTCTAGAATAGATCTTACCCTGCACTTAGTTCCTTTAATGATGTATTTTGTTACACAATCCTATAAAATGTGGGATCGACTCTCAAAACCTGATAGTCTTTTAATAAAAAGCAGCAATTCTTTAGACTAATAACAACACTTCATTTTTCCATAGTGACTAGACTGAAAAAAGGAGCACATCAATGCATATACAGGGGAGGCTCCCCTAGTAATAACACTGCACTTCTTTTTTTAGTTAAAATAATGCCCCTTTAACAGTAAATAAACACTATGTTTATTCAGAGCCTTTAAAACTATATTTTCCCCACAATATTGTATGTGTTACTATGGTTTCCATTAGATTAGAAAGAAAGTACTGTAGGATTGAAGAAGTTGTAATGTGCCCTAGTTTGAGAGAGAGAGAGAGAGAGATAGAGAATGGGTAAAATAACAGGTAAAATAACAAAGTACAAAGAAAGTTGTATATATATATGTATATATATATATATATATATATATATATATATATATATATATATATATATATATATATATGACTGAGCAAGAATTTTGATTGAGGAGTTTGTAAGGAACGATCTGGAAAGCATGCCAGCAGCTTTACACTTTGCATTACACAGTAGTAACTGAGAATGAAACTCTATGCATCATCTTCTAATCCAAAACAGCCAGGTTGCATTTGCAGAGCAGACAAACATGTCTTTAAATTACTAATCACAGTAAGTTACCATATATCTACAGGAGAGAGTTCATTGCTGTTTGAAGTTTACTTAAACAGTAATTAGATGTTGTGCAATATTACATAATACTATACAAATACAAAATGAAGCATGCATTAATGAGTAAACAAGTGCACTTTTGCTGTTACATGAGGATTATCTTCTTTTTCACAAGGTACAGTAACTAATTATCTTACTTCATAGAAATTCTTTGTTAATCAATATTGCTTTCATTTCCCTGGGGAAAGTTATAGGCATTTCTCTATTGTTGTTGATGCATGCAACACTAGTAGGGAAGGGAAATAAGAAGGTTAATTGTCCAGTGTACAGTGGAAGTTCTATTTCATTGTCTTCAGCTTGCCTGGCGTGCCTTATACTTGTTGGCTCAGCCGAATAAGCACATGTTATTAAAGTGTAACCACTAGATGGGGGTAATCCCCAAATGAAAACGGTGTGTTTGAAATATTTATAATCCTCAGTGTCCATGAAAAGTATTTGGCATAAAACACTGGAATGATCTAAGTTGCAGACAGACTATGTACAGTATAAGACTACCCAGAGCACATGACCCTAGAACACTGCTGAGAACTCCTGTTCCTCCACAGACACATGTGCTTTCTAACAATCAATCATGAACAAGGTGCATCTGAACGATGAACGGGAATTCACCAACGTTTTAGTAATTTCTGAACATTTCTGTTATTATAAGTATTTCATTTTATAAATCATTTTTGTAACCTTTCGTCCTATCAAACACTACTTCAAATGTACTTCATTTATGTTACCTGCTGCACTGTAATTGTTTTCCCATCCAATGGCTTCAATAGCAAAGTCACTCGACTCTGTACTGTGGCACTACACTGCTGTGAGTTCACATCCTAGCAGGCAGCTTGTGTGATGAGAATGGGATTTCAATCATTCAGACCTGAGTGGGGTTTGTCTTTTTGTGATTGAGCTGATGTAACTCCATGGAGAAGACAAGCTGATCATTTCCACATTGGTTAAAGCAGGTAATTAATAGAGCTGCTGTTCTAATAGTCTCACTGTAAATATTATGAACGAAAGCCCCAAGTATCTTATCTTAAAGTACACGAAGTAGAATAAAACAATTGAACTGTATCAGTTGTGTTAGAAATACATAACTTTCAGCACTTTATCTGCACTGCTTCCTAACCTCATACTGTACCCCCCCCCCCCCCCCCCAAAACAGCTGCAAGCAAAATTCAAATTTATAATTAAAAGTATCATTAAAAAAAAACATGATTACCACGGTGTAGTGTGCAAGGTATATTTGTATTTGGATTATCAAAATAATCAAGACTAGACAACGCTTCTAGTGAATATAAAGGAACAGTTTTATTAGAAATAAAACTAAATAAAAAAAGAAAAATTTAAATGTGCAACAACTAAGCTAAAGTAATACAGAAAGGAAGAATTAACTAAACTAAACAGTACAGAAAAGAAAATATAAACAAAATATAAAATTTGCGATCCAAAGCAATCTATGGGATATTCCCTTAAAGGTTACAACTGCATTCCTGACAGCTATTTAAGCTGAAGGTCAGTCTTAACAGGGGTATCGTTGGCAACACAAATATTTACTTTTGTTAATATTCAAAGCATCGTTAAATCAGTCTCATTTATATAGTTTTGGTTCAGAAGGCAATTCTCACTCTTGCGAGATAAAGACGCTCTTTGCGTCCAGACAACCTATCGAGAATGATCTATTATCAAGACAGTTAAATTTGGATTCTAGCCTTAAACGCAGAATGATAATTGCCTTGTAAACCCCACATCAATATGTATAACTCACATACAAACAATTGCTCATCAACTGAAAGCATGAATTCAGAGCAATAATACTTTTCTTACATTCTACTTAAAACAAAATGTTAATTTTACTTTAAGGTCTGCTTATTCTCGAGTTCATAAGAGGATTAAAACACTACTCATTGAATACTTAACGGATGTTCACTGCCTCATCCAGCTGATCCGTGTCTTCAACTATACAGGCGCTCGAAGGCTCTCCTGCTGGCAAGGACAGGTCCAGGTTCCGGGGTCTGCCTTCCTCGCGTTTTGTCTCCACTTCAGGGTATGAAAGAAATGTCTTTGCTAAAACAAGACTCATTAACTATTTAGGTATTCCACTGAGACAGCAATTCCTCCACCAATATGTGCAGTCTTTGTCCGATTATGTCTGGGATATTTCAAACAATACTGCCACATGTACGTGTTCTATAACAACTTTAAAATGTCTAAAATAACTTCAAATTTCTAATGATGTTTTGATTTTTGAGAATGAGTTAAGTTAAGAAATGCCAGTTACTGATCTGCCTGTGTCTGACTTATCCAAACAGGTAAAAAAAAAATGTACACCATGAACGATCATTCAGTATCCTCTATATATCCCCAGATTCTGACACACTTAGCAGTTGGATAAGGGGTTATTTAGACAATGACACTGAAGCGTCACATATGGTACAGGGACCTCCAACATGAGGGCCAGGACTCTTAAAAATAACGAAGCAGGAGGATGTAAATCAGATTGTGGCATTGCTGCCCTAGATCTTAGCAGGTCAAACTGGAACAGGTTTCATCACTAATTTTAATTAGTTCTTAAGTAAGAACAGGCTGATTTACAGACTCCACTGAAGACCATTAGTAGCTGTAAAGGAAAATTGAGCCAGCATGCAAAATTCTTTGCAAGCTTGTTTTTATTCAGACCACAATCTTTTTAATTTTAACAAATTAATACTTTAAAAGCACAGATGCATTGAATACACATATTGTATAATTATAGATTTATAAAACATGCTGGTAGGAAAATTGTATAGACCTTATTTTCTTTAAATTAGTCTTTAAATTGATGTGTTCAGAGTACTGGAAACAGAAGGGCACAAAACCACAATGTAAAGGCGAGCTCAAATGTGATTGTAAAGGTACTGTGTGTTCATGAATATGCTGAATACATTAATGCTCTTGTTCTTAAATGTAACTGTATAGATGGTAATAGCAGAAATCAGGAACCATTTAGGAAATTGTTTGTTAAAACAATCAAAGGTATCCTGTAAGATATTCCTATACATTCCTATAGAAAATCTAGTGTTATTATTATAACCAGTAAAGTGTCCTTTATATTCTAATAAGATCTACAAGGATCAGTCATTGTACTCAGTACTAGTGATAACTGGCAAGTACTATTTGGTATTATATCAAACTAGAAAACCATATTTATTGACAAAGCTGCTGTCTTACTGGCTGTCTTTTCTGTGCTCCCAGCATTTCGCTGTCTCAGCTACCTCTTGCCCTTTCCATTTATAGTCCTCCGTCTAAGGTTGCTTACCCAATATTTGTTCTAATTGACTAATGCTTAACTGCAGACCTATAGCTTTACATTCTTGTTGCATTCTCATGTGAAAACCAGTCAAATTCATAGTTTAAATCGTGTAAAAAAAGGCTCAGTGCTCCTAAGCAACTGCTTTGAGTCAACAAGCATGACCCCTGTCTTTTCCGAATTGAGTTACAGAGAATTATGTTACATCCAGCTGTCAGGCAGTAAGATGGTACAGTATTCAATCTGCATTCAGTTTTTATTTGCCTTTAATCCAGGGCAGTAGGAGGCTGTGTGGTCCAGTGGTTAAAGAAAAGGGCTTGTAACCAGTAGGTCTCTGGTTCAAATCCTGGCTAAGTCACTAATTCATTGTGTGACCCTGAGCAAGTCACTTAATCTCCTTGTGTTCCGTCTTTCAGGTGAGACATTGTTGTAAGTGACTGCAGCTGATGCATAGTTCACACACCCTAGTACCTGTAAGTCACCTTGGATAAGGGTGTCTGCTAAATAAACAAATAATAATAGAGTAAACTAGTTTTCTCTTTGCTTGGTTAAGAACACTTATAGTGCATATAGCTAACAAAATACTTCCAGTAAATGTTACCTAAAATGTACTGTGTGAAAGAGGCACACTTTATGTTAAACATGTATCAGATTTTTGATGGTAGTTTTTTTCAGAGCATTTTTAAACAATACAATTGGCAAAGGACAAATAATAAAATGAGTGAACATACTGTACCTTGCTGTACTTACCATCACAACATCTAAACCACCTTTACCATAATGTGTGAGTTTTTGTCATGTAGGAAAAACTGACATGAACTAAATTATTGCAATAGATGTACTTGAATTATTTTGGTAGCACTGTGTACTTTAAGCTAAAACTCAGGTACAAAATTATAACTTATTTGTCTTTAGCTTATCTTGATAAAACATTCTATGCTTTCAGTTTGTTCATGTTATTTCTGGAAGTCACAATAATGCAGCCAAAATGCTGTGCAAAGCTAGATGTGATTCTGTACAAGTCTGCAAAACCACCAGTGGGGGCTATTTTGAAGCTATTTTGAGGCTATTTTGAGGCTATTTTGCTCCAGTGTTGGGTGTTGGTAGACGGTAGGTTAATTTAAACTGGGTAAGGTGCTACCAATTGCCTTCTTACCACATTGGGTCACAGAATGACTGTAAGACAGCAATGTCAAACTTGATCAGTGAACTGCTCAAAATAGCTAGAAGCCAGATACCAAAAATTTTAAGCAAGTTAATTTTTTATATTGTTCTATGTAGTGTCCTGCTAAATTGTTTACTGTATTGCTCCCTGAAAATATGCCTTTGCCCATCAAAAAAATGGCCCAGAATGTTCAGACTGACATGTATGCGTTTTAACACTCCCTGAAGCACAATTAGATACCATGCCCTCCTTCTCTGGTCTCTCTTCCCATTTCCCCCCCACATAAACTTTAACTTGGGTTTGTACTAAAACTAAGAAAAAAAAAAGCACTGATAATACATCTGATCTACTAAAATGAAATAAGTGTCACAGCTTTCCAATGGACCAGATTCTAATTAATTCTTATATGCCACATATGTTGTAGATGAACAAAATGAGTATGTGGCAGCGTTATGCAAGGCTGTGTCACTCGTGTCTCATCTGGCTTATGTCCAAAACAGTATTGCTACAGAATAGTGTCTGCAGTGAGTTGTCAAGCAGAATACAATTGCAAATTCAGAGAAGTTAAAGTGATCTACTACTCAGCACTGTGTAGACTTTTGAACACATTCAGTGCTTAATGCTGCTGTGCCTATCAGCATAACCACAATTGGTTTGACAATATATTTATTCCCACATGTACTGGGCCATTAATCAGTGCAGCCAAACACATTCACACATATCATTCGCATCAGCTTGCAGTTACCAACTAAGCTTATTTGTGAATCCTGCTGCAATAAAAGACCCCGTCCCCTTAAACATAAAAGTCATAGCAATTGGTTCTAAGGGAGAGTGTTTATTTTGATACATCTACAGGGGAAAAAAATGTTCCTTTCAAAAGCTCTTGTTACTACAAGCTCCTGAGAATAAGAAATCATTACAAGCTGATTAATGATCCAGAACATGTACATAAAATAGAAATACATTTATGTTTCCTTTGAAAAATATATTGCTGGGTGTAACAGGGTGATGCTACATATGCGGGTCATTACTGAATAAGACTGATTCAGACACAGAGCAGTGAGTGTTGACATGCCGCACAGATCCGACGCTAGGGTACCAACAATGGTAAATAATAATAAAGAAATCAAAACAAAGCAAAGCTAAAAATAAAGGTTTGCCACACAAGGTGAGCGCTAGTCCTAGTGCAGGCTCCCTGGGGCACACCCCCCAGCCAATCAGGACCTCCCGGGTGAGCCTACTTTAAAGTCTACTTATTCTCGAGTTCATAAGAGGATAAAACCACTACGTGTTGAATACGTAACAGACTTTCTCTGCCTCTTCCAGCCGGTCCGTATCTCATTAAAACAGGCGCTCAAAGGCTCTCCTGCAGGCAAGGAAAGGTCAAATTCCGGGGTCTTCCTTGCGTTGTGTCTCCACACCAGGGGATGAAAGAAACGTTTTTGCAAAAAGAGTCATTAACTATTTAGGTATTCCACTGAAACAGCAAATCCTTGTTCTGCGTGTCAGGATTTAAAGTTGCGCTCATCCTTTTCTAATCCTCTTTTCACCCCGGTGATTAGATAGTTTATTTGGGGCTGTGCCCGAGTCCCCGTGGGGTGTTTTCCCATTGGCTGTTCTTGTTCCGAGACGGCCCAGTGTTCTCAGTTGGTCCGCTGTTTTGCCCCTATCGGCTGGATTTATGAGGTGGATTGTTCTTTGTCCGTGGTGTCAAAGCATTCAAAACCATCTGGTTTTTACCTTTTGGAAGACATCCCTGGCGCCACAGGATTTATTCAACGATGGTGAAGATAAACCACTTGTCCAGTATTTAGTTTACAACTCTTTTTAAAAGCATTCTTTGTCATTGGGGGAGTTCGTGATAAGAAACCAAGCAGACACAGAGAATGGCTTTGGACCCCCCTGTATTTTCAATTTCTGTTAATTTCATAAACAGAATGATATTATGACCCAACCTGACACTACAACTGTTTGGGATCAACATCCCCTAAACTGACCACCTTCTGGGCTCCTGGAGTCCCAGCACCCTCACGGTGACTCCAGCCTCTTCAGACTGCCTTATCAAATGGCTTCGACTAGGCAATGCCTTCACGAGCACCATCTTGGAGTGGAAGGGTTTCATGTAGTAGTTCTGTCAATGGAGCAGATGCTCTTCTCCTTGATGTCAACACAGCAAGCTTTTGCTCAGCACCAGTCTGTATGGCTATGGCTATGGCCATGCAGTAGCCTTGAGCTGTGGCACAAACACTTTTTGAGCGGCTCGCAGGCTTCCAGGGTATGCCCCCCAGCCAATCAGGACCTCCCGATCAACTAAGCACCAGGCGAGCCTACCTGCTCAATTAGTTGCTTAGCAACGCATTCCAGCTGCATCCATAAAGGCAGACATGCACACAAGAACAAATCTAAATCAAGGAATAAGTGCCCAGGATATATAATTTACTCTTTATATAAGAGTGAAATGGTTCAGAATGCTGCTGTTTTTTCTCTTTTAGAAGCTGATCCACTGTGACTCACCTTCATGCCTAATTAAATAACGTATCTATTGCTTTCCCCAAATCTTCACTGACAAATTCTCACATGAGAACGGCAGAAAGAATCCAAATTTAAGTGGCCTATTCTTCTTGCTTTCTTGTCCCTGAGAATAAATGTCTTAAGCCACTAATGTTAAGCTATTGTCTCATCAGTAACCAGTTTACTGAAATCTTTTTTTTTCCATAAAAAAGGGTAAATGCTAAATCAGTAGAAATTAG
This sequence comes from Acipenser ruthenus, assembly GCF_902713425.1. Taxonomy (NCBI): domain Eukaryota; kingdom Metazoa; phylum Chordata; class Actinopteri; order Acipenseriformes; family Acipenseridae; genus Acipenser; species Acipenser ruthenus. Next base: position 34,065,852 of record NC_081197.1, read on the forward strand.
TTTTTCTGTCTTGAGTAATGTGCTCTGTCCTGCCTTTGTTTTAAAGTCATATTTTACTGAATGGCAAAATATTAAGCATTACATTTATATTAAGCATTACATTTATAAACTAGACTTAAGCTAAATTTAAAAAAAGACCAGGGTCAAATGATTAGTTTTTAACCGAAGAATGTGCCACATGATTAATCTTGGAGAGTATAAAAGAATGTCCATTTCAGTTACTTCAGTTTATTTGAAAACCTCTATTGATTTCTCATAATGATTCTTTATAGATGAAATAACCAAGGCTTTAAAATAATATGTACTGGAACAGGTTAACACGTTTTGATTCAGTTCGGTTCGATGAAGTGAGCGAAAACCCTCCAACTTCAGGGTCTCGAGTCTCGCAGACTTTTCCAGACTTTGCCCGCTGTGCTCAGACTCTTGATTCACATCCAACATTTGTTTTGTTTATTAGCATTGCTTTTATAAAGCAATCCTTTCTTTTGTAGTGGTTCATTGGCATTATCTGTTAGATATTTATTTGTTGCATATTTCCTTTTTCTTTTTACATTCTAGAATTTGGATGAAAGTAATTTTTGACTGTGGTATGGTTATTAACAGGTGTCCTGAAAACACACCTCTTAATAACCATATATCATTACGAGTCATTTTAGAGAAAAAAGCTAACCTGACTATGTATTTGAATGACAGGTTGTAATGATCCCTTATATATAATCCTAGCTCTGCACCTTTAAGGTTGGGGGTCTTGCGAGACTGACGTCAAACTCCACCTTCAAGGTTTTCCTGCGTCTGCAGATGTTGACGCTTTAATTTATTTTTTTTATATGCATGGTCCAATCAATCAAAATCAAATAAAAAATAATAAATAAATTATATTACAAAGCGGGTCTCTTTTGTCTATTCATATAGCTCCTGTGAGCCAGCTTCTTGCATCAGCTTAAATCATTTTTTTAAAAATGTTATTTATATATCTGTTTAACTTTATTCTTTATTGCTGTTCATTTAAAATAAATATATATTTCCAGATGTATACTAAAGTACGGCAGTTTAAGGCACTTCAGAATTCCCTAAAATGCAGGAAGTTTCATAATTGTGTTTTTTTTCACTTCATGGAGTTTTGTTTCAGGTTATGCCATTGTAGGTTTGTTCTTTTTTAATCTACATGGTTGTCTTTGTGGTCCATTTTATTATATGTGGAAAACACTGTAGACCCCCTAAAAAGTAGACCAAAGAATACACTGTAATTAAGTTGTGCCACTCTTGGTGCCCCCTGTCTGCTAATTTCCAGAATCCCCACTGGTTGTTTGTTTGTTTCATCTGGTGCAGATTTGATTATCAGAATTTATTGGGTTATACTTTTGTATAAATTTAAGTGACACATTGTTGGCCACTTCTGAGCTGCTTTTCAATCAGCTTTTTTGCTGTGTTGTGGGTGCGTGTGTATAATGACGACAGTTGAACAAGTAGGGCATGGAGGTTGATAGTTGTACAGGGATATCAGAAGCTTATAAAAAGCAATGTAACCTGAATGTCTTTCAGAGTTGGTACTAAATACCTGACGAGGAACTCTTGAAATACTATGCATATATTGACTCTCTGTGGCTTGTGTACCCGATTGTGAGGACAGGATAACGAAGAATGTGATTGAAAATTGACTGTGGCCTTCCGAAAAGTTTGGACTTCTGTGTATTCAATTAAGTACACTTTCCTGCAACGTTACTCCGGCAGAAGGTGCTTCTGAAAACATTACCACATTATAGCACACAAACTACACACATGTGCTGGCCAACTCTTATATGCAACAAATACACAGTAAGAAACAAACAAAAAAACAAATATCCATTCAGCCCATCTTTTCATCGCAGAAACAGAATACTTGTAAACAATTATTAAATTTGCAGTCAAACATATTTGTCTGTTTTTTTTTTTACATCTATAGCACACTAGGCCAAGGAACACAATGGTTTTCAATCAAGAGAGCAATAGTTTGGCTATAAATTAAAAACTTACTTGAGAAAGCCAGGAATATTGAATATATTTCATTCCCCTGAGCAGTTCAGTTTCAACATTTTTATAGTTTAATAATATACTAAATTAGTAAATGTTTCACATAGCCTCATGATTTAATGGTACATTCGTTTTAGATGTTTGGACAAAATTGCCTGTTTCACGCAGCTAAATAAAAGTGCACCAGCTTAACGCACTTGGATTTCTAGTTTCAATTTAGATGCATGCTGTGTTTGTGCTAAAAATGTAGGTACTGCTGCTGGCAGTATAATGCTTATATTCAATAGGAATAATTTCTGTTGATGTGAAAAATCCATTTAAAAGTGAAGCTGAAGTGCCACGAGGGTTCAAAAGGCAACAATAATAAAAACATTCCTGGGCAAACACAGATGATATCAAAGCCCAATTATCTCATTCCTCTGCCATACGTAAAGATAATTGCTTTTGTAGAGTAACTTGTATGCACTTTTTATTTGTTGAGTTGAAAAACAAGCTCCATACTGGCAAACTGTTTTTTGTTTTTTTTTTTAAATCCAGTTTCCACCAAAAATTAACATTATAGATTGGCTTAATGTTTGGTATAGAGCTATATTCTTTAATTTTCTTAATTACTTTCCATAACCACTGTTGTCTTAACATTCATATGTCCATAATAATGATACAGACCACAGACTTAACATGGCGTAGTGGTACACAGCTGTATTCTATGATTCTCTCAATAAAGTTCCATTACAGTTGGTGTACATTGGACATTAACTGTTAAGTGCCACTTTGTTTTAAACTCTGGCTTTTTTTTGTATAACAATCTTTGAGGTTGAAGTCATAACCCGCTTTTTACATACATGTATGCCTTTTACATGACCAGCGTATACCAGCCAACATTCTCCCGAGGTCAAACTTAGGTTTCAAGCTACAGCTGGCAGTATTTATATGACTGTTTGGTGTTTATTATTCAACCAAATCTATGTTACAAAGCAAACCAACAAATAAAAGTAAGGAGTCTTTTGTACTTTACCAGAATTTTTACATGAGCATCAGCATTGTGATATAAAAAAAACAATCGAGGACACGACCTCGGTGTCCTCATAGCTATGGCCATACATGAGACATATAAACCTGTAAAATTTCAATACTTGCTATCGTAAGGAGTTGTGAATGAATACTAATAAACAATATGGAGGCTAATTATACAGTAACTTGCCTTTATAACACACATTATGTGTGTGTTATAAAGGCAATTTAATTTCTCGTATTGCTGAAGTAAAGTTAGCCCCACCCCTGTTTATGTCAATGCTTTGTTTAACTTTTGCATTTCTCCTGTGCCCCACAAAATCTGTTTCTATTAATTATACTTTTTGTTTTAAAACACTATACGCTTTACAATTCTATAATGAATATGAATAATTGATGTTACAAGCCCCTAGATTAAATGTCAGTTCTTTATTTCAGATTTGGTAACTTTATTGGGGGCATTTTTCCTTTCTGAAAAAAAAAAATGTGCTAAGACGACAAAAAAAGATCTTCAAAAGTGTTGCCCCATATCCCTTAGCCACAATGCTTTTAGTAAGTTTTAACTACAGCACATTACTGCATCACACCTGCACGGTATTGTTGTTAGTTCTATTAACTTCAAATGTGTAGATTGAAAAGCAAGGGAGATCATGGAGGTTGTGTAATGCACTGGTGAGACCAAACTTAGAATATGAGTTAATTCTGTTTAATTCTGTTCCCAGCACAAGAAAGAAAGAGTCCAGCAAAGAGCAGCCAGACTAATCCCAGGGCTAAAGACTGCAGGGGAGGTTCTGCCCAAAAGCACAGTTTTTTTTTTAACGCCATTGCGTGGATTGTGTAACTAGCTGGCACAATCCAGGTGAGAATCGTATAATCAACTTGTTTGTGCCTAAACTGCACTGTCACTGCACGCAACTTTATTGTTAGTTATAATAACAGTGTCGCATGAGAGAGGCCAGCCTTATTTTCTCTCTCTAATAATTTCTAACAATTGTAAATGTCAAGAACATAGAACATAAGAAAGTTTACAAACGAGAGGAGACCATTCAGCCCATCTTGCTCGTTTGGTTGTTAGTAGCGTATTGATCCCAGAATCTCATCAAGCAGCTTCTTGAAGGATCCCAGGGTGTCAGCTTCAACAACATTACTGGGGAGTTGTTTCCAGACCCTCACAATTCTTTGTGTAAAAAAGGGCCTCCTATTTTCTGTTCTGAATGCCCCTTTATCTAATCTCCATTTGTTTCTTTTTTCAGGTCAAAAAAGTCCCCTGGGTCAACATTGTCTATACCTTTTAGGATTTTGAATGCTTGAATCAGATCACTGCGTAGTCTTCTTTGTTCAAGACTGAATAGATTAAATTATTTTAGCCAGTCTGCATATGACATGCCTTTTAAACCCGGGATAATTCTGGTTGCTCTTCTTTGCACTCTATCTAGAGCAGCAATATCCCTTTTGTAACGAGGTGACCAGAACTGAACACAATATTCTAGGTGAGGTCTTACTAATGCATTGTAAAGTTTTAACATTACTTCCCTTGATTTAAATTCAACACTTCTCACAATATATCCGAGCATCTTGTTGGCCTTTTTTAAAGCTTCCCCACATTGTCTAGATGAAGACATTTCTGAGTCAACATAAATTCCTAGGTCTTTTTCATAGATTCCTTCTTCAATTTCAGTATCTCCCATATGATATTTATAATGCACATTTTTATTGCCTGCGTGCTGTACTTTACACTTTTCTCTATTAAATGTAATTTACAATGTGTCTGCCCAGTTCTGAATGCTGTCTAGATCATTTTGAATGACCTTTGCTGCTGAAACAGTGTTTGCCACTCCTCCTATTTTTGTGTCGTCTGCAAATTTAACAAGTTTGCTTACTATACCAGAATCTAATTCATTAATGTATATTAGGAATAGCAGAGGGCCTAATACTGATCCCTGTGGTACACTACTGGTTACCTCGCTCCATTTTGAGGTTTCTCCTCTAATTAGTACTTTCTGTTTTCTGCATGTTAACCACTCCCTAATCCATGTGCATGCATTTCCTTGAATCCCTACTGTGTTCAGTTTGTGAATTAATCTTGTAAATAAACCATGTCATATGCTTTGCAGTTATCCATTGTTGATGTTGCATCTTCAAAAAAATCAAGCAGGTTAGTTTGGCACGATCTCCCTTTCCTAAAACCATGCTCACTGTCTCCCAGGATATTGTTACCATATAGGTTCTTATTATAGTTATTATAGTTTCCATAAGTTTACATGTAATAGAAGTCAGGCTTATTGCTCTGTAGTTCCCTGGTTAGGTTTTGCCTCCCTTTTTGTGGATCGGTATTACGTTTGCAATTTTCCAGTCTGTCGGTACACCCCTGTGTCAAGAGACTGTTGCATGATCTTGGTTAGCGGTTTGTAAATAACTTCTTTCATTTCTTTGAGTACTATTGGGAGGATCTCATCCGGCCCAGGGGATTTGTTTATTTTAAGAGCTACTAGTCCCTTTAACCCTCTACAGTCCATTTATTAAGTGCGTGTCTGGCACGTCAGGTCCAATTTATTTTCACACGTGCAGTTAATTTTAGATGCGCTGTTTAAAAATATTTTTTCCACAGTCAAATGGGTTTAAAAGGCCGTGCATATCAACAAAGCACTCACTAGGCATCTCCAGCACCGCCCCACCCTTTCATTCACTATCGCTTTCACATATGCTAAGAAATAAATAATAATAATAATAATAGTCGTACATACCGATCAATCATCTCCTGATCACTCGTTTTATCAAGGATGTTTTCTCCGAGTAGATTGGTTCCCTTTTTGTTTAAGTACAGTCTGTTCAAACTTTGTCACTAGTAACCAACGTATTACTATTCAGTGTGCAGGCGTCTAAAAAGTAACATCTTTGGGATGTAGATAAATAAATGAATGGGACAAAATTGTAATAATTCCTATAAATGAGTTTACTTTTATGAGTTTACTGGTTTTTAAATATGAATTTACATTTTCTTTAAATAAGCAGCTAATCAGATTTGTAACCAATTTGTTTGTAATGCATTGTACTTACTTAACTGAAACACTTTTAATAGTGGTTTTTAATTATGTAGGCAAATCATGCAAAGCTATTCTAGTAATACCTTTTTTTAAGTGACAGCAGTCGCAGTACATTGCATCTCAATTGAAAATGCAGAAGCAAAGAACTTTGGACAGTTTTTGTTCTTCCAATCAGACAGCATGAATGTACAAATCACAGTTTGCATCAATGGCCCAAGGCGAATCATTTTGTTTTAACTATTTCAACGCTGCCGACCTGTATAGAGGTCTAGGAAAAATAACTACAGTACAAAAAATAAATAAAAATACACATAGCAACAACATAGCAGTAAATAGATCTCATATACTAATGTGCATATCTGGGGCGGTTTTCCTTTTTTTCAGTATGGATCCTGTTTACTTAATTATCCTAAAGCAGTGTAACTCCATAGTGCTGAAAGACTTACTGAAATTGTACCGTAAGCTTTTGTCATTATTAGTGGACAATTACTGCAGTCTGATAAATGTTTTGAAAACTGATCATCAGAGTGGAGGTGATGTATGATAGTTTTACCCAAAGCTTATTAGTATGTTTTATTGTTCTGTAGATTTAATTTTGGTTTAATCAGGTAATATCATTAATTCCATTGTAAAACAAATGCTGTATTTTTATTTCTTGTGTGGCATAACTTAGCATGTGTTGATTAAAGTTCTTTTCTCATTTAAAACACTCACGAGAATACAGCACAAATATATAGGATCAGCTACGTTAGTAATGTATGCATTTATATTATAGCTCAGTCATGATAATGACTTCAGAGATAACGACTGCAACAAAAGCAAAAATGAGGTTGCTCTGGGTTGTCAGAGCTTATTAACCCACAATGTTCTCATTGGCTCCACTCCCCACAGGCTAAGCCTCCCCAGTAATTATTTCAGGAGCAGCCCCTGCTAAAAGGTAAGAGTTAGGCAGGTATGTTGAAGCTGGCCCACTTTAAACTGTCCAGCGAATGAGACATGCTCAGACAGCTTAGACACTGATTGTGTGTGTGTGTGTGTGTGTGTGTTATTTGGTTCACGCCATATGAGTTTGTGTCAACCCTGTTCTGATAGTCGTTCACGATTGTGCAGATTGCTTGAAAACGGCTGTGGGTGATCAATGCAGACAACAAAGACATGCAAGAGAGAACAGGAAAGCATATGCCTGTTAGACCAAGCACAGAAATGTATATTATGGTAAAAATTGCTTTTGGAGTCAGAGCTCAACAATTAATCTATGAGATGGATCTGTTGTATGTGGAAGCTTTATGTCTTGGGTTTGTGCCTTAAAGATGCAGAACTGTACATAAAATATTCTATGTGGTTTGTGAGATGTGTTGAAATATGCAATAAACAATATGCACTGTATTAATAAATTGTGATCTGAAAGAGTAAATTGTGTCAAATTACCGTACATGTACGTGTGTGGTTGTTTTTATTCAGTGATTAGCCTACTTTGAGTTTGAAGATTAAATCAAATCGATAGTCATCACAGCCAGCACCATGAATTGCATAGTTACTGTGATATTAATAAAAGCTATTCAGAAGATGGTGCTTGATCTTCATCTTTCTTTTATGGTGACTCAAATTACAGAGAAAACTACCTACATATATGTGTAATATACATGTGTATGATATGTACATTTGTGTGGGAGAGCAGTTAACCTTTTGTAGCAATTGGTGTTCATCTTCATCTTGTGACCAACACATACACGTACCATTCTCATAGGGTTAGCAAACCATGTTTTCTGCTGTTATCTTCCAGCAGATTTGGTAGCCAAAGAGCTTTTACTTTGTGACAGCTCATGGAAAATGTGTAATGAAGTCAATTCTGTTAGGGCTTCCCAATGGCCAAAGCTGAGGGACAGTGCTGTAGGCACCCCAGATGGTCGCTTTTTGTTGCTGTTGCATACAGTACAATCAAGTCTTTCTGTCTTTTCCCAGAAAAGGGGGATGAGAAAAAAAGGTTCATGGCAGTGTCAAGGACTGGGGCTTACAGAAATGAAGAATTCTTAGACTCTTGCACTTCTCTAACCAGTCAAGACATTAAATGTGTCTTAGAAAATAAATGCTTTTCTTGATGAGACGGAAGGGAAGAGGACATGTTCTGTAGATGATGAGTCTATTCTGGTTTACAGTTCTCTGTGTTCTAATTTTAAAGATGTTGTCATTTGCTGAATTTGCTGGAAGAAATACTTCCATTTAAAAAACTGCATTAGTCACCTTCAATGTCTGTTGGATAGCAGTGAACCCAATGAATTGAGCTATTATACTAATGTAAGCCTTTAAAAAAAGCAGAGGGTGAAATAGGAAAATTATTTTTTTAATGAAATTTCTATATATGGATAGATGGAGAAATGTCATGTAAAAATTAACTTTTAAAGAGTTATTGATGAAATGTTTAATTACTGCAATAAAGTTACTACTGTACTACTTTAAAGTTGTTGGGCGGGGGGGGGGGGGTGGGGGAAGGTAGGTTTGGGAACTGTACCTTTCTGTTTTTACATGTACATACAGTAGATGCGGTGATCTACTTGTTCCATGTTACTGATAGTTCTAATTTTGTATACAGCCATGGCAGGGGAGTAATGTCACTGACATATGTGTTGCTCTTGTTGTTGGCTCTTTCTCACTTCCAACAGCTCCTTGGTCTACTGCTGGATTGTGCTTTGAATATACCTACTGGCAAAACCTCTGTATCACACATTTGCTTGGTATACAGGAGTATTTCATCCTCTAAAGTGTTCTACACTGTTGTTGGCTTCTTTATTTTATTCATAAAAAATCTTCAAATATGTCATAAGTTAACACTAGAAGCCCTGCAGCAGTCATTTTGCGTTTTTTGGTTTTAAAATGTAATTTTCTCCAATCGTGTAACACATATGGGGCTGCGTGTTCATGTACCTTTCTGTCCGTATGTATTAAATATTCTCACAAAGCATGAAACACGGGAGTGCAGAAATAAAGGAGATATATTACATTATACCTAAAAACCCTGGGAGCAGTCACATTGACGGCCACACAGAAAACAATTGTATTGTGATTATATAGAATGGTATTCTACTTTATTATTTTTATTCACCAGTCCGCAATGTGTTTAGCTGTAATTAGATTAGTCTCTACTCTCTGCCTGAGTGAATGACTGACAGTCTATTGTTTTTCAATCAGCCATTTCAAAGGCTGGCGCCTGCTTGCTCAGTCAATTAGCATCGGGACTAGTGAAAATAAATACAAGAGACCGTGGAGTTTTACAACGCAACAAAATATGGAGTTGATGTTTTGGATCAGATGGCACGGAAGTATTCCGTGAAAGCTGGCTCCTGACGGTGGTCTGTTCAGGTGTTTTACAATGTATTGGACATAGCAGCCATTAACTCCTGGGTACAAAGAATGCAAGGAGAAGAACTTACCAAGGAGAGAATATATTTTACAGTTAGCACAGGAAATTCTCAAGAAGCATTTGGAACAGAGGAAGATTGCCAAGCATGTACCCCCAGCTGAAGCTGGCAACCCCGTTGAGAGCCGGATGAGACGCCAATGCCAGGTTGGCAAGTGCAATAAAAATAAAACTTTGGTCAGCTGTGCCTGTGCAGACAGGCGGCATGGAGAAGCGCATTATCTATGTTGATTGTGAACAGCCTTAGACTCAAGGTAAAGGAATACACTTTTGTCAAAAAAAAGAAAAATAACTTAGACTTTTTTTTATAACTTCTTGTGCTGTGTGCTTCTGTAAAATGTTTTTTTTCTAAGTTTATTTATCTACGTTGTTCAGTTGCTTTTGCTCATCTGATAATTGCTGTTGAAAAGTAAAAAATGTATTGCTATCATTTCAGTTTTATAAATATGTATGTTGTTAACCGATGTCTGTTCAGGTGTTTATTTATTTACATTTCCTTATTTTGATTTGTAAAATAAATGTTCATATATATCATCATATATACACATATGCTTCAGTTGTTCAGATGTTTGTGGTGAACTTACATTTCATTATACTATTTACAGTGTGGGCTTCTAGGTATGAGTATATCTCCGGTCCTTCTAGTGTTAAAGCTCTGTGAACAAGGGCCCTTATCCTTCAGAACATTATATATATGTTTCAAATTACAGCATCGTATTGCTAAGAGGATGCTTCATCTAAGGAAGGTGCGACAGGACAGTTTGGTGGTGATGTCCCCAGAACGTTGACACACAAACACAGGTACTGTGAGCTGAAGCGCTGGAGCGCGTATTTATTATAAATCCAAAAATAAATCAAAAGGATTGACAGAAACAACACTCACAGAGCATAATAAAAAGGTTTCACAAAACAAGTCACACGCACAAAATAATTCCTCCACCCAAAACAAGGTCTTAACCCAGCATGCGTAACAATTGTTTACTTTCTTTTGATTTTTGACAAATTAACGTCATGGGCGAACCAGATTCGCCCAGCATCGATTTTGAAGCGTTGGACCAAATTAGACTTGCCTGGGCTAGCCCCGAAATTAAGTGAAAACGGGTTTCGCCTAGTCGTCTTTTTTGAAGTTCTAGGTCAATCTAGATTTGCCTGATTGGACGCGTGGGAATGCTGAAAAAAAAATGGTAACTTCGGAATTTGCCCAGAAGCCTTTGGTGAAAATAGATTGGCCCGGGCAAAAATAGACCACTGGGTTTCACCCTTAACAGCTATATATATATATATATATATATATATATATATATATATATATATATATATATATATATATAGATATATATGATAATATGAATATTTGTTTTAGGAATACAATATTGCTGGCATGCTATTTTGTGACAATCAGTGTTGCTACATACATATATTTATTTATTTAGTATTTCAGTTAATAAAAGTTTCTAGTGGTGTAATAGGTTCGATTTTTCAACCAAACATGTTACATACATGTTCTTTCAAGTATGTGTTACATGTAATTTTTCATTCTTGTTGGTATTACATACAAAGCCATTTTTAGTTGAAGATCGTTCTTTAACTGATAACTATTTAATTTCTAATAAAGTGAAGGATAACACTATTTAAAATGCTGTAATGGAATGTAAAGATATAAAACCATGTGAAGTACCTCAATGGAGCAGTAAATCTGTATTATAATTGCATAGCTGCACAATTATTGCTGAGGGCACTTCTACTCATTTGATGAATATAATGTAAGTAGAAAACTCTGTATTCAGCAAGCTGCCTTTGATCATGTGGCAAAAATGCTGGCTTTACATAGATATCTGCTTAATGACCTGGGGTGCTTGTTGAGTTTGTGTGGATTATGATAACATTACCTTTGCTCACAAATATTTGTACTTTTTTCCCCCTCTTTAAGGTAATCTTGAGAGTTCTTTTAAATGTCCTTCCAGCACTTGACTTTTTGAACATCACAGGAACACTTTCATCTGAGTTATTTCTATTTGATCAGAATCTGCATCTATATTACTTTGAACTAAGGAGACATTATTAGTATTGATTTAAGTTTTGCACCTTATTTATTTATGACCACAGTTCAGACCAGGACCCCCTCTGCCAATGTATACTTTGAACAGCTCTTCAGTAGTTTTTATTCCACTTTAAAACAACTTAGGTAAAACTACATACTGGAAATGAGTTTGTTCTATGTAGATTATAATGTAATTTGTTTTAAAGGATATTTTTTGACACTTGCACTGGCATCGTGCTTTGTAAGTGGATAGGGTGATTGAATATCACCTTATCCAGAATATAATTTTCTATTATATTCTAGTCATGTGTTTTACATCTGTTTTCTTTCAATTTGAAAAGCTCCAATCTGCTGTTTTCACCTGGTAAACCAAAACAGTGGTTGTTGCCAAACGACTGCTCCCTGAATTTGAGAATTAATCTTGTCTCTGCCTGGCCAGTAGGAGTCACTGTGACATTGCTAAAGTGGATCAACCTCAAATGATTTTCCTCCTAAACTGTGTAAGTGCCTAGGTTAATCCATCCCTCCCTAAGACTTTTCCTTGCAAACTCTTACTTGCAGAGCATAATCCTATTATTTTCATACATTTATTCATTCAAAGGATCAGGTCTTCTAAGGTGTATGAAATCTCTAGCTGCTAAAATAAAGTGGATATTTTTTTAGATCATATAGAACACCATCTTCTTCTTAATCAAAATGCTGGTGTTTTTTTTTTTTTTTTCTCCCTGTCAGTAGTATTGAAAATCTAATTGGTAATCGGGTGGTGACCTAATTCTTTGGAGAAAGAGGGCAATCCGACCTGTACTTTGCTGGCTGCCCATGTAAATTACTTAGAGCTCTATTTAGGTCAAGGATCAGACTTATTGCTGTAGGACTCAGCCTTTATGGTGGCCAATTTCCAGTTTTAAACCCTCAGAGGTTTCCTCTTTTGGGAGTCTTTTCTCCATCTCTGCAAAGCACATCTGATGGGTGTTGCATTCACGTTTTTTGAGAATGACAGGTTCATCAGGATTGGTCACAGCCCTAATATACATTGTTTTCAAATAATGCATGCAAAGTATAAATTATGATGCAGGGGAACTCACTGGAAATCATATGTGTTAAAGAGTAAGCTTGCAATATAATTGTATTTATTTGTGAACCTTTCCCTTGCCTGTTTATGATGTTCGGTTAGGTTGAGTTATTCATTACAATTCTATATGTGTATAGTAGGTTGGGCCAGCAGAGTTGAAAATTGTCACATAGTATGAATGGATTGAGAAATTCTGTTCAGAGCTATGCAGTTAGAATTCTCCAGACCAGTTCAAAACAAATTCAAAGTCAGGTAAAGACAGATACTGAGAGAATGATACAACTCAATATTAGAGCATCACAAACCAGAATCACTCAAAGATTGTGAACATTTTAAAAAGATGGGAAAGATAGCAGAAATTCATCAAATAACATTTGAAGCTACTTGCCCGTTCTTCATATGATTTTGGTAAGTGTCGGTTATTTTCCTTAATTTATTGTTTACAGATAGAGTAATTGGTGAATTTGCTTTGGAAAGGAATGCATAATTACTTATTGTCTTGACTTGATAAAATATTTTCTACTCATTCATTTGCTAGTTTCCCCCCAAAAAATATATTCTGCAACTATTAAGATCTGGTGCAATGGGGATTGCCAAGACTATAATATTTCAGATATCATTTCTATTTATTTAACCTTTAGCTACCTGGAATGTGCATGTTTAATATTAATGCACTCTAGAGGTCCTACCTAAATACAGGACACGTGTTGTGCATACAGTTTCCATATGTTTTTTAATGTGTTGGTTTTTCTGACAACAAACTGCAGTAGCCATCCGTAGTAGCTACAGATGTGTATTTAAAAAGGTCATATTTCTCCATGCACTGCAGGTGTGTATTTGAGATCACTTGAAAACTGTACGGTTACAGCCATTTAGCGTTTTTTCAATTTGGTATATATGTTACGGTAAAAGTCAGAATATTGGCAATTCTTATGATTTACTGGTAAATGTCGACATTTACAAAGCAAACCGGTAAACATCCAAAATAAACATGATAACGCTTTACTTCAGAAATGTACTGCTAATCTCAAGAATAATCAAGTAACTTTGGCTAATGACCGAATGTCTCGCTTTTGCACATTGTAACGCTTCAGGAGTCCTGTGGAAATCCCAGTGCTATAAAATGCTGCAGTAAGTAAGTAAATATATCTATTCACTGCCTGTCTTTGTGGGGCTTTGTGTCATAACCAAAGTGTGATTTTCTTAAAAGCAATGTATTTCTTCATAATTTCAGACATTTAACAATGCATTTTGGTAAATCATAAGATTAACCGGTAAAAAAAAAAAAAAAAAAAGCAATTTATTTCTTAATAATTCCAGATTTACCACCTTATTTGGTACAGGTTGACATTTACTGGTAAAACTTAAGATTGGCCAGATTCTGACTTTTTGCGTAACATATACAGTATATTAATTCTAAGAAAAGTAATTCACTTTGTTTAATATATGTTGTAATATGATTTACAAAATAAACAAAAAACATATTGTATGATGCCAAACGTCTGTCTATGAGGGAGTATTGGCATGATAAGAAGTGAACGGACTGAGGTTGAAAGTTGAGGTCTGTTTATGCTCTACAAGTGTTGATATAACCCTATACAGATGCTTGTAGTCTTATAACTCTATAATATTCTGCTTTATTGTTAATATTCAAGTTAAAAAATCCAATGATGAAAAAGGTGCTGTTAAGTGGTTAAGATACATGGCCTGTTGTGCTGTCAACGTTTTACTGGAATTTTAAATGGAGTTACACCACACATGTAAACAAGAAGCACCACACCAGCTAGCAAACAATAATTATGTACAGGCTATTATTATTATTATTATTATTATTATTATTATTATTATTATTATTATTATTATTATTATTATTATTTGAGCAATGATACTCAGAACCCCTCAAACTGACAGATTTACTTTTCAGAATTCTAAAGAAGTCCATGAATCTGCCTTCCTGAGAGATATAGAGCTGAGCAATTAAGAGAGATGCTTCACTTAACAATTGCACTGTTAAACTTTTTTTCTGTCAATATAAATGTTGTTTCACAGTTCCTTATGTAAGCTGTCAGTTCCTGTCAAGATATGGAATCACTGCAATAAGGAATTCTGAGCAGTCGGTTATTATATCATGCATACCAAAGTGGCTTTATTAAACTAATTGACCTACATAGTTTGATTGTTTATGCTATAAATAAAAAGTGATGATCAGCCTGGGAGAAATCAAATAAGAACCCAAATTATTTTCCAACAAAGGTAAACATAGCACATGAATAAAATATTTTAAAATGACAGCACTGTGTTCAAACTAAGCTCTGGGACGTGTAATGTTTTTTTTTTTTTTTTTTAAGTCATGTGTTATATCCGATGTCATGTCTGATGCTAACTGCTAAGCATGGCTTTATTTAAATGAAATAATTTGATTTGAAAGAAAGTGAGAGACACTAAGCTCAAGATTTGCCTGGATGCTCCATACAAATTTAAATTTCAGTTAACTATAATTAGTTAACATATTTTCATTGCAGTCCAGGAAATCTATGTATCAGGATATATTTGCAGCCTGTTTTATAAGTGGGGCTTCTGATTTTCGGTTTTAACCAATAAAACCTGATAAAACACCTCTGATACAAAATAAATGAAATCGGTGGATAGCCAATAAACACTGGAAAACACCTGAAAAATTGTGGAAATGGTTAATCATTTCACGTTGACTTTACCCTTTTCTATTAAAAAATAAAACCTACTACAAAAATAATAATACATACATTTCTCAGTGCTGCTGGGCAATGTCCCACCTTCCTGACTTTTATCATTGATTTGTTCTGAATACTTTAAACCCGCCCCAACTACTAAGTGATCGCACATTCCTACATTTCTATTGGAGACTTGCGAGATTTGGAAGGGTTGTTTGCAGGATTTAAAGCTGTGTTACCCCAGAAGAATGTGCCCATGACCATAGGGATTTCGTTGTGGAAGAAGGTACATGTACTGTCGAGTTACTACTATACATATTTTGACAAAAAGCAAACATTCAAGCATTTTGGAAAGTAACCAAAAACACTAATTTCATACAGTATATCAAAAACGAAAGCCCCGGAACAAAAAACAATTTACATAAAACTCGAAAATAGTTAAAAATAAGCACCGAAAAATACAATTAATAAAACCTGAAAAACAGAAGCCCTATTTATAAGCCACTATTTTGCTGCATTCTAAAACATGTCCCCTAGCTTGAGGCTGTCACATATTTTTTAGCAGGTATTCGTGCAGATTATCGGGCAATTGCCAAGTGTATATTGCCATGATCAAAGTCAATTTCCCCTCAAGCTTAAACCTGCAATAGCATTCTTATTTATGGTGACAATCTTCTAAAAACAAGTTTTATTTTCTGTACTGTTTATTAAAAAAAAAACATACAAACAACTAAACCCCAGATTAATGAAATACGTTGTTATGAGCCATCTGCTGATTTTTAGACATTGGCCAAATGTGTATTTAAATGTTATCTTTGGACGGCCCAAGATCTTATAATAGGATTTAGAGTAGATTTTATACTCTTTGAAGAATTTATGACAGCTGGCAGTTTTGTGAGGAGTATTTGCATATGTCCTGTAATACAGCAGTTTAGAAAGCAATTTATTTTCTGTGAAGCCATTTTCTTTAAGTATGTTTGTATATGTATTTATTTATTCATTCATTTTGCAGTTTTACTGCTCTTAAGACTGTAAGCATATGCTGCTGTGCAACCCTTTTTAAGAACCTCAGTTTGTGTTTGGAACATCTCAGTCCTACATTCTTTAAATTACAAATTACTAAAGCACTTAAAGAATAAACAGTAATACATAAATAAAGTTTTAACTGACAGCACTCAGAGACGCACACGGCTAATTTGAATACCAATACAACCTCTAACTGAATCAAAGCTTATTCACTACAGACCTATTATAACCATGTGAAATTCAGGGAACACACTTATCTCAAAAGACAACGAACAGTAAAAAGCCAAAAAGCTCATTTTAAGCTCCTCATGGATGCAGTTGAACTGCTATTCTAATATTTCTGAGTGTATTTAAAATGAAGATTAATCACCTGTGTTTTCAGAGCTTTCATGTGCATAGGCCATACATAACATTAGAATCAATCCATGGCAGAGTATGTAATAACAGTGAAAGTCTTTATCAATTAATTCAGTGTTGGTAACATATACAGTATGCACAAAAAAGACTTGCTTACTGTAGTCTGATCACGGGGGGGTATCTAGGTTTTTTTTTTCTGAAAGTATCCATTTGATTGCATGGATGTTTTTTTAAATAATTTTCTTTTAACATTTTTCTAATTTTTACGCAGTCTCGCTATGTCCACACCACTATTTTTGTGCATGTTGTATTACATTGCTCTAGTGGTAATAAACCACTTTAAATCTGCATTCACCTTTAGAATTTGAGTGAATGGAATATACTGATTAGCTCAGGGCATTTTGAGGATTAATAACTTATTATCAAAAAGCTGATTGGAATGGCAGGCTATGTCACTTGCTGCTGGCATAAAATAAAGGTATGAAAGTGAAAATAAAACAGAACTGACATGTTTTAGTTTTTTTTCTTGGATATGCACACAGCATCCTAAATTTTGCCCCATTTGGCTGCTGACCCTAGTGGTCCAAAGTTCATGGTGCTCTATGCTTTTTATATAGTGTTTTTTTTTTTTTTTTTAACAAAACCATTTTTAAACTTATAACATATCTGAATACACAATTATTTTTTTCTACTGTAGATAAGTTAACAATGTCCTGTTTTGTTTTCTTATCTTATATATATATATATATATATATATATATATATATATAGAGCTTATCTTATATATATATATATATACACAGTATATAGTTGTATCCACAGAAAAAAAATCATAGGTAGCAGCATATCAGTTTGAATTGTCAAAAGTAAATTATCCCTGGATACAAACTGCATCACTGAAATAAATTATATTATGATCTTAATACACATCTCATAAAATGCTGTTGCAGAGTAAATTGATGAAAATCAGTGAAACCTGCCCAGAACCACTTTAGCAAACAAGTCAATGATATTATGCACTTGTCAACTGGATGTTTCTATTGCTGATTGTACACTTTATCAACATTAACAGGTGACTGCAAGAAAAGGTATCTTTAGCATATACGTCATACCATGCATAAAACATGCGACACAATTATTTTTTCAGTCTAATAGTAGTTGTTTTTGTGATTTATAGTCTACGTTTCTGTGATTTATGATAAGTAAATATGCGTAGGGTGTCTCTTCTAACAGAAATCATTGTGTGCGGTTTTAGCAGACATAACCTCCCAGCTTTGCGGTCCTCCTGCAAAAATGTACAAGATGACATCTTTTATAACAATACACTGTAACAGTTTACATTACGTGCCTCTAATTACTGTGTATTTACATAGTAATTACTTAGTAAATACATGTGTACTTACACACAATTACAGTGTTATTATGCATAGCTACAATGTAATATATAACTATGGCTTCTGATTTTTGGTGTTTTCTGCCAACTTCACTACTCTCTTTTAAAAATTCAATTGATTGACCTGTTATGCCTTTTGTGTATCTCAATCACAACTCAGAAATGTGTTAATAGTAAAATTGATTTAGTGAACGGGTTTTTTCTACGAAACAACTAAATGGGCTTTGTTTTTTAGTTACTTTTTCATTTCAAAGTAGAAGCGACTTCTCTTTATTAATGTAAATACAGTCACGCAGAATGATTGTAATAAAGTGTGTCCAGCATAAAATACTTTATTTTTCATTATAGCTTTAATAAAGATTAGTCCCTTATTATTCGCATGTTGCAATATCGTTTGTACGTTCTGCTTGTTAATAAAAAATGAAGGCTTGGCCAATTTAAAAGCCAACTTAGTTGTTTCACAGACAAAACCTGTAAATTAAATCATTTTTACTATTAACATGTTTTCCAGTTGTGATTGAGATACACAAATGGCTTAACAGATATTAATTATTAAAGGAGAGTAGAAAAGTCGGAGGAAAACCAGAAGCCCTATATATAACCCTAACCTTAACCACATTCTAATTGTGTGTAAGTACACATGTATTTACAAAGTAAGTACTATGTAAATACGCAGTAATTGGAGACACTAAAAATAAAGTGTTACCTAATACACACTACCCACAACAGCATAAATTAATTAAATCAGAGCACCAGATATGAAACCACCAGGATAATTCAGAGCATTTGTTTACATTTGATGGGGCTAGTTGCTTAATCATTTTCATTCTAAAATTGCACCAACAAGCCTAAAGGAAAGCCTAAAGGGGAATATTACACAAAATAAGGTAAGCACTATTTTGTTATACTTCCACACCCATTAATGCTCAGTTTTAAAAAAAAAATGAAGTTTTAATAATTCAGCAAGAAAATATCTTAAGCTAAAAAAAACAAAAACTTTTTACTTTGAGAAAAGTTTGACCCAAGAAAATAATGTTAATTAGTATTCTGAAGGTGTGATGTGAGACATGAGTGCTCTGTGCCACCTTCCCAGTAAGTTATGTTGACAAAAGAAATATGTACTACATAACAGTAAGGCAAAAGGGCAAATTGAGTCAGCACTAGCTAGTAATTTATATGATGAGTAACCTTGTTAATCAACCTCATGAAAGATCCTTTGGGAAGTGCTTTGTACTAGGCAATATTATTAGAATGACTGTAAGCGCCACGGATAACATGAACAGTAACTGGAGATGGAAGAATGTCGTATGTTGCTTGCATCATAAAGGCAATCTGCAAACATGTCCTATTAGGAGACCATGCTTTACCAAGATACTTCAGTTTCCATCCATGCTGCCTTAGGGAACAACACAAAACCTCAATTATCACTATGCAAAGAATACACTGAATTTATAATCCACAATTACAAGAAAGACCTTTTGTCCTTTTTTTCATTAAACCTGTAACATCTGTTACATGTAGCTTGTGTTGTTTTTTATTTTTACAGCAAATGTCTAAACATTGTATTTTAATAACATTCAAATTGTCTTAGGTACTCTATTCCAGAGCAAAACATTTACATTATTCCAAGGTTAATTGCATATTAAAATATGTGCTATTATATAAAGTTAGTATAAGTATTTATCAATATTTGTTTAAGACTTTTATATAAATGGATTAACATTACTTCTCTGAGTATTTCCAAGAGGAAGTTACATAAATCACAGTAATTGCTTCCGTATTTTGCTAAACCACTGCTATTTGTAGTCTGCAATTACCATGACATCTGGCAAAGTGCTGGGTCTGAATATTGATTATTCCAGTGTCATTCATTAGTTAACTTTAATGCAGGTGAATAATTTTACCAATTATTGATTATCTTCTAGTTTAAATAATATATTATTTTCTACCACACATTTTCATAAGATCAGAAATTTGTCAAAATATATATGGTCATTGTTGTATCATAGCCTGTCGCAAATAAAATCTGCAGTGCAAAATAATACATAAAGTAGAGAAAACATACCGTGAATATACAATATATATGTAGAAAAAAGTATAGAAAATTAGATTCTTTTTTATTGATCTAATGGGATCGATTTGAACGAGAGAACTCTCCCAACTGTAACTGTTTTTGTGGGCGGCCAATAATAATGTACAGTGGCTCTCAAAAGTATTCACCCCCCTTGGACTTTTCCACATTTTATTGTGTTACAACATGGAATCAAAATGGATTTAATTAGGAGTTTTTGCCACTGATCAACACAATAAAAGTCCATAATGTCAAAGTGAAAAATAAAATCTACAGATTGTTCTAAATTAATTACAAATACAAAACAGAAAATAATTGATTGCATAAGTATTCACCCCCTTGAGTCAATATTTGGTAGAGGCACCTTTGGCAGCAATTACAGACATGAGTCTATTTGGATAAGTCTCTACCAGCTTTGCACATCTGGACACTGCAATTTCTGCCCATTCTTTGCAAAATTGCTCAAGCTCCGTCAAGTTGGATGGGGACCTTTGGTGAACAGCAGTTTTCAACTCTTTCCACATAGTCTCAATTGGATTGAGGTCCGGGCTTTGACTGGGCCACTCCAGGACATTGACCTTTTTGTTTTTAAGCCACTCCAGTGTAACTCTGGCTGTATGTTTGGGGTCATTGGCTGCTGGAAGATGAATCTTCTCCCAAGTCCCAGGTCTCTTGCAGACTTCAGCAGGTTTTCCTCCAGGATTTCTCTGTACTTTGCTGCATCCATTGTGTTTTTAAATTAGCCCCCAAATTAATGAAATCTTCCCCAATCCCAGTACAAATACCTGTCTGAAACACAGTCACGGGAGAGATCTCTACCGTATGATCTGACTGTTGGATCATGCAGTAGTGACAGAATTATGTCACCCCCCTCTACAACATCCCACTGACATGAGCGTTTACTGATTAGGACAGCTCGCATATTTTCAGTGCACACAAGTACACTGGGAAAGCCCCAAATGGTTACAATTACAAATAAGAATTCAGTTTTAGAGCATGTCCATACAGGGAACCTTGAAAACAATAGATTGTGTCTCAATGGATCGACTGGTGCAATATCTCAAAGAAAACAGCTTGGGTTAGTAAAGAAATACCTATATATATTATCTCACAATACATGTTTTGCCAAATATTGTGGCCTTCTGGAAAGTGCTGTCCATGTTGATTGGAAAAAAGATAACTGAAAATGTATAGCTCAGTAAATCTGATTCTGACCCAATACAGAGATTACTGTAGGTGATGCCATGGGGTACAACATGAACAGCAGGGAGACGGATTGAACTGGATCTACAGCATTGTCTGAAGTAGATAACAATGAATGTGGGAGAGGGGAGGGGGAGGACTGGAGCCTCTGGCGTGTCACCACCCACTGCCTGGAGAACAGCATTTCTGCAGGTTTTATCTGACATTAAATAACAGTTTATAGTGACTCCAGAATGTGCACTATTTCATTCCCGTGTGCTATTATCTTGAAATGTTAGGTGAAATGATTGTATAACAGCAGCCTTGGGGCTTATGACATTTATTACTGGTAGTTAGTTATCACATTTGGAGCAGTTATTATTTATCCGTGTGTTAAGAGAAGTTGTTACATGTATCATTGGAGCTGGCAAACAAAGAATGTTCTCTCATCACTCAGCAATAATATAACAGGACAAAGTCAGTACTATGAAACTTTTCCACTGTTTTATTATCATTTGAAACACCAAGCTGTCACAGCCAGGTTTTGATTTTAGCCATTTCATCTTTTGATACAAATGGGTGTTACTGTTATTTTAGGCCATATTGCCAATTCATTTACATGTACTATACTTAAATGTATAAAAGGTCCATACTACACTTTCTGGCCAAAAAAATAAGTAAAAATTAATGCACATTTATGTGGTCATGTGATGTCTCAAGTGATCCACTAGACCTATATAAGCCATGTGAAAGTTGTGTGCAACTATTCAGCAACAGACATGGTAAAGCAATAGTGTCGCTGCAACTTGCTTATCTCTCAAAGCACTTTCTGCATTGATATTTAGGATATTCTCTAATTGCCTACTCTTAATATTTAATGATAAATGATGTTCAAGTTAGCAAAATAACAAGGATAACTATATAGTATTCTGTATGTTTTATAATGCAAGAACAGGCCTAGCAAGAGGAAATCCTAAAATGCACAAAGAAAATCACCCTATGTGAATGATAGTCAGTACAATTGATAATCCAACACACATAATAGCTGAAATAGCAGAAAAACAACTTAGGTCGCACGTTGAGAAATTACCAAGCTATGTTAAGGATACAACACAATTTTTAAAAAGACTTGAATCAATAAAACACAACCTTCCAGAGAATACAATTTTATTTTGCATGGATGTAAAATCCTTGTACCCAAGTGTCCCTCGTAAAGAAACTTTAGAAGCTTGTCAAAAAGCACTAGATAATAGACTAGATAAATCAATACCTACAGCAGAGGTACTGAACATGATCAACATAGTTTTAGAAAACAGTTATTTTACATTTGTTGATAAGAATTACAAACAAAACGATGGTACAGCAATAGGATCTAAATTAGGAATGCATTTTGCCAGTACATACATGGGGAAATGGGAAGAACAATTACTTTGAAAATCGGAACGAGAACCTTTAGAATACATTCGGTTTGTAGATGATATTTTTGGGGTTTGGACACATGGAGAAGAATCTCTTTTCCAGTTTCATAAAATGGCAAATGAAATACACAGTAATATTAAGGTGGACCTTCGATGGACAAGGAAAGAAATAGAATTTTTAGATACCATAGTAAAACTTGAAGAAGGTTCAGTTGAGACTGACCTCTTCTGTAAACCTACTGACATGCACCAGTATTTACACATGTCCTCTGCACATCCGATACACACTAAAAGGGCAATCCCAAAGGGTCTAGGAATAAGAATACGAAGAATATGATCAAAAGAAAGTGACTATGTAAAACAAAGAAATGTATTAAAAACAAATCTTAAAAAAGAGGATACAAAGAATTATAGAGACGGAGTTAAGAAAAGTGGATAAACGAAAAAGAGATGATCTACTAGATTATAAAAATAGAGATAAAAAGGTCAAGAGTCCCATTAGTAATAACTTACTCTAAACTTTTGCCCAATATTTCTAAGATAGTTTGGAAAAACTTGTGGATTCTACATAATTCATAAAAATTGAAAAAAGTATTTCATAAGGCCCCAGTTGTAGCATTCAAAAGAGAAGCTAATTTAGGTGATATTTTAGTTCACAGTAAACATAAAAGAATAATTGACAAAATAGGTTCTACGAACATGTGCACTAGTAGATGTAAAGTGTGTAAATACATAGACAAAAGTAAAAATATAATTAAACATAAGAACACCACATATCCACTAAAAACTAATACCTACTGTAAAAATAGCAATGTTGTTTATGGAATAGCCTGTGAAAAATGTGATGAAATCAAATATGTTGGAGAGACTGGAACTACTTTATATAAAAGAATTCAGAACCACCTTTCATTAATTAGAAATAAAAAAATGAATGAACCAATAGTACAGCACTTCACCAGTCAGGGACATGACATAAATGATGTAAAGTTTGTAGTATTAGAACAGCTCAAATTAGACAATGCGACATATAGAAGAATAAAAGAAAGTAAATGGATAAATAGGCTGAACACGATTATGCCAGCGGGACTCAACAGAAAAGAATGAACTAATTAACTTCAATAAATATATAACATTTAAATAAATAAACAAAATTCATTCAAAAGTTGTGCATGCTAATGTGCTGGGGAGGCCAAATCTAGACTGATCCTCAGAGCCAGCATTGCATGATATAATAAAAATATAAGTTTATATAAAGTAGTGTTAATTAGAATTATTACAGATTCAAAGATAGAAGTAAAAATGATGTCACAATATATAGAACACCATTACATCATGTAAGAATAAATCATATAATTTGAATGTAAACAGTAACAAGTAGTTGTCATGCCGTCAAAAACCTATAAATACCTCCAATGTTTTGATTCAAACACAGGATCCCTTGAGAAAGATATGTACAACATATCGAAACGTTGGGCAGCTGGCTCTTTGAGCTAAAATATATATATATATATATACACTACCGGTCAAAAGTTTTAGAACACCCCCATTTTTCCAGTTTTTATTGAAATTTAAGCAGTTCAAGTCCAGTGAATAACCTGAAATGGTTTACATTTCAGAGTTATACAAAAAGGCCTTTTTCAGGGAACACGTAATGGGTTAACAACTTACAGCTGTTCTGCAGCAATGGAAGTAAATTAAGCCTTGAAAGTTGATGCTAACAATTCCTACAGGTGTCCCAACTTTTGTTGATTACTTACAAACCCTCTGTCTGTATAAAAGCAGTGTTGGAACAGACAGTGTTACTACACCCTCTTAAGCATTATTTGGAAAGTATTGTACTGCAGGAAGTAGTATATTGCTCTCATAATGGCGAGAAAAAGGCAATTAACAAAGGAAGACAGACAGACCATTATAACCCTTAAAAGTGTAGGTCTCTCCTTTAGAGAAATTGCAAAGAAAGCCAAGGTGTCAGTGAGTACAGTTTCCTACACCATCAAAAGGCACTTGGAAACTGGAGGAAACTCTGACAGGAAGAGGTCTGGCAGACCCAAAGCCACAACAGAATCAGAAGACAAGTTTCTGAGAGTCAACAGCTTGCGTGATAAGCGGCTCACAGGACAACAGCTTCAAGCACAGCTTAACACTGGTCGAAGTAAGCAAGTCTCAGTTTCAACTGTGAAGAGAAGACTTCGAGCTGCAGGTTTGACAGGTCGAGTGGCAGTAAGAAAGCCATTGCTAAGATGGCAAAATAAGAAAAAGAGGCTTGCCTGGGCCATGAAGCACCGCCAGTGGATTACTGAAGACTGGAAGAAGGTCTTATGGACCGATGAATCAAAATTTGAAATCTTCGGTTCATCACGCAGGGTTTTTGTACGCCGTCGAGTAGGCGAAAGGATGGTTCCTCGGTGTGTGACACCAACTGTCAAACATGGAGGAGGAAGCGTAATGGTCTGGGGCTCTTTTGCTGGATACAGAGTCTGCGACTTGCACAGAGTGAGTGGCACCCTGAACCAAAACTGCTACCACAGCATTTTGCAGCGCCATGCAATACCCTCTGGTATACGCCTAGTTGGTCAGGGGTTCATCCTACAGCAAGATAATGACCCAAAACATACCTCCAGGCTATGTCAGAACTACCTTAGAAGAAAAGAACAAGACGGTAGGCTTCAAATCATGGAATGGCCAGCACAGTCTCCAGACTTAAACCCCATCGAGCTGGTTTGGGATGAACTGGACAGAAGGGTGAAAGCAAAGCAACCTACAAGTGCAACACATTTGTGGGAACTTCTGCAACAGTGTTGGGAAGAACCTTCCGAACAATATTTTATTTCCATTGTAGAAAGAATGCCACGAGTGTGTTCGGCTGTTATATCTGCAAAAGGTGGCTACTTTGATGAGTCAAAAATTTAGATTAAATTTTGTTAAACAAAACGATTCCATGATTTCTTTTTTATCTCCAATTGTTTATTTGTTCTATGCTTTAATTTCAGAGTACATTGAGACATTAAACTGCGTAAATGTCAATAAAAACTGGAAAAATTGAGGTGTTCTAAAACATTTGACCGGTAGTGTATATATATATAGATATAGATATAGATATATATACTGTATATGTAAATATATATACAGTGGCTCTCAAAAGTATTCACCCCCCTTGGTCTTTTCCACATTTTATTGTGTTACAACATGGAATCAAAATGGATTTAATTAGGAGTTTTTGCCACTGATCAACACAAAAAAAGTCCACAATGTCAAAGTGAAAAATAAAATATACAAATTGTTCTAAATTAATTACAAATATGAAACAGAAAATAATTGATTGCATAAGTATTCACCCCCTTTGCTTTGACACACGTAAATAAGCTCTGGTGCAACCAATTGTCTTTAGAAGTCACATAATTAGTTGAATGGAGTCCACCTGTGTGCAATTAAGGTGTTTCACATGATTTCAGGTTAAATACACCTGTCTCTGGGAGGTCCCACAGTTCGTTAGTACATTTCCTAACAAAAACTATATCATGAAGACGAAGGAACATTCAAAGCAAATCCAGAATAAGGTTCTTCAAAAGCACCAATAGGGTAGGATATAAGAACATTTCCAAGGCATTGAATATCCCCCGGAGCACAGTAAAGTCCATTATTAAGAAATGGAGAGAATATGGCACAACTGTGAATCTGTCTAGAACAGGCCATCCTCAAAAACATCCAGGCGAGAAGGGCACTAGTCAGGAAGGCGCCCAAGAGGCCTATGGCAACTCTAAAGGAGTTACAGTCTTCCACGGCTGAGCTGGGAGACACTGTGCATATGGCAACAATAGCCTGGGTGCTTCACAAAACTGGCCTTTATGGGAGAGTGGCAAAAAGAAAGCCATTGTTGAAAAAAACTCACATCAAATCTCGGCTAGAGTTTGCCAGAAGGCATGTGGGAGACTCTGAGACCAAGTGGAAGAATATTTTATAGTCTGATGAGACCAAAATAGAGCTTTTTGGCCTCAACGCTAAGCGCTATGTTTGGCTCAAGCCTAACACCGCACATCATCCTGAGAACACCATCCCTACCGTGAAGCATGGTGGTGGCAGCATCATGCTATGGGGATGCTTCCCTGTGTCAGGGCCTGGAAAGCTTGTGAAGATAGAGGGCAAAATGGATGCAGCAAAGTACAGAGACATTCTGGAGGAAAACCTGCTGAAGTCTGCAAGAGACCTGGGACTTGGGAGAAGATTCATCTTCCAGCAGGACAATGACCCCAAACATACAGCCAAAGCCACACTGGAGTGGCTTAAAAACAAAAAGGTCAATGTCCTGGAGTGGCCCAGTCAAAGCCCGGACCTCAATCCAATTGAGAATATGTGGAAAGAGATGAAAATTGCTGTTATTTTACACTTTGACATTATGGACTTTTTTTGTGTTTATCATTGGCAAAAACTCCTAATTAAATCCATTTTGATTCCATGTTGTAACACAATAAAATGTGGAAAAGTCCATGGGGGGGTGAATACTTTTGAGAGCCACTGTATGGATACACGTGGCAGAGATCTGCGCGGGTCCGATTTTTACAACCTGCTTTCGACCCGGACCCACTACTACTGGACCCGACCCGAACCCGCAAGCCGACCCACTTTAAAAAGATCTGCAACCTGACACAAACCTGCAAATGTTTGTCCTTTACCTACTGCCTGCGTCTACTGACTCTCAAGGCCATTGCATACTGGATCCATTCCGTCATTTAGCATCTATCATCCGAAAAAGTCGTGCGTCAATCCATTGCACACTAGATGCGTTAATATCGTACTTCAGAGTGCTGATGTGCAGCGGAGGCTTTTTAGTAAATATACCTAGTTTCAGTATTTCAATAAAAAAAGAAATACAATTGTGTTGTTAATTCTTACATAACTTTGAACACAAAAAAATGTTAAATGTAGTATAAGCTTAATGATCAGAAAACACTGATGGAAGTTAAAACGTTTGCTAATTATTATGTTTCTACTAGATCTACAATAATGTTGTTATGCAATACATAATAATAAAATAAATAAATAAATAAATAAATAAACATATGATATTACACAACACAGTTGTCATAGCATCAGAAACCATAGGACCAATATTTCATTTTTCAAACACTCATAAATATATCTAAAAGTTAGGAAACTAGCAGTGAGCTACCGAAAACACTTTACCATAATGATCTTCTACTCTCTGTGTATGGAGCCATACTTTCCATCACTTTCATGTACTGCCCCTTGTTTCTGACTGTTAAGCCCTGACCGCTCTTGGATGCCCTGTCACGCTTCTTTCTCTGATATGTGTCTCCAGGTTAGGCCATTGTTTCTTTACTTCCTCGACTACAATTGAAATAAAAAGTATATGCTTGTAACAACCTATACTGCACAAAATCCATGTGTTTATGTATGCTATGCGCAGAAATCATGAAATTAGCCCAATACTGTGATTTTTACAATATTCTTAAGAAATAAAAAAAAAAAAAAATCATAATTATTTGTATTTCATACCAAAAAAAAATCACATTAACGAAACTGTACAGCTCTGCTATGTGCCTGCATGTAATATTCACCATGCACACAGTGCTGTGCAGTGATTATGTCATGTGACTATATGCAATCTAAGCGGGAAATTAAAATACTACACACTTTAAACAAGAAAATGGATGTCTCTAAAAAGGCTAAAGATGTGTCTGCAGCAGATCACGTAAAGCAGTATCCAGCAGGAGTTGTACACAACGATGGAGGTAAGCTCTTCTGTACGTCCTGCAACATTACTGTAGATCACAACCGAAACCCGTCTGTTGACAGGCATTTAGATTCACCAAAAGAGAAAGGCGGAAATCCAGAGCAGTACTGCAACTGCTTTACTTGCAAAGAAACAAAAAACGGTGACTTCCGTATTCCAAAGTCCACTTATTAAAAAAAGAGGCATTTGTTTTCGCAAATATTCCTTTGGAAAAATTGGACAACCAAAAGTTACGGTAATTCTTCAGACAGAGTGTAGCAAATGGTGGAGTGATTCCTTTATCAGCACAGCTGAGACGTGAATACTTACCTAAAGTTGCCATGTATCACAAGCAGGAGATTATGGAATTGGTAAACCAGTCTGGTTGCTTGTCAGTGGTCACACTGATGCGTCGACTGATGCACAAGATCAGTATGGGTTACACATTGTATTTGTTTTGCAAGACCTAAATGGTGAACATGCACCTGACGTACTAGAACTGAAAGCTGTCCTTGCAGATACACTTTACCTACAGGCTGTTAATTACAACACCATTTCACAAGCTATTGTAAAGTGCTTGAAAAACTTTGATGTTAATTTTGATGTCAGTGCATTTATATGTATATTTGCTGTTTTAAAAAAATAATAATAATCTGTACACGTCATTTATAACATATCTCAGTGCACGTTCCGCGAAATACGATACTTTACCTGTGCCGCAAATTTTAAAGAAAATTCCTTATTTATAATACATGTCTTGAAATGTATTTGTTTACGACTGTAAGTCGCTGTGGCAATGTGCCCCGCCCCTGTGTGCATTTGTGTGTTATATGTTGTATGTTGCGTGCGTGTGTTAATGTTGGTGTATAGTCATTGGTACACGGGATATAAACGGGTCTGTGTTTCACGTGTATTTAAAAAAGGTAGATTTGTATTTAGGCACGAGGAGGGCACAAATCACTTCACGTGCTGGTTAAATGTAATATGTGAGCACGGGGTTGCACAGAATTAATTCACGTGCTGGGATTCAAGTGAATAATTAATTAGTAATTGAATCCCAGCACAACAGTATATATAGATGCACATTTTCATTCAGTCGGGATTAGGTGTTCGGTGAGTGGAGAACGGGTGAGAGAGAGAAGGAGAAATAACTTTAAAATATCAATTGCTATTACGTGCTGGTAGGACCAGCACAATACTTGTTTATTTAAAACTCACCGTGTTTGTTTGTGTGTCTGTCCGTGCACTGTATAGTCCGTTTTGTTTGTCTCTTTATTTTGGCGTGAAGTGCCGTGTCCTGTGTTTTGTGTTCCAACCTTTTATTTTCTGTTCTGTCTGTTAATTATTAAATGCTGAGCGCGATCACGCGCTCAGCCTCACCAAAACCCCAAGTCTCTGTTGTTTATTTCCTGCATCTGGTCTGACGCCACCCACTCCGGCCGTCATTGTGACAGTCGCCCTGGATAATAATAATGTCATTCATGCCCAAGTCCACGGCAATGTCTTTCCATTTGTTTCTTTTTTTTTCAATGTCTTTGTCACCTTTATTGGATTTATCATAAAGTAATTTTTTGTTTGGTGACACACCAATTAGATTTTCCATTTTGTTCAGGGAACTGCAAGAACCCACGTGTTTTCCCAATCATTTTTCATTCGTCAATGTAATTTTGAACGCACGTCAAATCAGATCAAATCAAACTTGTTTCGATTCCAAAATTGACGCATCACTTTTTCTTCTTAGACGCACGTTAAAATCAGATGCATCATCGGATCCAGTGTGCAATGGCCTTCATACTCTCACAATTCACACACAGATATATCTACCATTCTCCATAGATGGAGTTTATACAGGAGGCTATACAGTGTGGTAGCTTTCTCTAGTGGTCTGGATATATTTAGCATTGTAACATATTAACTATCTCTACTTACTTTAATATAACATACCTGTGTATTCCTTCCCTACCACCAGTTGAAAAGGTTTCTGGCTGTTTTATGGCTGTCGTACACAAAAACATAATGACAAAAATCCAGTCACATGTTCATTGTTTTCATTCGCTGTGATTCCAAAAAAATTCCACACTTCTGATTTACCTCTCGAACTATTATCCACCACATGATATAAAACCTGCGCTATCTTTTGTTTCACCTCGTCCACAGACATTTTTTATATCACCAAGCAGATGTGATAAAAGGATCTTGCGACGTATCAAACAAGCGGCAATACAAACCAAGAACACTGCTTAGTCAGCTCACTCCTCCCTAATCATCCTCTGCTTTTTGGTGATTCAAATTCAGACCTGAGCCTAACACAAAAATTACATTTTTTGACCAGCACCAGAACTGAAAACCGAAAGTTCACATTCCAACCCAAACCTGATCCACTTTTGTGAGTACCCGACCCGATGCAGGACTCTAACGAGGGGACAGTGCATACATAATAATAATTGCAAAATTTTTTCCAGTATGGGAGCAGCTGGGGTAAAGGGTTTGCTGTCAATATGTGAAGAGCATGACATTAAAGCCCAGCTGGGGTGCTATGGTTCTGTCAGAGATATAAAAATGTATGAAAGGATTTCAAGCTGCATGGGATGGAGCAGAAATCCAATTCAGCTGCTGACATCAAAATATGAGCTTACAAGTCATCCAAAAAAAAAAAAAAAAAGCTTAAAAGAAAACTGCAGGATGTTGTTTTGATTATTTTCTTACCCATAATAGCAGCAAGGGAAAGTAAAAAAAGAAACACATACAGAAACAAAAGTAAGGGTTTGTACTGTAACACCAGAGAAAACTTGAATTTGGCTAATGCGGATAATGTGGGACTAATGCTGGTCCCATTGGGTGTGAATAGATTTAAAATGTTTTACTGACTGGAGTTGAGACTTACAGTGAAAAACTGATGCCCCAATGGTACAAAAGGGACAGAAAATGGGCAATAATGCCCATTACCGCAGGATGGGGGCTTTATTGCTCACTGGAGGTCACTTTTTCAACCTAAGTATTGTAAGGCGAAAACTGCAGTAAATATGCGTTTTAGATAACCTGTAATGTCAAACAACTCAAGTGTTTTGAAATTGAACTTTTGAGTGATGTGAGAAGGCAATACTTATTTAATGGTGGAGCGACTATTGTCAGATTTGTGGGCAATTGCATAAACTATTTTTGGTCTTGTGACACTGTGTTAGCTAATAGGGTAGCAAGCTTCATTACAATAGTTTAGTACACAATATTCTGTAGCATTTGCGGGTGCTTAAATAGTAACAAAGGTTTTAAAAATTACTTTTCCTACCGTTTTAAGCTTCCATACCCTTTTTTACATTGAAGTTCAACATTTCATTTTGAATATGTTTTTAACTGTGATCTCTAAAGGTACAAAGGTCTTCAGGTTGGTTCCCAGCGCCCATGCTCTCTGTGAGAGCCAGTGGGTCCCTTTCTGCTGTAAAAGCTGACCTGTCATTCACCTTCTATATATATTTTTTAAAGCAGGCTGACACAGGCTGTCTTTGGTGGTATTCTAACTAGAAAGGACCTCCAGCAAAGAAAACACGTGGATAGGCGCATACCGATATGGGCAGGGCTGCACCTTTAAAATGTCATGGTTTTTTTCTTCATTTTAAAAACAATGTGTCAAAACATTTTATAGACGAGATGGGGCTTCTTCAGCAGGAGCAGGCAAACAACAGTTAGCTGCAAACAGAGTGATGCAGATGAAGGGTGCTACATCATACCAACAGTCTGTGAATGCCTTTGTTGTTTACAATCCAAACCTTCATAGAAGAAAATACAGTGGAGGGACGACCACAAAACTGTACAATGCAACATACTGGGGCATGCCTTACTTTATGCCGTTATATGGATAATATGGATCTGGATACTAGTGAAGGGATTTTAAATGTAATGTAACACAATGGAAGCCATTCACAAGTTACAACATGCCCTCCTGTGGGGATCCAATAATAAAATTCTGCTGCAAATATTAATGCTACAATGTATCAGGTTGGTGGCACTAAGACACAGAGCTCAGTGACATGCTATTGAGGTCGGTTGACACTTTAAATATATCCTGTTTTAAACAAAAAGATCTGGAATCTTCTGCATAACATAGTCCTACGATTTTGCAAACAACCGCAGCTGGAAAATGCCATTCAAAAGTTTGTAATGCTGTAAAGTTTCAGTTTATAAAAGGAAAAGCCCTTCACTGCTAGAAATAAATACTTGAATTGCCATTTATATGCGATTCCTCAGTTTGGATCAAAAAGCTAAATATCTGTTTAGGTAGAGTAAGCAGTGATGAAATAAGTGTTTTCACTTCCCTGTTTCCCTAGAGCTATTCCAAATAGATTTTATAAAACACACTCTAATTCCCCCAGAGAATCTGGCAACAGATTTTTTTTTGCCTTTACAAATATACGATGAACTCTTCTTTAAAATCCTGCATATAGTATATGTATGCAGGAAAATAAAATATTTATTTAATTGTCAGTTGTTTGATTTAAACTTTGACAATTCATATTGTAGTTCCCATGAGCAGTTTCCTGTCAAACTTTTTCAATACCACCTTTGATTCTAATTTTAAAATCAGCATGTATTCGTAATAGAACCACAAGTCTTCAAATGTCTGTATGTAACTGTGACAGGGTACACCCTGCCTCTGTGTGTATTTTGTTTATTTTGTATTATTTTGTATTATTGTTATTATGTAAATGTACAGTTTTGACTTTTACACAATGTTTTTTTATTGTTTTACAGCATGGATGGGGTTAAAATTCCCCATCCATGCTAAACTCGTGCAGAATGTGACCGTTTTCAGATTGATTAATTTATTACTAATATCTGGAGACACTCACATGTATAAAAACGCTCAGCTTTGGCTGAACGGGGTTAGTGTGCTCAGAGGCGGAACGAGAAAAGTGAATCATAAGATTAAAAAGAATCCTATAGATGACAATTGCTACCCATGCTGGTTTTACACCAGCACGATACTTGTTTTATTCCATGACTGTGTTGTTTGTCTGTTTTGGCCACTGTGCCATTTACTTTTGTTTCAGAGTCTTTTGTTCAACCTTTTTATTTATTATTAAACGTGCACAGCAGCGCTTCACCCGTAGTACTGGCCTGTGTTGATCCATTCATTTCCTGGTCTGATGTCACACACAAGCCATCTGGAACACAGTAACCCACACTAGAGAGTGACATGACGGGATTCCTGTGGTACGGGAAAAAAAGCTGACAGTGAAGCTCACGGGAACGGGCGGGACCAGGAAATAAAAAAGATAAAGTTCTCAGGACGGGCAAGAATGGGATTTAAGCTTCTGGGAATGGGAAGGAACGGGACTACTCTGCCTCCAGCAGACAGGTAGTGTGTTTTGCTCTTTAAAGTCATAGACATGGAATTTGACTTTTACCAAAAACATACAAAATAATATTAACAGGTCTCACTTGAACATATAATCACATTAATTTTACCAAAGTATGTTTAATCGCGCTACAATTAGTGAAATACAGTAATACCCGGAAATACACAGAGGGTGATATTTATTATTCCTGGTTTGGGGCCAGGAGACTGTGACGTCACAGAGAGAGATACCCGCAGGCTACTTGCATCTGCCAGTCATGCAGTGATGGATCTGATGTAGGGAAAGAAAACAGGGATTGTCTCCCGTATTAATTTGAGCTGTATGCCTCCGAATCAGAAGGGTCAAACTCGGACTTCAGAGACTCCGACAACACCAACACGGATGGACCGGTGGGACTGCAGATGTCCGCGGAGAATCAGCGTCTTGGCAACACGGAATGGTTAATAAAAACCTTTACATTTAACATAGATTGATACTTAAAATATTTCATATTACCTATAATTGTATAGTTATGTTAGTCCTTTAGTTAACAATATTGATATATGAATTATTGATTCTAGCAGAATAACCGAATGCTGTGGATTGCTACTGGCATGTATTTAACAAATTTCTCTCTATATATTCATATGTACAGTATATTAAGGATGTGCACATTTTTGTTTTTTATGAATATTACCCCTAATCATAATGCAGAGATGCCAGCTGCTACGATTTGGCCATAGCAGCTACTATTTTGGAGGTTCTGCTTCGGCACTACGTTGAAGGGGTATGTATAATACTACGATTTTTAATACATAAATAAATGATGGATACTCCCTGAACATTTATGAAATATTATTTAAATACCATGTGTGTGTGTGTTTTTTTTTTTGTTTTTTTTTTAATTAATGGTTCTTAATACTGTATTTCACTGACAGTTTATTGTGGCATTGACATACTAAAATCTCTGAGCCTGGTTGCTTAGTAACTGGTTTAGAAACTGAAACTGCCACACAAAACTCTAAACAGTTGTTTTTATATTACCAGAGTTATATATTGCACATTGTGCTTATAAAGACCCTGTGCTTGCACTGTATTTTTTCTGAAAAACTAAAAACAAAATCACTAGTAGTATACCGGTAATGTTTAATGCAAAACCCTATAAACCCTAATTTTATACATGAATAAAAAAATGTCTGTACCTTCAAATAATAGTTGATCTCTGTATATCACGGGATGGGATGGGACAGAATTTTTTTTGACAGGACAGGATGGGACAGGGATTTAAAAAAAAAAACAGTTACAGGACGGGACGGGACAGGATGGAACAGGATTGGAAATGATGACTCTTTCATGGGATGAGATGGGACAGGAACATTTCTGACATTTTTATACTTTCCAAAATCATCAGATTATACCTTCAACCACTGCTGTAACTTAGAAAGCAAAATGAAAGCCCTTACTGCAGTTAGGGGAGGAACGTCCTCCAACCACACCCCCCAAATTCTATTCACTTTCTACCTAATATGTTTCTTAACTTATGTGACTCAAGATTGCTTTATTATTTTTCGTCCTCTACAAACATACAGACAGACACTAATATTGGTATGGACTGGGTCATGCTAATAGGGACAATTAGGGGTCTAATATTCAAATTATTTGCTTCATTGAAATATTTAAAACCTGATATTGCTTACAGATATTCATTTAATCTGAAACCACCATGAAGGTCGGAGGTATTATTTTTATAAATGAATGTAATGAATGCACTCAGAAATTGGAGCAGGATTGGAAAACTTTATCAGGACTTTAAAACACCTTTGGACCCAAAACACTGAAACTAACAATTCATTTAAAATCATGTCAAGCATAACAAGAATCAAACATTTTCAATATAAAAAAGTGTGACAGGTGTCATTGTCTGTCCTACAAATTCAGTGTGGGCCAAAGTTTGATCATGGTGCAAAGCAAACGCTGATACCATGTTCAGCCCTCTCAATAGGACCCTGCACAACAACTGTGTTCCAAGTTTGCAATTATCTTGCTCGAACAACTTATTTATTTATTTTTAACAGTCATCAACTACAGTACATTATCTTTCTACTCTGGATTAGACTTTCAGACTATTTATAGACTAACTTATAGTATAAAACAAGATTTGTATCTGTGCTGTCTGCACAAGGAAAGTTTCAGGAAACACAAGGTTATCTCTGTTTGGTCCATAAGCAGTATTGCCTCCAACAATCAGAAGGAATAACAATATTAAATCTTTTAATTACAGTTCAATATACGTAAATGACAGGGAGAAAAAAAGGGGGCACCAAACATAAGCAGCACACATATTCAAAAGATCACAGCGACTTGAGGAATATCAAGGCAAAATACTTTGTTATGGAACAAGGGAGTCCAACAGGAATCGGATGTAATTCACGTATACAAAATACACTGTTTTTTACTACAAAGATATTAAAGCAATGTGTTTATTAATTATTGATTAGTTTTTTTGGCCCATTCATCAAAAGTAATGTTGAAAACATTTAAAAAAATTAATGAATTAAAGAATAATGCCATGAGTGCGTATCTCTCTTTACAAACGTATTATTGATTCAGTGTAAATATACTTTATACATTCTGGATTTAACTGGAGCAGTCCAATCACAAAGTAAATAATGCTTATTGTCTTCATTGTCTTCATTTGTAGAATCGTGTTGTTCTAACATTTTTAATTTGGTGCCTCATTCTAATAATCATTCTACAATTCTGTCGACTTCCTATAGATAAAATAAAAGGTGCAGCTACTGTTTCTGATCATTTCTTCCCACATGAGTTTCTCCTGTTGTTTTAGATTAGATTTTAGTGTGTTTTCCTTCCTGTCATCCACCCCCTACAAAACTAAGTTTAGCAACAGTGTATTCCACTATGCCAATACTCCACATTTCATCTTCGCACTATGGTTTTGTTCACTGCTTACACAGAAAGACACCTTCAGGTGTTTGGCCTTCATTTTACAGAACACTGATGTGCTCTGTACAGTGCCCT
Organism: Acipenser ruthenus; assembly: GCF_902713425.1. Lineage (NCBI taxonomy): Eukaryota > Metazoa > Chordata > Actinopteri > Acipenseriformes > Acipenseridae > Acipenser > Acipenser ruthenus. The sequence continues at coordinate 34,102,685 of NC_081197.1, forward strand.
ACTTCTTACACCCACTTTGTAAATCGCCCAAGGTTCTATTTATTTATTTATTTATTTATTTATTTATTTATAGTTATGTAGGCTACAATACAGTATAGTCTTGTCTCTGTCCACAAGGACAATAATAATGTACTCTCAACTGTAAATAAGGTTGCAATTCCACCAAGGGGACATGAAGAGCCCAGAGATAGAATTACAGTCTTTATTTGTATAATTTCTTGTAACTTGGATATTCATACCCATTTTGATGCTTTACTGAGATAATTTTATTTATTGACTAAATGACAAGTTGACCTGATGGAATTGAATCTGTTTCTCTGGTTTGAATCTGAAAGAATGTAATTTACCAGGTGTGTGAAGCTGGATTTCTGTGCTATCCGATCTCAGTTAGATAAGATTTTACCGGAGCCAAGTCAAATGTGGCTGTCTTCAACGTGATTACATTGTCTTGTTGACTAATAAAAGTGTTTCGAGCATCAGTGAAAACGGGACAGCATGTTGAGTTTGTGGGACAAACGTTTTTTGCTCAAGCTAAACTTACTCGACTTACCCGTGCTTGCTCAACTAGCTTTCACTACATTAAGCACTGATCAAAGTTTCACATCCAAAAGTATGAGGAACAAAGGCATCTCATCTTTTTAATTCTGTCTCTCTTTTTTATGTGGCATGGCCTGTATTAAAGAGTCTTGTTAACATTAGGTCCGAGCCATTTTTTTTTACTGTTGTTAGATTTATGACTATAACTCTTTAACTATAAAGGTTACAGGTACATGTCATACATGAAATGCATGTGCACACACTAGGCTTTCATAAAAAAAGTGACAAAAACCACAAAAAAGAGAGATGCTTTATAGAAAAAAAAACATCATTTATTGTTTGTAAAAAATATTTTGACATGGCCAGCTCAAATCTGACAGTGTACAATGAAACTTCAACATGTAGGGAACATGGGAAAAAAATGAACAAGTTGGATACTAAATAAGGAAATTATGGCCATATATACAAAAGGGACAAAAAGCAGCCAAAAAAAAAAAAGATTATTTGAAAATGTACAAAAGAAGAAAAAAATAGAAACAAAACCCTATTCAAATTATTCGTCCCAGGCACCCTGGTCATGTGGCACAAGATGAGGCTGCTCACTGTGGCTTGAATGGCCAGCAAGGCGGCTACCAGGGCTACATACCTCAAACAGCGCTTGTCTTGTGCATCTGAACCACAACATGAAAAACAAATATATATTTATCGGAAAATAGGTCTTTGTGCCTTCGATGTCACCATTTCTCTTATTTTGTAAAGATTTTGTGTGAAAATGTTTGTTTACTGCACTGAGGTAGGTCTATTATCAGCGCCGCACAACATTCCAATACACTCGCATTCAAGCCTATCTCCTTATATGGTCATCTACCAGAAATAGACAAGTAGGACCTTGTTTGAAGGCTTAGCTTGACTCTCCCCTTTCCAATGACGTATGGCAAGCAGGGCTGTCTCTCACAGTGCCTGAGTAAAAAGAGTTAAAGACCCAGGTTGCCGGTGGGATATTTAACATTGGCCGGTAAAGAGTTTAGAAAGGGTTATGTTTAATCCCACCTGTCAACATTAACTCAGCCATAGTGAGACTTGATTCGGCATTTTAAATTGTAACTTTTGTTGAAGACCTAGGTAGCATAAATACATGTTACGTTTCCTTGATGACTTGGTGTACCGTAGCTCCGCCCCCTTTCTAGATGGCCGACTTCCACCTAACCCTGGGAATTAATTGTCTGGCCATCCAGTCCAGGGCACTCTGTTCCCTTTACACGCTTCCTCACAGGTCGGGAGGGAGATTTATCACCAATAATCATTCTGTCTCTGTCACAGGGCTCCAGAGTGTTTGTTGCCCCAAGGGCTAATCTGGGGTACGTTTACCTGAAATGCAAAGAAATAACTATAAGATTTACTATTCTAAACCCTACAACTGTGCAATCAAAAAAATAAAATGAGTCTTGTAAAAATCCACATTGTTGCAATCTCTAAAAAAGTAAAATTCCAATCCTAATTAAAAATGAAATAATACAAATCATATGAACCTGCAGCTTCATATGATGACCCACTAACCACTAAGCTATGAGGACAAGACAGGTAGCCTGTTTTAAAGCCACAATTGGTCAACCTTTTTTTCTTTGTTTATTTTCTAGAAACATTTCCCTTATTTAACCGATACATCCTGTCTTTACCTGCCCGACGTTTGGTGGTCCCGTTATATCTTTTTGCATTCTTTTTCAGAACTTCAAGTTGTTACAGGTACTGCAATTGAACCTTGACTCAGTATTATGCTTGTTATATGCTGCCCATAATAATTGGGAGAGAAATCCAATACAAAGTACAGTATTTTGTATTACAATATACAGATAATAATAATGGGCTTTACCATAGTCAAAGTGAGTTAAATAAATGACTTGTGAAAAATGTTATACTTAGAGGTAAGAACATGTTTTTTTTTAAAGCCTTGGCTAATATACCTTTATTAGGGTATAATAGAGCTGGTGACTTATTATTCGGAGCCCAAATGTACAGTTTAATGTGTTTTCCTTGCTCAATATTCCATCAGAATCTATGATTTCTGGACATTAATAAATAATAAACAAAAGGTTTAATTAGTAATAAGGGAAGCATGAGTTTGGAAGAATAACACAGTAGGCACAATGAATTTGCTGTGAGTGCAAATCTAACTGGAGAGTATGAACTCAGTGAAGCATGTATAGGATGGTTGACAGTGAATTCTCCCTGATGTCCCAGATTTGTCTATCTTCTGGAAATTCAGACTTCTTTAAACCTAATCTCACTCACCAATTGAGATGTGCAATCCTAATGAATGCACATGTTCTCATTTGCATGTCTTTGATGGCAGTTCTCCCATGCCCTGCAGCTGGGTGGAAATTATTTCACACCCACATATAAGAGTTTTTGTAACTTTCTTGTAATTATGTGACCCTTAAAGCTGCTGTACAGGATCTAAGGATAAACCCCAGGCTTGAAATGAGAAGCCTCCCTCATTTGCACTTGACAAGTAGTTATTAGCCTGCACTAGCTGACAAGAATAGTTGACAGCAATTGTTTAAGAAAAAAAACAAAAAAAACACCTAAACAAGACAGCATCTTAAATAAATCTTGCATTGCTAATGTGTTCTTTGGGGATTGCTTTTCACTCTATGAAAGTACTGATTATTCACACAGCACTTGAGAGTCTACATAAAAATGCAATAATCACGGTATAGTTTAAAGCCGTTGACAAATACAAAATCTTCAAAAGCAAGCTTTTAAAGTTCATGCATGTTGACAGCATAACCTGGATTTGAAAATGTCACTGGCTTCAATTCTTTCTCCTCCTTCATATTCTGGTTTAAACAAGGTGGAATCTACTGGAATTATTTTCAAAAGCTAATTATATAAAGTGTTAACAAGCTCACTTTCTTTAGACAAGAAGAAATTCAACTATTAATCTGGAAATATCTCCAGTAGCATGTCAAAAAAGGTACAATTAGTTTGATAGTTTTTGCCATATGCTTAGGATTGTAAGTAGATTTTACTTGCAATTAGTTTAGAAGTCTGATTTACTTTTAATTTAATTTATTTTTCGAACCGAGGGATCTAGAAAATAACAAATAAATAACTAAATACAATATATATATGTAATGTGCATTATAAATATCATATGGGAGATACTGAAATTGAAGAAGGAATCTATGAAAAAGACATGGAATTTATGTTGACTCAGAAATATCTTCATCTAGACAATGTGGGGAAGCTATAAAAAAAAGGCCAACAAGATGCTCGGATATATTGTGAGAAGTGTTGAATTTAAATCAAGGGAAGTAATGTTAAAACTTTACAATGCATTAGCAAGACCTCACCTAGAATATTGTGTTCAGTTCTGGTCATCTCGTTACAAAAAGGATATTGCTGCTCTAGAAAGAGTGCAAAGAAGAGCAACCAGAATTATCCCGGGTTTAAAAGGCATGTCGTATGCAGACAGGCTAAAAGAATTGAATCTATTCAGTCTTGAACAAAGAAGACTACGCGGTGATCTGATTCAAGCATTTGAAATCCTAAAAGGTATAGACAATGTCAACCCAGGGGACTTTTTTGACCTGGAAAAATAAACAAGGACCAGGGGTCACAAATGGAGATTAGATAAAGGGGCATTCAGAAAAGAAAATAGGAAGCACTTTTTTACACAAAGAATTGTGAGGGTCTGGAACCAACTCCCCAGTAATGTTGTTGAAGCTGACACCCTGGGATCCTTCAAGAAGCTGCTTGATGAGATTCTGGGATCAATAAGCTACTAACAACCAAACGAGCAAGATGGGCTGAATGGCTTCCTCTCATTTGTAAACTTTCTTATGTTCTTATGTTCTTATATGAGGCTGGCAGCATATATCTGTAATAGTAAATAGCATTTCAATTAAAAAAACAGAAGTTTTTATTTACGGGAATAACGTCTTCATAATTTAATGTAAGCAGAATAATTATCAGATGTGCTCTTTTCAGTGCATCCAGAAATTATTATTCTGCCTTTTGAAGTAGGGAAAATTGGTTCAGATGTATTAATGTTTAATCTGCAATGAAATCCCACTCCACATTAGAACATGCAATAAGTGCCTGCTTAAAATTTATTTGGCACTTACAGAGCCTACAGTGCTTCTTTGTGTTTCCAGGAACCAATGTAACTGATCTGAAATATGGCAGGGCTGCAGCAAGGATACATTTTAATAAGCCCAGTCGAAATGTGTAAGTCGGTGAAATGACAGTATCATTGCAGCTCATATTTCACCAGGATTAAATTAAATGGTTAACACAGCTGCACAAAACACAGAATACAGCCTGTGCAGCATGTTACATTTACAACTTGCTATATTTAATCAAAGCAATAGATTGTTTTTCAATGAACATGTGCAGGGACCTGTGGAGAAACAGACAGAGAGCATCTAAAGAGTGGTGCACTGATCGAAGGCATGAACCCAAATGAAGCACCTGAAGAAAAATTGGCCTTCTGTAAGAGAAGAGAGGGCTGTGGAAATGAATCTGGAGATGTTCCTAAAATGATGGCTTTGTGTGCGTCAAGGTGTTGGAACCAAACATGTCATCTTTCAAGGGAAACTTCTGACCTATACTGACCAATTAGACATTCTTAAAGCCATTTACTCCAGTGTGTCATTACCATCAATTGGATGATTCTTGGTCATTTCTGGTTTTGTAAAATGAACTTTTTATTTTTTTCAAACAAAAATGATGTGCTGTTGACAATTGGTAGTATACGGCTTTGTGAATTTGCATTCTTCATATTTAGCTAAATTGAATATTTGCTTCCTATGCCTTTTTAGAAGTACCAGATGGGCATAACATCATCATCTTCTGTTGCAGTTACTTGTGTGGCTTATTCGCATAGCCTCGTGAGTTGTTTAATAATGCATGTCAGTATGTGATTGCAAAGCAATCCAGATAATATTTAGTCTTTGGGAAAGTGACATTTTAGACTTGAACTTGTCATAAGGATACAAAAATAACAACCGATCAGTGCTGTATATAGGGATGTGCTGTTAAGAAGTATTTAAGAAGTATTTATCGGCTGGTATTAAATAAATCCATACATGAATGTGTTGATTTCAAAACAAGGTAGATGTAGTGCTGGTGGAGCTGGGGTTGCTTTATATGACTGGCCCAATAATTAAAAAAAAAAAAAAGTTTTCTACGATTAATATATTTCTGCTTTTATTGGGACTTATATAGCGATACTAATATTATACTACTAACTATTTAATAGCATTTAGAGCCAGTTTTGTCCAAGCTAAAATGTTCATACTTAAAAATATGTTGTATATTGTTAAATTCTGCTGTAAATAAACATAAACATAAACATAAACAGAGCTTTGGCTTTAGAGACACCTGCTGGTGGCATACATGTATAACATTTGCGACTGACTGGAATGTATCAAGCTATCGCCTAAGAAAAGGGGTTAGTTTATAAACAAAGTACTTGATGTAAATTTTATGTTAACTGTTTTTTTTATTATTAATATTTATTTCTTAGCTTTTATAGTGTCTCACTAATGTAAGCAAGCTTATAAAATGTACTATTATAAATATGTGGTTTTTTTTAATCATATAGTAACATATTACTGTTTATTGATTTTATTTGAGTCCACTCTCGCACCCCTTTAGTTGTTTGTACCGTCATATAGTGTTACCCGATTGGGCAGGTTCACGTCCAATTGGGCTTGTATTTCTTTTATTGGGCGTGAAAAAAATGGCTTTGGACGGGTGCCTAATTGTCGGGCTAGTTTTGGGCATTTGTGCGAGCGTTACATTTGGATATATTTTGAATAGTTTTAAAGTCTTAATTATATTTTTAAGCAAAATATATGATACACAACCCTTAATGTTTACATCACTGTTGCTAAACATTGTAACTATAACACGCATCAATATCTGTGGCTATGATGTACACTGCATTGTGGGTAGCATATGTGTCACATGCGCCTGTTAACAGAAGATATATACCGATATTGAAATCTGATCGTGAATTAAATGTAGCTAGTGGTCTCTCAGATGTCATTACTTAAAGATGACAGTTTAAACATACTCCACATTCAATTTGGACTGCAAAGAAACGGCCTAACTTCAGCCTAATTTACAGCAGCGTGTATAACGGCTATGCAAACCATTTCAAGGTGACTGCACATGTATATAGTTTAATGAAAGTTTAAAGACATATACATTTCAGTTCATACCTAAAGGACATTTTCTTTACATTTTTTGTACCTACATTCTTGGATACTGAGCCTCCTCACACAGACCTGTAAAGGTTGATTGATTATAACCGGGGAAAAGCAATTGTATTTTTTCATTAAAATATCAGTGTAGCGTTACTAGTGGCATAACCTTGGCTACAAGACATTTTTCCCCTTTTGAAAACCTTTGCTTACGCAGTTCCAAATGCACTAACTACTCTGTTACCCGTGGTTACACAGTGTGTGTGTTTGTTTACTGCTGAGTTCTGATCATTCTAATACCTTAACATAAAAATGTAGCAAATTTTGCTCTGTAATTGTATTGTTATCTTGAAAAATATGTTTTAAATAATCTAAAAGTTCAATGTATGTACTTGGTTTGATGCTTTAGAGCTATGTAAACTTTTAAATAAGTTGTTTTACTAATAACTTCAGTAGTTGCAAAGACATACTATATTGGTTGATAACGTATTGTAAATGAAAAATACCAATCTGGTGCCTTGTTTAAAAATAAAAATAAGGACTTCAATATCTTTTCACAAACCTGGTGTCTGTGTGGTATGTGCCAATGGGGATTGCTGAGGGGGTCTGCCGTGTGAAAGGAGGCCAGTGATTTGGACGGACAGCCGTCTTGAAGAGCTGTGACTGGTACATAAGCACTGCAGACAGCAAGACACACAAAGTTAAATAGCTTTTTGGTGTTCCATTTGGGATGAAAATAATCATTGTCGGTTCACAGAGTTGGTATGGCACAAAAAATGTAAATGCCCCAGATGTGGAAGTTAATTGCCATTGATTGGTACTAAGTTGTAAAACCAAGGGAACGACAGCTTTTCTTGTTTTGAAATCAAATCTTTATTGAATGGATTTATTTAATACCTGCCGATAAATACTACTTAAAGGTAATTACGAGTATGAGTATCAGCACACCCCTACTGTATTACTTTAAATGAGACTTAAATGGACCAACATACAGTAGGTATTAGCTACAGAGCTGCTGTTCATATATGTGTCATTTTTCATTATAACAGACAAAGAAAAAAAGTATCTTGACACCTGTAACAGGGCGAGATCTGTGCTGGCTATCTGATGCATGCATGATCCTGTAGGGTAGGGGTCGGGAGCCCTGTAAGATCCGCCTGTCGATCATGGCAATGACACAGAGAGGTTGGGTCAGGGTGTGTTCTCTCCCTCTCTCTGAGTGGTCGGGAGGCGGGCCTTGGGCGGTGCTTGACCTATAAAAACTGTGCTTTGTTATTTCTCAGTCCCACCCATCTAGGAAGAACAACTGTGACAGCCCTGGTCATGAGGGACTGGAGAAACAAAGAGGGACAGGCAAACAAGGCTGAGGAGGACAGCCGAAATGGAAAAAAAGAAAGAATTGTAATAATGTACCCGAGTTGGTAAGTGTGTAGATAGCAGGGAAACCCTGGGCAACCCCATAGAGTATAGTAGGAGAATAGCAAAGCACAGGCTGAAGACCTGAGTCATGCGGTTAGAGATGGTGGGGGAACGCTGCAAGAGCAGCAACTTTTATTGGTAGTTTTGTTATTGTGTTTTATTTTCCTTTTTTACTTTCACCCTTTTGTTTGTAGTATTATTTGACGCACCTGTGTGTGAAAAAAATGTATACTGCTCCTCCTTTACCATTGATGGTATTTGAGGAAACTAGCAGCACAGTGCCATCTTGTGGCAAAAACAATAAAGTGCACCCCTGCGGGGTGTTTTCAGCTACACTTTCTGTCTTGTGTCCAGTGAATTCCCACACCCTTCCACAACACCATAAACATTTCTGGGTTGTTTTATACAGACTGTTATTTTTTTATACCCTGCAGATTTTATTAATGTTTCATTTCCTGGCTGTTCAATATCCCCTAATGTTTTTTGTCTGCTTCTCTTTTTTAAAGTTCCGCTGGAAGGCGTTTTCTGGCCTTCTGAATACAGCAGTATCTGAAACTTTGAAGAAAAAAAATGAAATATCGTCTGTCTCAGGGAGTTGATGAAACAGGATGTTTTACCAAATTATCTGCAAATCAGCAAAGTCCATTAGTCAGGAACTTTTTCTTAGTAAAGAAAGACATGTGCAATTTTAAATGGATGGTGTGTGAATTGCTTTGAGCTACTAATAAAACAAACAAAAATGTTATCCATTTAGCTAAGAAAGATCTTAGTTCCCGAGTTAATCATTAAACTGTCAGCTCCCATTCTCTATATAGATGCTTATCACTTAAAGACTTATTAGTATTCGGCAGGCCAAAGCCGCCTCATTTATCATTGCCAATAAATAGAGGAAATTTGCAGTCTTGTCTTTGCCAGACTGAACAGAAGAGCATATTCACCTTGTTAATGGGTCTCTCCCACTTAAAAAGCTTAAAATTGGAAAGAGAAGTTGTAAAAGACTACTGGGTTTGGTTTTAAAGTATCTTTATAATGAATGTTACCCTTTTCATGAAACATTAGGCATAACACAATACCGTGAGTTTATGAAACTCAACAAATACCCCAATATACCCTCCTAATGCAGGCTTTCTTGATCAAAGTCTAAAACCCTGGCAACATACTGCGTAACAAGTTGTAGCAGAAGCAATTGTCATGTGACAATTATGGTACACCTGGGTCTCAAAATTTTACGCTTGTAGCTTGTTGGCAACAATACCAGAACATCATGTCCCATGGTCACTCCATCTTTGCATCCTGTCTGCCTGTGTTGCCACTGATGGGGGTTTCACATAACAGATGCTGCCTGATGTATGTGTCTGGAAGCATAATGTATTGTGAATGTTTGTCACAATGAGATGTCCACCTCCAGTGGACAACTGAAATGAAATATACAGAGCTTAGGGTAGAGGCCATTTGACATGCATTATCACTACTTGTAGAATGTGCATGTGTGGCAGGGCAGAAGCCCTGCTGGTATAAATAGGGTTGGTGTATTTTGTATTTAAGTTTAGCAGGGATGGGATTAATTCCATCAATTGAATAACTGTTCATCAATCAAGTCCCCGCCACATGATATAAAAAGGAAGCTAAATCATTTGTTTGGTGCAGGAGTTTGGGAAGACAATTCATTGAAGGCCATTGCCCAGTCTGAATAGAAAAGAGGACAGTTATTTTGTGAAGGACTTGTGTTTTTTTTTAACTGTTTATTTTGGCCCCTGCGTCTAGTTTATTTTCTGTTTTGTTAATAAAAGTGTGCCTTTGTGCTAAACTGCAGTATCCTGACACTGGGTTTGCTTTCCTGCTGCTGACCAGCCTTGACTGCAACGCTACCCTTGTTATTTAGTGAAACCTTCCACTTGTAAATTCAGCAGCATTAATGTTCACTAAATTACATAATGATGACATAGAGTAATGACGACACATACAGTGCTGATCTTATCAGCATATATTTTCCATTTATACAACAGTAGAATTGACTGCCCCTCTCACTTTGAAAGGGACTCCAAGCTGGTATATCGTACGTTATAATCCAGGGCTGGCAATGGAATGTGAAATAAGCAATATGATTGGTCGAGCAAGGTTCTAGCTGTTCGTATATTTAATGGATACGGACAGTTCGAGCCTCATCACATATTAGAAACCACTGCGCTGCCTCACAGAATTTATAGTACCGGCAGCCATGTTGTTTACAGTTACAAAGTTACAGCTATTATAAAACTCAGTGACCAACTACCTGAAAATATGGATGTCTCTAAATATACTGAACCACCAAAAAAGTCCCAAAAGTCGTAATGCTGATTTAGATGAACAGCAATTAAACGAACTGGAAGACAGCAAAACGGAGAAAAATACCAAAAAAATGACGAAGTGGCCAACAGAAACAAATTAAAATACATATCTCAATTGTGGAAAATGTACATCTTAACAAAATACTAAGGGATTTCTATGGAAATGTAAGAAATGCACAAGGAGAAGAGCAAACATATACCTACTCAGTACAGAATTGGTATATCCCGTCAAAACTCAATATCATAAAGGATTTACTTTATGAAACTGATCTATTATATTGATCACACTGACATAGACGTGCATTTTCAAAATAGCTGAATATATAATTGTGAAATAATAAAGATATGACTTGTACCTGATCTTATCTGGATACTGTACCAGTACTTTTGATTTGAAATGAATCTACGCTTGTTCAAAAAAGTCTATCTGTTAAATATTTCAAACAACCAAAAATGGCTAATTGTGTTTAATATTTACTTCACTTGCCTCCAGTCCCACTTTCTAAAACTCAAACCCACAGCAGTATTATTCCTGCTCAGTTAAAGACTATACTGTTGACAAGCATCAGCACAAAAACTGTGTCAACACAATTAAAAGGATATTTTATAATTACACTACGGGTGACATTTTATTTCCTCTTAGACTTAAACAGCTTATAGTTACTATAAGTTGAGTTCTTTAAAAAAGGTATTAGTCAAGGGAAATATAACATATTGCTGAAACTGCTATGTGTACTCTCTGACTGTGAGTTATATACAGGTTGCATGCCATGTATTAGGTGCACAGTATACTCCCTAAAGTATACTATAACATTTTTGCTAGGGCACAATACAACACTTGTGTATTACACAATAACTGTGTAGTATATAATAAGATCTTACCCAAGGAAACTCAGTCATCCACAATATACACAGGATGCATGTTATATAGCTCAATTACAGTACCTGTACTCTCTTTCTCGTTATACCCTTCACTCTCATGCTACCCTTTTCTTCCCCTCCTCATCTTCCCCATCCTCTGATCTCTCTATCACCATCCCTCTGGAATCTACCATGCTCTCTGCCTCCTCCTCAGCCAAGAACCTCGGAGTAACCCTGGACCCCTGCCTCTCCTACTCCCAGCACATCTTCACTCTAGCACGCACGGTGCTCAGCGTATTTATTAAATAATAAACAAAAGATTTAAACAAACAACAAAACAACAAACAAAAAGGCGCGTTGGCCAAACAAACAAACAAATAAGTATCGTGCTTGTGTAAACCAACACGCTTAGCAGTTATTTTTAAGTTCAGTTTTCGCTCTCTCCTCGCTGTCTCGTACACTCCTCTGTACACGTTCTCCCCAGCATGGACAGCTGCAGGTTCTTATACTCTGGCCGAGGGGTTAACTAGCTGTTAATTATCTTATTACCCCTCGGCCACAGCCTGCATGAGCTTAGTAAGGATGCGTGACTGTCAGCTAGTTAAATAATCAGTAGCTGATCAGCCACGCATCCTCACAAGGTTTTTAAAATATAAATACAAATAACAAAATTGGCTTTCGCCGTAATAAATAAATCATAATAAATAAACAAAGGGGCGGGACACTCCGCCACAGCAACATACAAAGAATCTGACCCTTCCTCACCAACTACTCCACACAACTCCTCGTCCAGGCCCTGGTACTCTCCCGCCTAGACTACTGCAACTCCCTCCTGGACGGCCTCCCTGTGTCCGCCACCCGTCCACTCCAGCTCATCCAGAACTCCGCTGCTTGCCTAGTGTTCTCTCTGCCTCGCTTCTCCCACGCTACTCCACTGCTCCGCTCACTCCACTGGCTCCCGATCACTGCTCACATCCAGTTCAAGACTCTTGTACTCGCCTACCGATGCCTTGACCAGACTGCTCCCAGCTACCTCCAGAACCTCATCTCGCCCTACACCCCCACCCGACCTCTCCGCTCCGCCTGCACTAGAAGACTGGCTGTACCTCCTCTATGCTCCCCTGCCTCCAGAGCCTGCTCCTTCTCCACCCTCGCCCCGCTGTGGTGGAACGACCTTCCTACAGATGCCAGGACTGCCCAGTCCCTGACCACCTACTGGCGCCTCCTCAAGACACACCTCGTCAAACAACACCTGTAAAACTAAACTCTTCCCTTCTGGACAATATACCACTCTGCCTTTAATGCACTTTAACTTGCACTTATCTGCTCCCTATTTTACTGTATTTAATCTTGCACTTAACCCAATCTGTAGTACTTTGTATTTCACCTTCACTTGTATCTAACCCTGATGTAACTATCAACACTGTTATCTGCTCTTGAATTGCCCCGATATCAAATCGTACTGTGTTTTGTATTTGCACTTATTAAGACTGAAGTCATTGTATTTTGTATCTTGCTCTTAATTGTACTGTAATTTTTGGTATGTATTTTATTTTGTATACAACTGTAAATCTCCCTGGGTAAAGCCGTCTACTAAGAAATAAATAATAATAATATTAATAATTATAAAACAGTTGACTATAACACGTGCGGTGGTTTTATCTGGGGGGGGGGGGGGAATCTTTAGGAGGGAAAGGAATGGCTTAACAGTCAAAATTCCATCTTAGGAATCAATCTTGGTATATGAAGGGCTTTGACTTACCTTAAAATCTGAGTGTCTATAAACCGAAAAGAACTAGTAAAATGATTTTCCTTAAATTCCAAAGATTCAACGCCAGTCTTTGAACCCCATCTCTCACAATCAAGAAAACTTGCTGTGAACCCTGCTATCAAACAATACCTGGTAATGTTGAGAGATATTCATTACATCATATTTTAGAATATTTACTGTGCCTAATGATAGATAGACTAACTGAAAATAAGTTATGCAAACTGAGAACTTCCTTTACTCTAGTGTGGTACCCAATTTTACTTTCTTACAAAGAAATATGTTAGCTGTAAAACATGTGCTACTTTTAAAGCTGCCCATTTAAGACCTGCTTGTGTGACAGGTAGGAGTTATTTTGTTATCTAGACCCCTTTAAACTGCAAACTTCAAAGTACCTTGTTGTTTGCCTTGTATTCCATATTGGTCTGACAAAAATTGAACCAATGATTAATCAGTGTAATCTGTATGACATCAACAGTAGGTAACATGTGATGCATTCAAGGTTTTTATTATGCCAATGCATTAATTCGTCACACTGTTATAAGATATGGACATCACCAGCCTTATAAATCACTTCTGTGCATGTTCTGTATATAACACAACTAAGTTGTTACCACCAGCTTGTTAAAAATCAGAGGTCAGGGTAGACCTTCAATCAGCCCCCCACCTTAACCCATAGTTAAGATGTAATAAGGAGGTTGGAGAGTGCCATGCAGCTGTTGCAAATTAATAACAAACTGTCATTTCCTTCCCTCTTATGCATGGAAATTATGGAGCAGATGTAAGTGGAGTACACCTGTGCCAGTGTGTTACCACAATTCATTGTGTTTGCTTTTGCAGGAAATGCAATTGTCAATTAATCATTCTGTTATTTTTCTTGTCATGGTAATATACACTACTAGTACAATTACAAAGTAAATTATCTGTAGAGGACTGGAAGTCTGCAGTTTTTGTTGGTCTGTTTGTTTTGTTTTGTTACCAGCAGTTTTCTGGTTGTGGTTTTAAGTTTTGTGATGAATGTTTAATACGCTGTGTAGCCATAAACATAACACGTAATTATATAACCATATGAAATCAAATGAAACATAGAGAAGAGTGTGCCAGCAGGACAACTCGTGAGAGCTGAAGATGAAGAGATGACTGTCACAGTAGGAAGTCCTATGAGACCAGCAGATGAAGAGATGACTGTCACAGCTGGAAGTCTTTTGAGACCAGGAGATAAAGCATTGACAGCGATGACAGGACAGCATGTAAAAGTAGGAGATGAAAAGGTGACCCTCAGTAAAAAAAACGTGGAAGATATTAAAGGGCAATGTTCACTCCTGATACTGTTAAATGTCATGAAGTCAACACTTCTTGTTAGCATTAATAAATATCACATCATAAATAACTTACATTCCTCTAGAGTAAATTATTCATCAGTATATACATGTTCCATTATACAAGATTATATAAGTCATCTTAATTTTTTGCAAACGTTATTTTTAAAGAAATGTACTGGTAAAAAATGTTGACACTAATTGGTCTTTTTTGTTTAGGAGGTTGGGGAAGATGGTACAGATGGAAGCTTGTAAATTAATTAATGAAAAAGAAAAGAATGCTGGCTGGCACAAACCGCTTTGAGCTATAGTACAATCATGGAAATGTCATCTATAATGCATTAAACTGTATGTGCCTGTGACAGTGTAACTGAGCCGTCAACTGTCTGGTAACCAATAGTTTGGGTTTGGGTAATTTTATAACGGCAGCTACCAACCTCTAATTTTGTAATTGTGTCGGGAAAGGATGGGATCAGCCACTCTATTGGTACACTTCAATTCCCTTTTTGTTTTTCTGGAATTTCAAGCAAAGTAAATAATGAATAGTAAATATGTTATGTGCTCATTCTATTAATTACAATGTTCCCTTCAGCTAAAGATTTAGTTGAATTGGGACCCATATGTGTCTTTATTGGCTGTGCAAATAAAATAAATACGATGGTTCTTTCATGATTGATAGCAATTTTACTATGGTGGAAGTCATTTGCATATATAGCTGAAATGATTACCATAATGTATATAAAAGACCACAAATAACCACACTAGGGGATTAATATACCAGAGATACTTTATCGAGTAATAATTTTTACTGGGCCTTCACAATGTATTGGCAAGTTTGTAAAATGAAGAAACTGTAGTAAAAAACAGAAAAAAAAGTTACTTAATAAATTGTCTGTGACATAGGATACAAACATTTTTTTCTATCATGGGGTGTGAGGAACTGTAAGAAAACATCATGCGGACAGAAGCAAATGTGTTAGCTGTGAATAGCAACATGGGCACGAATGAAGCTCAGATCACAAGTGAAATGAGTTTGGTGGTCCCCAGTGGAAACAAGTTCACACATAAAAAAGCCACACACTTTGGCACAACTGGCAGTCTGTGAATAACAGAGGTTGCTTTGTGAGGGAAAGCTATTATGGTGACAGGATAGCCATTGTCCATCACCTGATCAATAAATTCACAAGCAACAACAACACAATGTGTAAATACTAATGCGATTACTTCGACTTAAAATAATATCTTAAAATAAGTTACGCATCAGGAGAAACCTTTTAAAATATGCTGTCACAGTTCCAAAGCACTTGTGGTTGATACCCTCAGGCATATCCTGCTGCAGTATTTATTCTTTGGTAGAATGTTGAAAAGAAGAATATTTAATTTTAGATACATTATTAGCTTTGTTTTTTAATTATACAAAGGAATTGTCCATATTAGCATCTTCATGGTTTCATGTTTATGTACTGGGCAGAATAAAACAAAATACAATGCAATGTAACTTTGAACGGCTGGCCTCTGCTTTTTTTATTTATTTATTTATTTATTTATTTATTTATTTTGTTTTGTTTTTCATCTGCCACAAGGCTAAAGTGCAACTGAATCAGTGCTTGTCAAACAAAAACATGGTCACTGGAATGCATCATTGTCATGTCGCTTGTCATTGCTTGCAACTGTATTTCTCCACCTAATGGAAGAATCTTTCTTTTAAAAAAAAAATAAACATCGACCTAGTAACTCAAAAGCCCTGCTGTGACTGAATAGGAGTTAAGGCCAGCTCAGTGATGCCATCTTTAATTTCCCACTTGTTTGGGAGACTTAAAATGAAAATAAATAAATAAATAATAAAAAATACTGCAGGAAGTGCTATTGGTGACTGAGTATAAAGTACTTTCCTTCTGGGGCAGAACTCAACAAAGTGGGATTGTGCTACTGGAATATCAAAAAACAGAAAAGTTGTTATTCAGATGCAATGTTAAACCATGGTTCTATGTTATAGTATAGCCAGTTAACTACGTCACTCCTGCCATAGTTAATTAAGGGAAATATAATGTATTTCCTCTACTTCTATCGATAAGAACATGAAATTTTCAGAAACCAGATTTTTTGTAGCTCTGTGGATAAATTCAAAAGCACAAGATGCATTTTTTTGTAGCTGACTTCAAGAGAAAGGAACTTGATTATTAATAAGTGATGTCTGGCAAAGATTTATTTATTCATAAGCGTATATCTCTTAGCTTTGCTTTGCTGGATCTGTTTCTCCCTTTCTGTCTTTTGATTAAACCTAATAAATTACATAGGGATTTTTGTGTGTGTAAAATTTATGTATAAATTATTTTATTTTCACTTTCAAATATATTCAAGACAATTATTTAAGAGATTAGTTTAAGATATTTTTGTAACGGGTGGTTATCATCTGCAAATGACTCGGTGTGTGCTTAGTAACAAGTAAAAATGAGTATCCATAACGATTTCAAATTTGAGGGTACATTATTATTATTATTATTATTATTATTATTATTATTATTATTATTATTATTATTATTATTATTTGTTTATTTAGCAGACACCTTTATCCAAGGTGACTTCCAGGGAGTAGGGTGTGTGAACTATGCATCAGCTGCAGAGTCACTTACAAGAAGGTCTCACCCAAATGATGGAGCACAAGGAGGTTAAGTGACTTGCTCAAGGTCACACAGTGAGTCAGTGAGTGAACCGGAATTTGAACTGGGGACCTCCTGGTTACAAGCCCTTTTCTTTAACCACCGGACAACACTGTTATCAAAATGACAATACAAACCTATAGTCTAATCACTTTGGTGTTTTTTAATGCTCTTCTGTATTTTATGCAGTAGCAAAAATAATTTTGTTGGCGTAAAGCTGTTTTATATTTTTATATGGTATTCTTTGTAGGAAGCAACTCATAAATGGTATTTTATCATATTGGTACCAATTATAATCAAATTATCATAGAATACAACTACAGGTTCTAAGAATGATTACAATTGTTTTGAAACTGAAATATGTCAGATGTTTCTCATAGATCTGTTATTATAATGAGTGTTAACAGGTTCTTGCTCTGAAGAATGATTTGATATTCTGATGCATGAAATGTTATTTCTGTGCCTACAGTTGACTGACTAATGGCTTGTTATGGACATATACTGCTTTGTCAATAAACCAAAGTTGGGTCATAAAGTCTACATTTAATGACTTCTGACCTACACCTTCATCTGAACCCTTTGTAGTCCATTTATTAAGTGCGCGTAAGGTGCGTCAGGTCCAATTTATTTTCACACACGCAGTTAATTTTAGACGCGCTGATTAAAAGTATTTTTTTTCACAGTCAAACGGGTTTAAAAGGCACTGCATATCAACAAAGCACTCACTAGGCATCTCCAGCCCCACCCCACTCTTTCGTTCGCTATCGCTTTCACATATGCTAAGAAATAAATAATAGTAATAATAATAGTCGTACATACCGATCGATCATCTCCTGATCACTCGTTTTATCACCAAACTCCTCAATAATGCAATCCAAGTCATTATTTTATTACTATAACATCTCAAAAAAGCTCTGCAAATGTCGGTGATAGTCTGTGTGCTGATTCAGTAACAGGCAGCTTGTTTCCTTATGGCCGCCCCTATCTACCCAGGGGCAGGTATGACTAATCATGAGATACGCCTTTTTATTTTTTTATTTTTTTATCGGCTTGTCTCGGCTCCTGTCGCTCTCACTCGGCCATTGAATGGTTTTCTTGGCTTTTTCCGGAGAAAAAACGACTAGAAACCCGTTTTTTGCATTTTTTTGATGATGTCGGACAGGGTCCGACAATGGCCCGGATAGGAATAATTGCAATGTCGGACCAGGTCCGTAAATGGACCGCAGAGGGTTAATAATGAATTCCATGAAGTCATTTATTCGGTATACGTTAAAAATATGGATTTATACCAGTTCCAAGAAATTATCCCTATAATCCCTATAATCTCACTGGTCCCTGGTACTAGTTTCCAGCCAGATCTGCAGAGGAATTCATGGCGATTTGGGTGTTTGTTGATATGAATAATTAGGGAGGGGCCCTTGCTAAATGAATCATGTGGTTTACTTTCTTTTGTTATTTGGAGGGAGATAAGAAAGCATACTGTGGCAGGGGGGAAGATTAAATATGGGGGTGAAGTTTGGCTTCCCAGCAGACAGAGGTGCTAACAAAGCTGATTTCTCAATCTTCACCAGGAAGAAACCGGTGGTAGGCCGTGTCGGGTTGCGGTGGCCATCTTGGTGAGGACGCATACACAGGTGCTTCAGGCTCCAAACTGTCAAGGCTCCACTTAAACAATAAGGCAGTTAATAAGTGGTTGTCTATTGTGAGATTGATAGGGAAGGGCCTGAATATATAGGGAACTCTGTACATGAGAGAGGGGGGTCTGGCTGGGGAAATGAGAGGAGAGAGATTGTTTGGGGAACCACTACAAGAAACAGCATACAGTTGTGTCAATCACTCTTTGCTACTGTCTCTGTGACCAGGAATGGTAAAAGGAGGTAACCTTGTGACCAAGGAAATAAGGATTTGCTGTACGACGGGATCCAGATAAGAAGTCCGTGTGGCTCGACATGAGTTCTCCTTCACCGAGATCTGCAGGACCGTGATGCCTGTCACTTTTACATGCCACCACCTTGGTGAAGGAAGACAACATAAGTGCTCAGGACTTCAACTCTCATCAGCCATCATTAAAATCACCTGTCTTTGGAAGGATTGGAGCTTGGATGATTACTGGGGTGGAGTCTGGGTACAAAAGGGAGTATGCTGTCTCGCAATAGTCTGTTGAGAAAGTGGAGATACAGGGAGATAACAGATGGAAGGTAAAATGGGTGCAGGATTCTGTATTGTTCAACTAGGACTTGTGTTTTTGCAGACTAACAACGGAGCCTGTCCGACACCAGCCATATTTGTTGAGAGCGGCCTTTTGCACCAGCACCCTACTTCCCCGTGTTTCCACATTTTTGCTTATACTTAAGGCTTGAAGTTTTCAGGTTTTTTTTTTTGATCAAATGAAGTCCCTTTTAACTTATTTTGAACCGATTCTGCTTCCTAATTAAACTCAGAAAAAGCTGTTAATTACAAAACAATGTCACTTGTTTTATCTTCATATCTTGACTGAGCTTGCTTCTGTTTCGCCTTATTTCGCATCATAAATATCATATGGGAGTGTGGCAAAGTGGTAATTAGTAGCAGGTGTATAGCAGGTGCAGTGCGGATGCAGTAATTCCAAAGAACAAACAGACAACAAAGTACGGGTGCAATGAGGGTTTTAATAATTTTGAAATCCAATTGTCTGATGACCAGCCAGAAAACAATAATGAGCTGGCAATACATAGCAATGTGTATTGCACAGTAATGAAAAAGGGTTGCAGTCCCGCAAACAATAAACACGGTACAAAACACACACAATTAGACACACACGATCACAGGTCCAAAGTGAGTGCTCTCAGTGCTTGTGGTGAAGTACAATATATTATGTGCTATTGGTGAAAACAAGTGCTGTGGTGATCCGGCTTTGTGCTGGCCCCTGGCGACAGCTCCGGATTTGTTTAGCCGGCTAGTTCTATTTAAAGAAATAAACACAGAGAGTTACTAAACAGAAAACACCAACAAAACACTAACAAACTCTTTATTTTATTTTGGGGATATCTCCGGGTCCTCCCAGTCTCCTCGTATCTGTGAAACCCAAGTGAAGGAAAAGATTTACAATTCTCCGGCCACTTTTATGCGTTTATGCATGACCCCTTGGTAAACGATTACAGCTGACTCTATTGCTTGCAGCTGCTACCTCGTTTACCTTACAGGTCAATACATTCCCACATCAGAGTCTCGTCTTTTTCCAGGCTGACTGACCACCCAACCCAGGTAATAAACTGTGAGAACAACCTGTCCAGAGCCTTTTCTTTTCGCTACTTAGTACCCTTACAGGTTGAGAGAGAGATTTACAACCAGAACTCATTATATTTCCGTCACAGGGAGATACTGAAATTGAAGAAGGGAACTATGAAAAAGACATCAGAGTTTATGTTGACTCAGAAATGTCTTCATCTAGACAATGTGGGGAAGCTATAAAAAAGGCCAACAAGATGCTCGGATATATTGTGAGAAGTGTTGAATTGAAATCAAGGGAAGTAATGTTAAAACTCTACAATGCATTAGTAAGACCTCACCTAGAATATTGTGTTCAGTTCTGGTCACCTGGTTACAAAAAGGATATTGCTGCTCTAGAAAGAGTGCAAAGAAGAGCAACCAGAATTATCCCGGGTTTAAAAGGCATGTCGTATGCAGACAGGCTAAAAGAATTGAATCTATTCAGTCTTGAACAAAGAAGACTACTCAGCGATCTGATTCAAACATTCAAAATCCTAAAAGGTATAGACAATGTCGACCCAGGGGACTTTTTTTACCTGAAAAAAGAAACAAGAACCATGGGTCACAAATGGAGATTAGATAAAGGGGCATTCAGAACAGAAAATAGGAGGCACTTTTGTACACAGAGAATTGTGAGGGTCTGGAAACAACTCCCCAGTAATGTTGTTGAAGCTGACACCCTGGGATCCTTCAAGAAGCTGCTTGATGAGATTCTGGGATCAATAAGCTACTAACAACCAAACGAGCAAGATGGGCTGAATGGCCCCCTCTGGTTTGTAAACTTTCTTATGTTCTTCTTATGTTCTTATTTTTTATTTAAAACAGACGTGACAAATTACATTAATTGCTCATTGCTGATCCTAATTGTATTTCATTATTGCAGTTGTCTAGTTTATCATTGTGCTTTTGTTATTTTCATTAATTTCACAAAGTTGTCCTGCTATATTTTCTTTTCAGCATAAAATACCCATTAAGGATTGCACACCGATAGTGTCTATAACCTCTTTCCTGTGGGTGGTGTGAAATATAAAAATAAACGTTAAAGGATAAAGCTCAACACATGGAAAACTGAAAACCTAAAAAATGCACCGACACACACGCTTTCCAAAAGCCTACTTCAGACAATAATGCTCGAAGTACAGTACCGGCCATGTCTGAGCCCACCCCACCAGTCCTTTAACTGACTAGATTGTCAAGACAGAAACAATCCCTTTCTGAATCTCTCTCTGCTCCTACATTGACATTGCAATTCAAGAGCACCAGTCTCCGTCCACCTGCAGCCAGCTCTCAATATCTACCACTCTGATGCTGCCAATGTTGTCAGGCATGACAGATGAAGGATAAAGAGTAAGGTTGGTCAAAACTGGAAAAACCGGGGCGCCTGAGTGGCTCATCCAATAAAGGCGCTCCACGTGGCGTGCAGGATGCGCTCTATAGTCTGGACGTCACAAGTTCAAGTCCACGCTATTCCGAGGACGGGAGCTTCCAGGGGGCGGCGCTCAATTGGCCAAGCGGCGCCCGGGGGGAGGGAGGGTTAGGTCGGCCAGGGTGTCCTCGGCGACCCCTGTAGTCCCCTGTAGTCTGGCCGGGCGCCTGCGGGCTTGCCTGTAAGCTGCCCGAGAGCTGCGTTGTTCTCTGATGCTGTAGCTCTTGGGTGGCTGCATGGTGAGTCCGCAGTGTGAAAAAAAGCGGTCGGCTGATGGCACATGCTTCGGAGGAAAGCGTGTGTTCGTCTTTGCCCTCTTGAGTCAGCGCAGGGGTGGTAGTGGTGAGCTGAGTATAATAAAATAATTGGCAATTCCAAATTGGGAGAAAATAATAAAAATAATTGGCAACGATTAAATTTATAAAAAAACTGGAAAAACCTGCAATTAAAAAAAGAAAGAAAAAATGTGCCCTTCAAATGCGGCCTGTATAATCAACTCTTTAGGTAGAGTCACAAATCACAATCAGTTTTCTATCAATACTGCATCAGGAGGTTTTTGCAATATGATCTATACCTTGCTTTTACCCCTTTACTCAGTATAATGATAACAAAACACATTTCTGCAGTATTTAAAAGATGACCTAGATCTCAAAGTGTGGAACTTTTTAATCTTCTATTTAGTTTTTAAAACAAATAGCTTTTGCCAGCAGATATTTACTTTGATTCAGCTCATTAGCATCCATGATTTATTCCATGCATTTGTTCTGACTGCTTCTTAAGCTAGTAGATATTTTTGTAGAATTATAAATATGAGTTTAAAGATTTTATTTATGATAATGCAAATGCTAAGATTGTGAGGTATGTGAAGGTTGACTAGAAAACAATTTGGCATCAAACCTGCTTGGTTTGAGGGAGCACTACCTGGCCGTTTGGACAAGGCAGGAGACCCCCGATAGTGATTGTAATTCTTCATTTTGCTTTACATCGCTACCTCAATACCGCTTCGATCTCCTTAATTCAAAAAAAGGTAAAGACCCCACAGAGGGCTCAAATTTTTGTCCAATATCCCTAATTAATTCCGACATTAAATTGTACGCTAGAGTCTTGGCTATGCGTCTTGAGAAGTTTATGAATGGGCTTATTCACCCCAATCAAAGGGGATGAAGGGATGTCTTGCTTCGGATAATATACGTAGTTTACTATATGTAATCAACAAAGCTACAAACTTGAACACTCCCTGTGCTGTACTACCTTTGGACGTGGACAAAGCATTTGATTGGCTTGAATGGGACTATTTATGCTTTGTACAAGAACGCTTTGGTCTAGGAGCAAATTTTATTAATATGATACGTATTATGTATGCCAACACCTCTGCCATAGCTTTTATTTGCTCTCTCTCTCTGGAACCCTTAGCACAGAATATTCGTCAAAATATAATAACGTCCTGTCACAAAGACGGCCGGAGTGGGTGGCGTCAGACCAGAAACAGGAACACAAACGACAGAGAGATGTGGAGTTTGGTGGAGCTGAGCGAATGCTTTCGCTCAGCATTTAATGAATAAACAGACAGAAAATAAACGGTTGTAACAAAACACAGGACACGGCACTTGCGCCAAAATAAATAGACAAACAAAACGGACTAGACAGTGCACAACACACAGACGAACAAACACGGTGAGTGAAAACACTTTAACTATTATTATTCTTATTATTATTATTACCTCCGTCTCCAATCCCGTTCTCCACTCACCGAACACCTAACCACGAGTGACTAAAAATGTGCCTATTTATACTGTTGTGCTGGGATTCAATTACTAATTAATTATTCACTTGAATCCCAGCACGTGAATTAATTCTGTGCAACCCCGTGCTTACATTTAACCAGCACGTGAAGTGATTTGTGCTCTCCTCGTGCCTAAATACAAATCTACACTTTAAATACACGTGAAACACAGACCCGTTTATATCCCGTGTACCAATGACTATACACCAACATTAACACACGCACGCAACATACAACACAGAACACACAAATGCACACAGGGGCGGGGCACTTTGCCACACGTCCCCTATTGGATTTACGCCCCAAAAGATCCGTGCTGAATCAATCTGACGAAGACAAAACACACACGTTTGCAAACAAAACAAAACACTTAACTCAGGTTCCGAACAGTCCTCGTTTCCTCCCATCAACCACAACAAAGGAACTGATTACGGCGTCACGTCCCCGTAAAGTACCCTCAGCACTGGCCCCTCCGATAGCTAGTTCAATCACGTCTCCTCTTCATGAATGAAACGTCGCTTACCGTACTAGGGCGGTGACTCCTGGTACCGTGTCGCTGCCCCCTTCCTGAATGGCCGGCTTCCGACTGCCCCCGGAATGAACTGCCCAACCATTCAGTACGGGGCACACAATTCCTGCTGTACAGTGCTCTCACAGGTCAAGAGGGAGCTTGTTGATTCAGATTCATTCGCTGTCTATCACAGGGAATGGATAGAGACATTACTAATACAGTAATGATAACATTTTGTCTGTTGGGTGCTGTCTATTATTTATTTTTCTTGTTGTCATCAGTGCCCAGTATTCAACAGTAAACGACTATCAGCTGTGATCTGACCTATTTTATTTTGTCATTTCCTATTAACAATACAGTTTTATCGCAAAAATGCATAGTGACCTTTAAAAAGCATGCATTTTACTCTGTGACCTTTTAAAGATTCATTTGTCTCTCAGACATTTTCACATTTATTTTTTCCTTGTTTGTTCAGTATACTGTAGCAGCAATAAATAAATAGGTAAATGCATACCATACATATGTATTACTTGTACTGTAACACTTGAAATGTATTTGCTTACGATTGTAAGTCGCCCTGGATAAGGGCATCTGCTAAGAAATAAATAATAATAATAATAATAATAATATAACAATATATATATAAGCAGCGTCCGTTCTATAGTATGAACAGGAAATGTTGTTCTTTTCAATTGACATCTACTTACTGAAACATACAAAACAATTACATCCTAGTGCTAACCAAAAGAGATGTCACTGAATTGGACTCAAATCAAACTGGACTAAAGTGATGAAAGCAGCCAGCAATCCAGACCTGACAAGAAAACACAGCATGATAATGTGATGGATAATTAACATGGTTAAGCCAAAATTGTACAATGAAAATGATCAGCAATCTCTAAAGCAATTTCCAACAGCTTTATGTAGTACATATGACACCTGTTCAGTAAAAAATCATCAATATAAATAGGCATTGTACAATACCATAGGTACAGCTTCAAATGTACAAAGAAATAAAAAGTAGATGCACTATAACTAATTTATTATGAAAACTAAGTTAAGAGATCAGAATCATTTTTTTTCATTCAGGACTTGAAAGCAAAATCAGTTTAGAGATAGTGAAGGGGATAGTGTTCCAAAAATGCTGAAGAACAGGCTTGGGGTGAAACATGCAACTGTGAGAAACGATCTGGTCCCTATTTTATACCTACCCAAATTTCTTGTTCAGTAGGATTGTTTCTTTATTATAGACTACAGCATGAGACATACAGATACATTTTAATTCAATATTATAATGAATATGCAAAATGAAAGCGGTATTTATTTGTATTTGACTATTGACTAACATAGTCAACTTCATTAATTAGTACTAGTTAGCACTCTCTCCTGGGTTTCAACAGCATTGTTGGGTGGCATTTAACCCCCTCCTCAAAAATGTAAACCCCCTCCTCCAAAATACTGATTATACACATACTGAGAAGCAGACTAGGAAGAATAGTAAAACATGAAGCCATAGTAAAACATATGTGTCTTATGATTCAAATGAGGGTCATGTTCAAAGCACCATATACTGTACATTCAAAAAAAATCTGTGACCACTGCTGAATATCGTTTGGATCTGCTCTCTTAATCACTCACTAAAGGTGGTATTGGTAACCATTGGACATGTTTTTTGACTGCATTCACTTTATTGATATGCATTTATGAAGCATGCCTCCTATCAGTTATATTCAGGTCAGTTAAACATGCAGGTATTATATCTCAAGGGGTTGGGCATTATCATCCATCAGAATAAAGTTTGAACTGTTTCCGTAAATGACCTTACAACGATTTCCAGAATCATGTCTTCATAGTGTTTGGCAACCAACCATAGGGCTGTATGAATGCAATTTAGAACTGGTATCAGCAGCTTCCTGTAATTTCTGACATCGCTGTGTTTTTGTGCTTGCACGGCTGTCATATGTGAAGGTATTGCCTCTGGAGTCCTGTAGAATTGAAACCTTTTCACGCTTTGCTTATTGCTCTGTGTGAGAGGACTTCAGCCCTTCACACTGAGTCTGACCCACCTCCAGCTTTCTGATGACTCTGCCAGTATCTGGAGCATGGAGTTATAGGGGAGCGCTAATACTGTTTACATTACTACAGGGATGATTCTCACAACTTGATTTCAGCATGTGGTGTCAACCTTTAACAATGACCAGCGGTGCAGGAATCAGATTCACTCTAGCAACGAGGATGCCTATAAATGCCAGCACAATTCCTTGCCTGCCTACCAAGTCTATGTTACAGGTATAAAACAGCAAATTAGATATTGAATTCAAAAATATATATGGGTCAACTGAATGTGTCAGCTTATTGTAGTCCTGTACTACAAAGTACAGTTTCAGTATTTTTTTTAACTAAATCTACTAAGAACAACAAATTTTTTTTTTTTTTTATTATTTTTTTATTAAAGATCTAGACTTTTTCTCTGCTTTTTGGCTTGACTTCATGCACAGTGATTTCCCTGTGATTCAAATGGTAGAATCTACTGCATCTTTACATCTGACTGACTCTCTGCTTACAGACATTCTACACATCAAATCATACTGTCATGAAACTATATACTTCTCCAATGTGACTGGATCTCATAAGTGTTTGT
The DNA here is from genome assembly GCF_902713425.1 of Acipenser ruthenus. Lineage (NCBI taxonomy): Eukaryota > Metazoa > Chordata > Actinopteri > Acipenseriformes > Acipenseridae > Acipenser > Acipenser ruthenus. Next base: position 34,129,398 of record NC_081197.1, read on the forward strand.
CACTAACCTAAGGAGTGGTTCTGTAAACAGATATAATCTCATCTGTGCATGGCAAGCCTCTACCGCTTCTCTGCAGCTTAATGTAGGAGAAACAGGAGTGTGCATGTGAGAGAACTGATGCTTATGACATAGGCACTGTTGGCGTGTATGCTGGGGGCAAGGGTAGTCCCAGCTTTGATTATTGGCATGCCTGCCTATTAGGATGGCTAAGAGCAATGAAATTAACTGTGGAATGGATTTTCTCCCTTACCCACAGAAGCACAAAGGCCAAAGTAGCACTTCCAAGTAGAGTTACCACCTTTTCAAAATGCAAGGAATATAATTGTAGACATACCCTGTCATGTAAAGTAAGACACATGAGTGTTGCTCTTCATTCAACCTCCTAACTGCTCTATACAATGAATTTTACTTATCTTGTGCAGTGAAAAGCCTACACTCTTTCTCTACTGGTACTTGCCATTGACCTGCTTATTGAACATATAATTAGCTATATTCACTTCCACAAGACTTTCCCAGGGTCTGGAGATTGGATCAATAAATATAATTAATAAATAAGCTGGCAGTGATTTCCTTTAAAAAATAGCCAATCTGTTCAAGTACTCAATGGTCATCTAAATGAATTTATTTTCTCTTATAACCACAGAAGTAGGTTGAGAGTGAGCTCTTGGGGGAGAAAAAAGGATCTGTTGCCTAGCATCTAGGTAGTGGGCCTACAGGCAATCATGATTGGATAATTACTTTATTTAAATATCTAGCTGACCTTTAGAAAAAGATTTTCCTTAACCTATTAGACTATTTTAAATAGCTTTTCTTTTGTTTCTCTAAGTATGTATATTTGTCCTTTCAAGTTCTATTATAACTGGATAAGCGGTTCACTAGATATTCTTAAAACTTAAAAGTGTGGCTTGTGTACATATGGGTGTGTGCATCCCCGCAGGGATTAATGAGATGTAACACACTAAGCGGAAGTATAGCCATCTGAAACACCACTCTTTTTATGAACCCCTTCATTGTGCAATCCAGTATATGGTTGATAAGTATGCAGGTAATTTACATTTATATATATATATATATATATATATATATATATATATATATATATATATATATATATATATATATATATTGTGAAAGAGTGGTAGTGTGGTGCTGCTGGACATCGGTATTTTCTTTTGCACAGACTGGAGTGAACTCGTCGCTTATTCAGGTGAATACTTTTATTTACAATATTTACACATAAACACACTTTCAGAAGCGTTTATTCGCCCTGTACGGGCCACTACTTCTCTCACTTCTTCTCCCCTCTCTATGCTACTGTGAGACGACCAAGCTGTGCTAGGCTTTGCCTGTAAAATGTCACGATTCTGCAAGACGGGTAAGTTGGGGTTGGGCTCCCTCTGGAGGAAAGCACCAGGAACACAGGTTAGTAAAGGTTGGGGCTCCCTCTTGTGGAGTGAGCCAGGAACACATGTGAGTAGAGGTTGGGCTCCCTCTGGAGGAGTGAGCCAGGAACACAAGTGAGTAGAGGTTGGGCTCCCTCTGGTGGAGGGAGCCAGGAACACAGGTAGGTAGAGGTGGGGCTCCCTCTGGTGGAGTGAGCCAGGAACACAGTCAAGTAGAAGCTGGAAGTCCCTCTGGACCAGGAACACAGGTAAGTAGTGATTGGGCTCCCTCTGGTGGAGTGAACCGGGAACACAGGTAAGCAGAGGTTGGCGTTCTCTGGTGAAGTTAGCCAGGAACACAGGTGAGTGGTGGTTGAGCTCCCTCGAATGATTATTTCCTGGAACACAGAGAACAGCAGCACACTCTGGAAGAGTGTGCCCGGAAGACAGCAAGGGAAAATCCAAGATATGTAGAAGTGTTCCTACTACAGCCAGGTTCCAGAACAAACACGGATGAAAACTTAATTCCCCTCAACAGGAATGACGTGACACTTGTACTCCCACTGATGTGACTGTTTTAAAAGTGCCACATTCAAACAGTAATAAACAATGTCCCAATACTACGGTCTTGTTTTGTAGTTTTCTTGAACCATAAACACTTCTCGCTGATATGCGGATCGCTGCTCCTGCAGCTGGTAATCAAACAGTGTTTTAACTACTCTCTCTCTCTCTCTCTCTCTCTCTCTCTCTCTCTCTCTCTCTCTCTCTCTCTCTCTCTCTCTCTATATATATATATATATATATATATATATATATATATATATATATATATATATATATATATATTTCTACCTCTCAGTTTGACACTTTAAATAAAACTAACATTGTCTTGAACTTAATTAAAATATAGATGAAGATGATATTATTGCCAACCTGCTCTCCTAATAATCTGTGACACATACACTATTAAGGTAACTTTTTAAATGAATGAAGTTGACAACACAGGGATGCCTGAGCTTGGCCACATCAAAATGTTTAATGTCTAAATAAAACTTGCTTTAATTTACTTTATGACAATACAGAAAGATTGTGAGATATATGTGTAGTGTACAAGGTATATTTGTATTTGGACTAGTTTCAATTATAATAATAAAACACCTTATTTGAATTCAAGTCATGTAGAACCCACCTTGATCGAAATAATCAGACTAGACAATGTTTCTAGTGAATACAATAAACCAGTTTTATTACAAATAAAACTAAATAAAGGAAAAATTAAAGGTGCAACAACTAAACTAAAATAATACAAAAAGGAAGAATTAACTAAACTAAGCTAAACAGTACAGAAGTAAAAAAGTTTAAACAACACCCCACTCGCGCTGGTTGATCAGCGATCCAATTCAATCTATGGGAGATTCCTTTAAAGGTTACAACTGCATTCCTGACAGCTATTTAAGACGGTTAGTCTTAACAGGGGTATCGTTAGTAACACAAATATTTACTTTTGTTAATATTTGATAATCAATGTATCGTTAAATCAGTCTCATATATATATATGTTTTGGTCCAGAAAACCGATCAAGAATTATCTGTTACCAGGACATCTAAATTGGAATTCTAGCCTTAAACACATTGCCTTATAAAACCTACAGCAATTTGTATAAATCTCATACAAACAAATACTACAGTGTTCATTAACTCAAAGTATGAATTGAGAGCAATAATACTTTTCTTACATTCTACCTCAAACAAAACGTTAATTTTATTTTAAGGTCTGCATATTCTCGAGTTCATAAGAGGATTAAAACACTACTCTTTGAATACTTAACGGATGTGCGCTGCCTCCTCCAGCTGATCGGTGTCTTCAACAATACAGGCTCTCAAAGGCTTTCCTGCTGGCAAGGACAGGTCCAGGTTCCGGGGTCTGCCTTCCTCGTGCTTCGTCTCCACTTCAGGGTACGAAAGAAATGTCTTTGCAAAGAACAAGAGTCATTAAGTATTTAGGTATTCCACTGAAACAGCAATTCCTCCACCAATACGTGCACTCTTCGTCCGGTTATGTATGGGATATTTCACCGCAAAACTCTGGCACTGCTAGCTCAATAAATTGAATATATTTCAATTTATGTCGACTTCAAATGTTCATGATAAGAAGAACATAAGAAAGTTTACAAATGAGAGGAGGCCATTCAGCTCATCTTGCTCGTTTGGTTGTTAGTAGCTTATTGATCCCAGAATCTCATCAAGCAGCTTCTTGAAGGATCCCAGGGTGTCAGCTTCAACAACATTACTGGGGAGTTGGTTCCAGACCCTCACAATTCTATGTGTAAAAAAGTGCCTCCTATTTTCTGTTCTGAATGCCCCTTTATCTAATCTCCATTTGTGATCCTTGTTTCTTTTTTTAGGTCAAAAAAGTTCCCTGGGTCAACATTGTCTATACCTTTTAGGATTTTGAATGCTTGAATCAGATCACTGCATAGTCTTCTTTGTTCAAGACTGAATAGATTCAATTCTTTTAGCCTGTCTGCATACAACATGCCTTTTAAACCCTGGATAATTCTGGTTGCTCTTCTTTGCACTCTTTCTATTGCAGCAATATCCTTTTTGTAACAAGGTGACCAGAAATGAACACAATATTCTAGGTGAGGTCTTACTAATGCATTGTAAAGTTTTAACATTACTCCCCTTGATTTAAATTCAACACTTCTCACAATATATCCAAGCATCTTGTTGGCCTTTTTATAGCTTCCCCACATTATCTAGATGAAGACATTTCAGAGTCAACATAAACTACTAGGTCTTTTTCATAGATTCCTTCTTCAATTTCAGTATCTCCCATATGATATTTATAATGCACATTTTTATTGCCTGCGTGCTGTACTTTACACTTTTCTCTATTAAATGTAATTTACCATGTGTCTGCCCAGTTCTGAATGCTGTCTAGATCATTTTGAATGACCTTTGATGCTGCAACAGTGTTTGCCACTCCTCCTACTTTTGTATCGTCTGCAAATTTAACAAGTTTGCTTACTATACCAGAATCTAAATCATTAATGTAGATTAAGAATAGCAGAGGGCCTAATACTGATCCCTGTGGTACACTATTGGTTACCTCGCTCCATTTTGAGGTTTCTCCTCTAATCAGTACTTTCTGTTTTCTACATGTTTACCACTCCCTAATCCATGTGCATGCATTTCCTTGAATCCCTACTGTGTTCAGTTTGAGAATTAATCTTTTATGCAGGACTTTGTCAAAAGCTTTCTGGAAATCTAAATAAACCATGTCGTATGCTTTGCAATTATCCATTGTCGATGTTACATCCTCAAAAAAATCAAGCAGGTTAGTTAGACATGATCTCCCTTTCCTAAAACCATGATGACTGTCTCCCAGGATATTGTTACCATATAGGTAATTTTGGATCTTCTTATAGGAATTTTGGATCTTATTATAGTTTCCATAAGTTTACATATAATAGAAGTCAGGCTTATTGGTCTGTAGTTACCTGGTTCGGTTTTGTCTCACTTTTTGTGGATCGGTATTACGTTTGCAATTTTCCAGGCTGTCGGTACAACCCCTGTGTCAAGAGACTGCATGATCTTGGTTAGCGGTTTGTAAATAACTTCTTTCATTTCTCTGAGTACTATTGGGAGGATCTCATCCGGCCCAGGGGATTTGTTTATTTTAAGAGCTCCTAGTCCCTTTAAAACTTCTGCCTCTGTTATGCTAAAGTTATTTAAAACTGGATAGGAACAGGTTGACATGTGGGGCATGTTGTCTGTGTCCTTTGTAAAAACCTGTGAAAAGTAATCATTTAATTATTATAATTATTAGTTTTTATTTAGCAGACACCTTTATCCAAGGCGACTTACAGAGAGACTAGGGTGTGTGAACTATGCATCAGCTGCAGAGTCACTTACAATTACGTCTCACCCGAAAGACGGAGCACAAGGAGGTTAAGTGACTTGCTCAGGGTCACACAATGAGTCAGTGGCTGAGATGGGATTTGAACCGGGGACCTCCTGGTTACAAGCCCTTTTCTTTAACCACTGGACCACACAGCCTCCTATTTAATATATTTGCTATTTTTTTTTTCTTCGTCTATGATTTTGCCATTTGTGTGTCAGACATTTAACCTCCTCTTTGAATGTTCTCTTGCTGTTATAATATTGGAAAAACATTTTGGAATTGGTTTTAGCCCCCTTAGCAATATTGATTTCTATCTCTCTCTTGGCCTTTCTAACTTACTTTTTGACTTGTGTTTGCAGTTCCAAGTACTCTTTCTGTGTACTTTGTTTTTGGTCCCTTTTAAACGCTCTGTAAAGTGCCTTTTTTCGCTGATTTTTTTTTTTAAATTGATCTATTAAACCATTTTGGCCATTTTGTTTTAGATTTAGATTTGTCTACCTTTGGGATGTAATTGTTTTGCGCCTCTAGTACTACGTTTTTAAAAAACAGCCATCTTTTTTCTGTGGATGTTTTCTCTATTTTACTCCAATCTACTTCTGTTAGTCTCTGTTTCATACCTTCATAGTTTGCTTTTCTAAAATTGTAAAACTTAGCTTTAGTCATTACTTTTTGGGTTTTAAAAAAAATCCCCCATTAGTATGGCTTCTCCTTTTCTACAAGCATTTCTAATGTCATTGTATAACACATTATTTTGCTCGCCGTCTGAATTTGGCGGTCTATAGCATGCTCCTATTATTATGCCCTTTGAATTTTTGTCCATTATTCTGACCCATATTGATTCGGCATTGTTTTCCTAGTCCATATTTAACACCTGGGCTTCACCTGGGCACTATTTCTTATGTATAGCGCTACCCCTCCGCCTCTTTTGTCCTGCCTGTCTTTCCTACACAGTGTGTACCCACCCATTCTCCGGTGATCAATCGGGGCTAACTTAGAGATTTGATTACAAGTACTGAGGGGGGAGGTGGCTGTTGGGGCCACAAGGGGGGGGGGGGGGCAATATGTAACAGGGCGAGCAGCCCTGTACGGATTTATTTATTTTTAGAACGGGGTCCCCCTCCGCCCCTGTATTATTTTGTATTTTTTTTGTATTATTATTATTATTATTATTATTATTATTATTATTATTATTATTTATAGTATTATGGTTTATTTATTATAATTATGACGGTGAGGCGCTGCAGGTTTTGTTATTGTTTTTGTATTTATTATTGTATTTATATATGACGGCGTTGCCGCATTGTTTGTTATTATTTAGTAACGTGGATGGGAAGCCCCATCCACACAGTAATTAATGAACTCGTGCAGATTGTGGCCGAGGGGTAATAGAATAATTACTAGCCAGTTAAACCCCTCGGCCACGATATATAAGCCTGCAGCTCGCTGCACTCAGGGTGGGTGTTTAAGGGGAGTGTATGAGAGAGAGTGGGAGGAGAGCAAGAAGAAAAAAAAACGAAACTGAATAAAATAATACAATACAGGAACAGTGACAGCGACTGCCAAGCCTGACCTGTATGGTTTGTTTATTTATTATTTTGTGTTAGAGATTTGTTTTGTTTACACCTTTTATTTTGCTCTGTGAGCACAGTCTTTTTGTTCAAACCTTTTATTTATTTTTGTTGCTTAATAAATAAACGGCAAACGCCGCCTTGAACTGCAGTACTTGCCTGGTGTCAGTATTTTTCCCTCCCTGCTTCTGCCTGGCGTCACCGCCCAGCCATTCCTGTCACACCCTGTGATTGGATAGTTTGGTTATTTAGGGCGGTGCCACGTGGAGTATTTCCCATTGGTTGTTCTCGTTCCAATGCAGCCCCTTGTTCTCAATTGGTCCGCTATTCTGCCCCCTGTCAGCTGGATTTATGTGATGGACTGGTTCCTGTCTTAGGTGCCAAAACACCCAGAACTGTCTGATTTGCGTCACCAAAGGAGTCATTCAGCGATCGTGAAGATAAGCCATTTGTCCAGTATTTAGTTTACCACTCTTTTTAAAAGCATTCTTTGTCAGTGGGGGAGTTTGTGACCTGAAACCAAGTAGATACAGAAAATGGCTTAAAATCCCCCTCTGTATATTTCAATTCTGTTACTTTCATACACAGAATGATAGTATTACCCACTCTGATGCTACATATGACAGTGAAACGTAACACTTATTGACAGGTGATTAATTAAGCAATAGAACCCTAATAACTGTGACAGGAAGATAAGAGTCTGAAGCTGTAGGAGACTGCCCACTAATGGAGCTTCCTGATTGGAATTTGAAGACATACTGACATGAGGGGGCTGAGAAAATTGACATACTGAGGTGAGGGGGCTCAGAATTACAAATGTGACCACTAAAATAACAAAATAGCATGACAGAGGCAGAAAAAAAGATATGTTTATGCAACAGGGTTTCATTATTACAAGAAAAGAGAACAAACTGAGCAATGTATCACAGACATTGGAAGTTTTATCTGGGAACATCATTGATGACCTGTTTTAGCTCTAGTTTTTTCAGTTCTCTTTGACTTGAAAGAGAATCCCAACAGGTTAGATGGCAGATACATTATAGATGACTTGCAACAAGCTTAGCCTACCTTCCTGCTTCAGATCAAAGAACGCACCAACTCCTCCCTTAGATTACAGAGCCAGTATATTTCCTATGTATAAAATGAATCACAAAAGGAAAGGGTGAGCAAAGGTTTTTTTTGGTTATGTAATTGTTTTAATCAATAAGAGTGAGAAAAACTATGAATAACATACACATTCGATTTTTAATCAGATTCAGAATTTGGTAAGTACTGTACTTATTTTTTTATTTGAGATTTATACATATCTGTCTTTGGACATCCAATTTTTCTTTCTGAAAAGGTACATTTTTTATTTGGCCCAGTGAATACTTTTAGTTTTTCTTGATATTTATTCTTTGTCAAACAAAATTATTTATCCATTGCTGGTCAAGACTATCCCCAGTTTGACATAAGACATTTTTCTTGACTGCCTTTGAATGAATTGTTCTTACCCACAGTAGCAGCTGTTATTTCTACTCTTCTATAACATACTACACTATCTGTCTATCAGGAATACATGTAATAATTTTTACTTGATAATCAGATGAACCGAAACATTTTAAGAGAGACATGAATTTCCTTCAGTCGTGATTGTGAAGTAAGTGAATGACAATCACATGTTTTAATGCATGTTGATCACGCTTGAATAGGGTATTTTTTAAAGTGGTACAAGGAGAGAAGACAGAGATTTGAATGCCCTATTCACAGTACCTAAATAATGTATGATTAACACCCCTTGAAACCATGTGACTACAATTCATTCATCATTCATAATCAAGTTTTCAAAATGTGATAATCTTGTATAATTTAGGCAGTGTGAATAGGGTAGAAAAGCATGTTTAATAAAACAGCACGCTTACATGAGATTACACTGATTCCTTCTCACAACTGGAAACTAAGTGAAGGTAGGACTGTCCTATTTGGACAGAGGGAAGGAGACACTTCTTATTATTTGTTTATTTAGCAGACGCCTTTATCCAAGGCGACTTACAGAGACTAGGGTGTGTGAACTATGCATCAGCTGCAGAGTCACTTACAATTACGTCTCACCCAAAAGACAGAGAACAAGGAGGTTAAGTGACTTGCTCAGGATCACACAATGAGTCAGTGGTTGAGGTGGGATTTGAACCGGGGACCTCCTGGTTACAAGCCCTTTTCTTTAACCACTGGACAACACAGCCTCCTTCTTCATACAGAGTGAGGGTATGGAATGGGCTACATAGTCATGTTGTTGAGGCAGAATCACTTGGATATGAGCTCAATCAGCTACTAAGAACCGGGCAATCTTAGATGGGCTGAATGCCCTTTTGCTGAGGCAGAGGATTTCTAAATACAAGGGTTATAATTAGTATAACTACTCTGTCTGAAAAAGTTACTCAGCTTGATATTTTAAAGCCATCTATTCTTATTAACATATGCACTAACTGTACGTCAGGTGTGCAATACTACAAGCTTCAAGGCATAATTAAGTATTTAAGGATTCAGTGAAAGGGCAGCACGGTGGCACGGTGGTTAGTGCTGATGCCTTCCAGCTCCAGGGTCCTAGGTTTGATTCCAGCCTCAGGGGTCTGTCTGTGTGGAGTTTGCATGTTCGCCCCGTGTTCGCGTTGGTTTGCTCCAGGTACTCTGGTTTCCTTCCACAGTCCCTTAGTTACCCTGCGATGTATTTGCATCCCGTCCAGGGTGTAGTCCCACCTTACGCCCCTATGTTTGCTGGGTTAGGCTCTGGCTCTCCGCAACCCTCTATAGGATTAAGCGGTTGCAGTGAACAGAAACAAAATCCCTATTGATTTTTTATTTATTGATTTATTTCTTCCTTTAGTATTTGTTGTGCTTCAAATGTCACCTTTAGTTTATGTTTAAAGTTTGGTTATAGGAAATGATTTTGCTCCTCTAGTTATTTTTTGACTTATTCGTAGTATTATTTGGTTCAGAAAATTACATTAATAGAGAATACTAGTTTATCAAATGTGCATAAAAAAAGGTTTGTGAAAACCGAATGGAATGTAGGGGCTATTTAAGTTTTTATCAGCACAGGGTGTTAAACTTTGTTGTTGTTTCACATAATATAAAAAATTATCTATTTTGGTTGTTGTGCGTTTGCAAATGGTACGCTTTGAGTACATTGTTACTCTTCGTACACTTCAGTCTTTGGGTAGCATATTTTATTATTATTTTTAAAATAGTACATTTTTTCCCCTGTTTTCTAACATCATTACCTCTCAAGTGGGCCTATTCAGAGCTTTAATTGAACTGTTAAATAATGTTTTGATGGACTCAATAAAGTCTGGTATTCACAATAAATAACTCTGAAGCTTTGTGAAAAAAGCCCATATTTTCATTAACAATAGTTCTGAAAGAGATCAACTCTAGTGGTTGTTGTACAGTACATGCTATTAACAACTTAAAAGGGGTTTTGTGGCCTTTGCAAGCAGATGTTTAGGAAGATTGGTGCAGGTGATTCTATACCAGGAATATACATACAGTAAGCACAATTTGCCTGTTACGCTTTACTCTGAGTTAGTACTGGGGGAATCCTGGCACCCCGCTGAACAGAACAGCTGATACAGCCAGAGACCATATGGGTGCTAGCACAGAACAGCTGATACAGCCAGAGACCATATGGGTGCAAGCACAGAACAGCTGATACAGCCAGAGACCATATGGGTGCAAACACAGAACAGCTGATACAGGTTGAAACCATATGGGTGCAAGAACAGAACAGCTGATACAGCCAGAGACCATATGGGTGCAAGAACAGAACAGCTGATACAGCCAGAGACCATATGGTGCAAGAACAGAACAGCTGATACAGCCAGAGACCATGTGGGTGCAAACACAGAACAGCTGATACAGCCAGAGACCATATGGGTGCAAACACAGAACAGCTGATACAGCCAGGGACCATATGGGTGCAAGCACAGAACAGCTGATACAGCCAGGGACCATATGGGTGCAAGAACAGAACATGAACGAATGTCATTCTGGACTGTTGCCTCTTGGACATGATAAAAAAGTAGACCTGAATGTGTTTTTCAAAGAAAAGAGCCGTGATTCTGAGGTATTTCAATTATCCACATATTGACTAGGATAGGGATATTAGAAAAACAGCTTCTAGAGGTAGTGCATGATTGCTTTCTCAGGCAGTTGAACAGCAAACAAATTCACAGCCTATTCTGGGTATGACAATTGGGAGTCATCCAGGTACATTATGACAAGTAAGGTTGAGGTTGGAGAGCATCTAGAGTCCAGTGATCATAATATAACAACCTTTGCTTACACACACATAATGCCATTACAATAACCCTTTTATACAAATAGCATGTTGTAACTGTGGCTCTGTATATATATATATATATATATACACATGCATGAAACTGTCAATCCCATTTATCCTTCGGGGAACCTGTGACAGGAGAGGTTGGATAAACGAGTGTTGACTGTACAATACAGTTTTTGAGGAATAATTGAGTGCAAAGAAAAACAAAAGATGAAATCCGATTCTGAAACCTTTAAACACACAGGCAATAGTCCAATAAGATTGTTTTATGATGCTTTTCCTTTGGAGCTGCATTCTGATACACCATCAAGATCAAATGCAATGCTTTCCAGATGCTTGCTTAATATAATATGAGCTATAATAATTTACCACACCCTTGCAACCACATGCTAATTTACAGGGTATAAAAGACAATTATCACCTCGTATAATTTGTGAGAATCAGATGCTATTTAGGATAATTTCACCAGTGATGGTAAATGCCTGGAGAAGATAGCACCATGTTCATTGTGGTTGCCATCCCATTAGGGGGAATGTGGCAGTAATATTAATTCTGCTAACATGGTTATAAAAACTGCCACCACCTGTTTTACCATACCAGTTGTTTCTTTCGAATATGACTCTTTGAGCATATTTTTGTGTTTTTTTAATTATATTATATACATTATTGTTCTTTCATTAGATGACATGTAAAAGGTAGTCATCATTCCATTGAATAAATAAGAATATTGTTTTAATTTATCTAAATGATCTATCAGTTTCACAAAAGGTGGTCAGAGAAACTGAATATGTAATGGAGTAGGTTTCTATATTAGTATGTTTATTGCACCTGTGCTGATGTGTAACACGATTTTTTAAATTTTTTTTACATACTGTTTATGTTCAGCCCTCCACTACTCTAGCTAGGGTCTATGACAATTCGTCCCCGTGACAATTCGTCCCACGACAATGCGTCCACCCGACAATTGGCCCCTGCGACAATTTGTCCCCATGACAATTCGCCCCCCCTGACAATTTTCCCCCCACCCCGACGAAAATTCGTCCCTATAACTATATATACATATTTTAAGTCATAATATAATAAAAATGTGTGGGTACTTTTAAGATGTAAATAAATAATAATAATAATTTACTTTGATCTACAGAAGTTCTTTGAATACGTCTTCGAATTAAGATGAACAAAAGCTCAATGGAATATAAAAATCGTCTCCTTATCCTAAACTGGAATATGATCTAACCCTTTGCTGTCGATGTGCTCTAATTTTGATACTATGATGTCGATTACAAAACGCATCATATCTCAGCCGTCCAAACAGCAATCTTGTTGTTTTTTCATTGAGTCTATTATTTATTATTTGTTTATTTAGCAGACGCCTTTATCCAAGGCAACTTAGGGAGACTAGGGTGTGTGAACTAAGCATCAGCTGCAGAGTCACTTACAATTATGTCTCACCCAAAAGACAGAGCACAAGGAGGTTAAGTGACTTGCTCAGGGTCACACAATGAGTCAGTGGCTGAGGTGGGATTTGAACCGGGGACCTCCTAGTTACAAGCCCCTTTCTTTAACCATTGGACCACACAGCAGCCATGACTACGGTGAATGCCTCCATGTAATTGGTTTAGGGCTGGGGTGGGTGGGACATATTTTGTTTTCACTACAAGAATGATTAACTTGCATCCGCCATTACAGCCAAGTTCAATGGGGTACTCACACATTTGAAACGTCTGTATCTCCCTGTAATGGGGGAGATCTGTGCTGACTGTCTGGCACATGCGTGGTTCTGCAGGAAGAGGGCAGCAGCCTAGTAAGATCCACCTGTCAGTCATGGCGATGGCACGGAGATATTGTTTTCCAATATCATCTTCTGTCTCCTGTGTCAGTGAATACCCCCACCCTTCCACACTCCCCTTCTACACAACCTAAAGTGCTGATCTATAACTCATCCAAAAGCTAAGAATTGGGAATAATTAATCGCTTTTTTGGGGGGAGGTTTTATTTAAAACAAAAACGTTTTAAAAAACTTCTCCCGGCAGGAGATGGCGATTGAGACAACAAACTAAGTTACTGTACAGACACCTGAGATCCCCCCCACCCTTTTTTTTCTGTTATTTTAATTATATTTGTTTTTATTTTATTTTATGTCCTGTTTTGAAAATGTTTCTCTGAACTAATATAAACAAGTTGCACGCATCTGATAAATAACTTATGTGTAGCTTCAATATTTTAATTAGTATTAGTGTACTTTCCCGATGTTTTCTTCGTTTCCGTGTGTGTAAAAGGATGGATAACTATTTAGATGACTTATTACTTTTATTTTCATTTAGCTATATTTTATTGGTTGTACGTTTTTATACAGTAGCATACTGTATTCGCAAGTTTTTGTCTTTTTGAATAATAATAATAATAATAATAATAATAATAATAATAATAATAATAAATTGTAAAATACAAGCATTACAAAACCCTGTATAGCTCTACAACTATAGAAGCAATTTCAAGTCTGATTTATTTTTTTTCTACATCGTTTAGAAAAAATAGTACATTTGTATGTTTAACAAATATTATTTATTATTATACAATGTTTAATATTTTTTGGGAGGCTTGGCTTATATGTGAAAAAATATAACACATCCCACAACCAAACATATTATATCATTGGAAAGGTCTACTTATGCCTTTCTGTTGATATATTGGGTTTTAATTTCTGATTTACGGTTACTAAACTACAAGCGCCAACACAAAGTTGTCATATATTCACGCCCAAATATGGTCTTTCCCTATAGGCAACATAGAGCTAAATCATGAATTATAACATATTAATAAATCAACATATTAAGTTGATTTATTTCCCTAGCTTCAATCTCTTTATTGTGTGAGGAAGCTGCTTTGCAGCTATCCAAACTGAACCGCAACACTACATTTATACCCTAGATGGGTTCCTAATAAAATGGCCATAAACATTATTTATTTCTTAGCAGATGCCCTTATCCAGGGCAACTTACAATTGTTACAAGATATTACATCATTTTTACATACAATTACCCATTTATACAACTGGGTTTTTACTTCAGTAATCTAGGTAAAGTACCTTTCTCAAAGGTACAGCAGCAGTGTCCACCACCTGGGATTGAACCCACGACCCTCAGGTCAAGAGTCCAGAGCCCTAACCACTACTCCACACACCTAGTAGAATACAATTTCATACATAAATAATGCCATGTCAACATAATTTTTCCCTCTTGTGGGTTATTAAAGTGAACACAGGATCCCATAATCTATGTTGTGACAACTGTCAAAAAGTAAAATAATTGTACCCTGCTAAGCTTCATGGCATGATGGGCCCCTGTGACAGCAGTAGTCATTCAATACAAAGGATTACAGAATACAGAGGTAGTTTACAAGGCAAATATAACTTGACCCCCATACAGAACATGTACAGTATCTTGTATTATCCATGAACCTTTTTCCAAAAGCTTCCATGCAAGTGTACAGACAAAAATTCCACTGTTTCCAATAAATAGACACATTTGATTAGTCTATTTCCAAATTCATTATCACTGCATTGCATCAATTATGAAAAGGACAGCAATATTATAGATTATCCCCATACTCATGATGTTGTGATGTGACGTAAGCGCTTTGACTATGAAATCCTGGACTTTAGTTACTAATTTAGGTGGCCTGCATGTATGAAACTCAGTTATTATCAGTATGAGTAGCGAGAACAAAGGGTAGTGAATGAAACACTGCATGCAACTAATGTGTTAATGCACCCGGTTATGTTTTGCAATTAGGAAACATATCACATAACTGTCAAAATTAAGCCATAGCATGATAGAGTGTGTGTTCATATGGGAAAGTGCCCTGAAGCAAAGCTGCTATGATGTCACTTAGCTTATTGAAATGCATAGGAGTATGTTCCTTGCCATTGTATAATAGTCTATCTACAACAAAAATGTATTTAGTCTTTTTCCTCTGTATACATGCTGTATGGCATGGAAGTAAAATTCTTTTGATGGTAATATATATATATATATATATATAATTCTGTCCTCTTTGTGCCTTATCCTTTCAGCGAAAAGACATTGAAAGAGCTGGGAATTACTAGTCGGGTTTGTGAGCCTTTTATCATGGAGACAATTCCACCTTCACTGTAGCCACTTCTATGTGTCTGTCTGTCATAAATGTATCGTTATATGAAAGCTCAATTTAAAAACTTTCCTTCAGGCATAACTGGCTGCAGTGTCTAAGTTCTCTTATGTCTTTATATCGAAGCAGATGCTAATAAATCCACACTTCTGCACTCAGTATAACAGATCAACTTAGTATGCACCAACATAGAAACAAATGGACCCTTTATAGTTATTAATAAAGGACAGTAATTACGTGGCTTTTTACCAGACTGGTACTGAATGTTTTGTTTTTCTCAAGATGCTTTCCCACCAAACAAATGTCCCCCTGAGCTCATGTTTAATAAGTGGAGAGCCTTTCCGATACAGGGAATACTTCACAACCTTTACAAGTTTTTTTTTTTTTTTCTTAGTCCAGAGACATAAAACACTGAAACCGATAAAAAAATTCCAGCATACAGACTACTACTGGACCTTATCAGAAACTGAAATATAATTACCCTGGCTCAGAAAACCATTGCAAGGTACTTTTATTGTTCCTATTTACCTGACAAAAAAACCCTCCCAAGAAGCAGCTGGCTCCAATTGGCTGGTGGTTTGTAGCATTCTCAGTCAAATTAAGTGTCTTTTCTCACCAGGAAACTGAATGAGAAATGCTCAACTTTAAGAGGCTGAAACAAGAATAACATGCAAGTCAACCTTCATTGGAAATTGAGACAGAAACAAGCTAAACCAATTTGCAACCAAACCTCATGAGAAAAATAACTTGTAAGTAAAGAAAAAAAATAAAAATAACGAATGACCATCATCTGTTCGGGCCAAGGACTTTCTAGATTCTGCTTATAAGAACCACATTATATCATAGTACAAAGTACCACATTATAAAATATCACTTTACAGAATATCATATTACAGAAAAAAGCAGTTACAAAGTATAATAAAATCAGGTTGTTTTTTTATTGCATGCATTTGTACTCAAACGTATTCATTTACAGCCTCTGGACAAAGCGTTACATGCAGTGTGCTTTGCTAGATAGTCTCTACAAATGTGTGGAAAAAAATACTAACAATGTCAGCACTTGTGAATTTAGCTGTTAAGGATTAATGTGTGATGAATATGTTGGCAGTTATAAGTGAATAAATATACAATTGTTTATTATGTTCAATATTATTAATGTTTCTCTAAAATCTACGATTTGTGGAACAGACAGTCATTTTCAAAATGTATGTTAATTACTGATACTCTCTGCAAATGAATAATAAATGTTTGTCACAATGCTCAGATATATATGCATGGGCATCAGCATCAACGCAGATTTCAGGGGCTGTGAAAATTCAAGTTCTATTAGGTTTGTATTTATTTTGTACCGTAGAAAACTACTGTGTCACACTTCTGCTGGGAAACATCTAATTGTATGGTTGTCATGGACACAATGGAACACCAACATAGCTCAAGGACAAAATTTTCAGAAATATATAGTCAAGCTATTTTGCTATGAATATTTACTTCTTACTTGATCTCAGGAGGCTGTTCATCAGCACCAAATGTGGCAACACAGTTTTTTAAATGTCTGTGTTTTTTTGGTTTTTTTTCCTGTGGCATCCTCTGTAATTTTATCAAGGTCTCTCTCCTCAGTGAAATGAAAAGACGTTTGAAGCTGATAGTACATATTTCTGATCAGCATGTAACGACATGTGTAACCCTCCACAGCATCAGCTGCAAGGTTGATATTAATATTATCTTAACCAGAGATACAAATACTGTCACTGTACATGTAGCACATCACATTTTAAAGAAGGGGTATTAAATACAAGGCCTGGGGAGCTAAATACGACCACTTGGGTTTATAGTTTTCATTTGTTTTTTGTTTACATTTTTATGATAAAAGAGGTAAAAAAACGCAAGCTTGAAAATGTATTGTTTTTAATGGCTTGCTTGCACCTTCAGTGTCACACAAAAGAAAATCAATAAACTGCACATTCACACCTACCTTGTGAATTATAATGTGAGTCGATTTGATTAACTACCATCCATATCACCAATGTTTCTTACATTTGTTATTTTTTTACTTGAACCTTAAAAAAAAGATTGTTTGTCATCAATGCTTTTACATGTTTTCTTATATGGATATTTAGTTGATTGTTTCTATTAAAACTTGGGACTTAAATAACTTGTTTCATTTGAACATTTGGATACACCTTCATAATGACTGGGGAACAAAATACTAATTTTAGAAAATTTAGAAATTATAAAATACATTCAATGACAAACTTTGTGATATAGAAGTCAATTTCTTCAAGCACTTCTAGTAAAATTATTTGCCATTTAATGTATTAAGTTTCTTTTAGTATTCCTCAGTTAAAGCATTTCCCCAAACCACAGACAACACCTACTCCCTGGCTATTAATAGATATATGAGAATAATCATTTGTGGCAAGCTTTGCTGAGTATTCAGTCTTCGACTAGTTGTTTGCTTTTTCTTGTTGCCACAGTTCAAAGTTTTTATTTTTATTTTTATAAGTAACCTTTCAATTACTTTAGCTTGAAACACAGTATGACAGCAGGATCAGCGAATTAAGAAAAATCACCAGTAATCTGAGAAATCTGTTACTTTAACCAAACCAGGCTGCCTTGTTTCATATTTAATTGGAAGAGTGCAAGACCTGAAGGTTTTCTTTCTGCTTCATTTTCTTCTAATTGAAAAGGCAAGCATGCTTCATGGCTCCCAACCATTTTTACACATTTAGAAACTAAACAGAATTAAACCTCCAGGGCAAACCCTTTGCCAAACATGGATGACCTTTGTTAAGCCAGCAGTGCTTTTTCATCTCCTGCAGACTTGTGGTTTTATTTCAATACACCACCTGTTCCATTCCAAATCAGTTGTGTGGGCAGTAAGTTCAGTGGTGGAAGTGCTGGAACAAATCTACTGCTGTGAGATGCAGTTTATTTTATTACTGAAACCTACAGAGTAGATCGATTTAGATTTTAAATGGAAATGTTTAGCCTTTCTATCCTTTCTTAAAAACAACAATGTAATCTCTACCAAGTGCCCTTTTTAAAAATAAATTGTCAAGGTGATGCCTTGTTTCTTTGGACTATGCATTAAAAAAAAAAACATTTTGAACTGAAGACTGATCAATAAGTGACCATACGGATCAAAACACAGTTGCTCTGTAGTATGAGTTGAATGCAGGAATCCAAAAATTGACAGAAATGCTTTTGAAAACATGATTGTGAATGAAGTGAATGGCAATCACTTGGTTTCAAATCGTGTTGAATAATATACAGCAGGTAGTGTGGATAGGGTATAACATTTGTTGGTGACACTTTACAGTGTAAATAATGTGTGCGTGTGTGTGTGTGTGTGTGTGTGTGTGTGTGTGTGTGTGTGTGTGTGTGTGACAGGATATTTGTAATGTCCATGCGCCAAAACATATCAGAAAGCATTCTGGGATACTGGAGGATACACAAAAAATGTAGTTCGGTATTACAAAATCCACACTTCTGACAAACCGCACTACCTGATGCGATCTAATTTAGAACTGGACTCAAGACTACCCCCTGCGGTGGTCTTGAGTCTGGTTCTCCAGTACGGTATTACTGTATGCTAATTGTATTTGGATCATTTTAAGCTGGTTTAAAGGCAACTAATACGGTTTAAAGGCATAGTGTGGACAGGGCCTAAAGGTACAGTACGGATCCTGTTAAGTTTAGTTAGTGCTCCAAAACATGAGCTAGGGTTTAGTTTTGTATTGTTTGTTAAAAGAAGCCATGTTCCCACCGAAAAATTAATAAATACAGGTATCGTTCTTTTTAAACTCATCCTTTGTTGTCGAGGGTGCTTTATCAACCCAAGATATGTTAGGAATCCAGAACTGTGTTCAGAGTTATACTGTAAATAATTTGTAATTATGAAAACAAAAGTTTTACATTGTTAATGTGTAATTGTATTATCCTAAGTTTAGCAAACAATATGAAATGCTAAATTGAAATTGCAAGTCCTTTTCTAAGTATTACGTTTAAAATGTGTAATACTAATTAACTAATTGTTAAAATGATTGTTGTGTAATAACATGGTATTCGCTTTTCTGTTGAATTGTTCCGACTCACTGTGGTTTAGTTAACGAATCCACATTTTTCTGTGGATTTGTAACACTAACTATGGATTTGTAGCACTAGCTGTGGATTTGTTAATCAACAATATATCTGCCCCACACTCCCCTTCTCTTCAAAGCCACTCAGCCACTTTTAATTAGTAGATTTGTAGAATTAATCAATCAAAAGATCAAATGGTGACGTCTCAGAAATGTTTAAAGTACAGAAAGAGTAGGTGGGGCTATATTGTTATATGACTTGAACAGAACGAGGACGGCTGTTCAGTGCAGGGATTTAGGATCTCTAGCCCAGCCAGCTCAAAGCAAAGTCATAGCAAGGTGAAGGGGGATTTAGATTTAGGAAAGTTGTGTTACAGGGTATTCTTTTAGTAGGATGTGTACAACATAGACCAAAACTTGCGTTACAGCTGGCCCCAATCCCATCATCAATCTCTGAACTTAACTTGCCGCAACAAGCAGATATTGTTAATGTTTACAGTCAATATAAACCCTGGTTGTTTTATCCTATTATAATAAACAGATACAAATATTTCACGTGCTTCAGAATGGGCTAGGCAAATGGTTGGAAGTGTCATTCTTTACAGAAGCTGGAACAGGGGCAAAACAGCATGCGGTCATATGGGAGTATTTCAATTTCCTAAAGTAGGATTGCTGCAGGCTAGGGACATCTTATTGACTGCTGTCCAATTTGCTGTGTCTGAGACCTTGAACTGCCTGTGGGGTTGATTTAATTGGTAGGCTGAAGAGGAGATGTTACAAGCAGCTGTCGAAAATATGGAACATGTATGATTATAAACATTATAAATGCTTAATTAATACTTTTATTATTCAAATACCTGGCTCATAGCATCAGCATCTGTGACATTGACAAAGCTGTACTTTTTGCTTGAACAAACAGTGCTGGATTATCTTGAACCTTTATAGATGGGTATGTTGATAATGTAGTTGGCTATATTCCACGTCTCTAATTTAAATTGATATAATATAAAATATATCTAATGCTTTGTGTAATGATGTAGATTTCATATTTAAATATAACTGTTGAATAATTTAGTGATTCAGACAGTATATCAAATTACATGGTCAGTTCTGTGATAATTAAGAACATATGGAGCCACAAGAGATAACATATATCTTGGCTTTTTTTCAATACATAGTAAATATTTCTGTGAAAAGATTACAAAAAAAACCCCCAAAAAACGGTATAGGACGTCAGCCGACTGTGTATATGGGTAATATTGGCACAAGTAGAAGTGAACAAACCAGGGCTGAAAGCTGAGATCTGTTTTTATTTAACCTATCCAGTTGTCTTATAAATCGATATTGTAATCCTTTATTGTTAATTGTTTTCTGTTCATGACAAACCTGTATTTAGTCCATTGGGATTTTCATTGATTTTCATTGAAAAGCTTAAAAAGATTGATGAAGAGAATACTGTTAAGTGGCTAATATGTAGCCCATTATGATGTCACCATTTTGAATTGACAGTTGACATCTACCGTAGCGATTTTGGAAACAGTGCACAATAAAAACAGAATATGGTACGGGTGATGTTATGAATTCTTTGTGATGTGGGGTGGCATACAGAAGGCAAAACATGTGCTCTAATGTTGAGATTTATAGTAGATACAGAAGTTAAGCCTCTGTTCTTCAAATAGGTCATATTGGATTTAGGAAGGGTTACCGTCTTCTATGTAATGAATTAATATATATATATACTGTATATATATACACACACACACACAAATGCAATGAAAAAAATTCTCTGCAAAAGACACTTTTGTCAATATGCCATATAATGCATTATCTGCAAAGACCAATTACTAAACACAATTGAATTGGTGTCTTTCACTGCCCACTGTTTGTCTGGCACTGATTTGGCATAGAAGTAATAAATGCATGGATACGCCAAAGGCCAGTTCCAGACGCAATTGTAGATGGAATAAACTAGCAGATAAATGAAGAAAGAGAAGACAGTAAAATGCACAGTGCCGACAGCATACACAAGCTGTATTTTAAGTAATTCTGAAACGCAAATTCTGAGTAATTTCTGTTACAGAGCAGGCCAGTGCATCACTTGCCTGAGGCTATATTGAAATACCTTATGAAGCAGTAGTTCATTTTATACAAGTTTGGAACACATAAAGCCCTGGAGGGATGGTTTTCAGCTAATCCATTTTGGAACTCCCCAACCACAAGATTTTAAAGACTTGGTCAAATACTGGTTTTTCTTGGTATTGTTTTAGTAGAAGATTTGTTTTTAACATTATTACAATACGTTGTAATATATGTTTCAACTCTTGGCTTAATCATATCTGAACTATAAATCCTCTTTTATTTGACATTAACCGTATGACCATTTATTTGCTAAGTTAAATGCCTTAAATGCTAAGCAATACTGTTGTACTGTTTGTCCTCCATTGCTAAAGTCTGTGGTGTCTAATTGTGAGCTTTGAGCAGGTAAGGGAGGTGAGGTGTATTAAAATGCTAATGTAGTACAAAATGGATCTAATACACTTTCAGTTTATACATATTCATATTGTGAAACAAATGATGGCAGTGCAGGCAGATAGTGGCTAAAGGTCATTTAATTTCCATCAGTTGTTCCAGTGGTGTCCATATCACAAAATACCATCACAGTTTCCTCTAATGGGCACTATTGCATTTCGAACTTTAAAAAAAAATTATAATAATTGAGTTTGAGGATATTGAAGCACAGGCTCTTGAGAAACACTGACATGTTTATAATAATATGGCACAGGATTACTGTCTATGATTTATTGTGAAATCTGAAACAACCAGTCACCAAAGTGACTAAACATTTTAAACTGGTGGTTTGTCTACTTTTCAATGGGCCACTGATATTCACATTAATAGGGTGCAATGTGTAAACTACTGAACATGCATTTATGAGATATCAGAGAAGAATGTAATTTTATATTATATTGTACACTGAGGTGGTTCTTGACAATTTACACATATTTTCAAATAGGGAAACTTAATTTTCTAACAATTCCAAATTGTTTTAATGAACTGTTTCCTATATCAAGAATTTTCAAAAGGCCTCTCCACTCTGCTTATCTGGTGGCATTAACCACCATTAACTGAATATACTTCTTTGGAGGTACAACCACAGTAGACTGAATAGTATTGATTGAGCAACACCTATGTGTGGATCTGCAATGATTTAATTTATGGACAACAACTATGATGGATTGACTCTCTTGCTTCAGTGAACACTGCCTGGTAGCGCATGTTTCAGCACTGCTATGCATCTCTTAACTAGGCTCAAGAAATGGTCCCACTGCATACACACTGATCTCAGAAATGTTTGTTTTTGCTCTAACCCTTTTACCTCGACTTTGGTTATTAATGGGACACTTTGTTTAACTGTGTGTTCACTATAGAACCGGCATATGTTTGCTTGTGCATTTGTATTTAGATAGAAATCCTCCATGCAGTAATAAATGTATACCTCAGGAAAGTCAATAACAGTTCTGTGTATATGGTTATTGTTGTGCTGCTAAACCTTTATTAAACACATTTAAGGGTAGTTGCAGTTTGTATCAATAGACTTTATTGTTTTATCTATGTTTTTCTCCACTTTTGGGGAATTGGACTATGACTTCTGGGATATATATTGCCCTTGTCCTATTCTTTTCTGCCATTTGGTTGCCAAGGAAACTGGCAGTTATAATGGCAGTTAGGAAGGAAGATTGATCTTAAACATTTTTCAAGGAGAGGATTGTAGCCTTTTGTTAGAAGCAGCCAATACAACATAAGTGGAGAATTCTATATCTTGGCAACCATACTAGGTGGAACCATACAGTTTTCAACACTTTTTTGTAATGTGCAGCAATAGGCTGATTATGAAGGTTGTTTGGGTGAAAAGTGGAGCAATCCACCATGCGCTGTCGCATCTCGTAGGCAGCATGCTGATTTTATTTTACCAATAACAACCCTTTTCTTACTCATTAGAACTTCCAATTGAGTTGCTCCTTTCATCTACCCTTCTATCAAATGAACCCCCAAGTTAAATACTACCCTGCCAGCATAATGTTTTACTAACATGACTTAGTTGCAGTGGGGCATGTGTTTTGAGTGATGGGTATGGTGCTGCTCAAAATGCCTTATTAAACAAATAACTTGTAAATTGGGTGTGCCTTTACAAAATGATAGGTACAATTATGGAATACAGTAAACCGTTAACCTTTAGCACTTGAATTAAGAGGGTGCTCACATAGGAGGCACATTAATAATTTACAAAAGAGGCAACTGTCCACTCTATGTTTGTATAGCTATGACATGTTCTTGCAAAACATACATACACAGTAGTGCAATGTACTGAACACAAATGTGATTTGTGTTTAAAATAAGAAGGGACAATCACAAATATAGTAAGTCTGATGTTGAAAACCCCACATAGGCAAAGGGTAAAAACATTAGCTTTATGAGTGGGAAGAAATGATGCAGATTTACATACCGAAAAAGAGATTAAAAGTATTTGAGCAAACCAGTGAAATTCTAGCAGAATTTCTTTCACTGTGGAAGCTGAGAAACTGAATGAATGTAAGCTGAATACTAAAATAAATTTCAGCTGTATTTGCCAGTTTTCATATTCTCTAGCCATGAAACAGTTTACTCTGGGACAATATGGGAGAAGATTTGGCACTCCATGTTTGTACCTGTGGCTAGACCAAGGTAACAACGGTCAGGGGTCTGATTAATCATCAAGGGACAAAGAGATGCTTGAAGGAGACTAGGCAGGGGTCTCGCATTGAGTAGTACTTTTTATGATCCCGGTCAAGTCAGACGAGTGCAATCTAGCGACAAGATGCACACCACTGTTCACAGGATGTCAGCACCCCTGCTATAGACAAAAGTAGGTCCAATGAAACCAATGATCCTTGTGAGCCTAGTCAGATGAACCAGCCAAGGACAGAAAGGAACCTAAATGGGTGCAGGTAGCATGGGTAAAACAGGTAGTCCCAAGGGCATGGTGTAGAGCAGGAGGGTCTTTATCCCCAAAGAAAAATAATCTACCAGCTTCTGCCAATTCCGTCTAATTTTCCTGTTAAATGTGGATGGCAAGATAGTCTTCAGATGTTTGTCAACGTCTTATTTTCCCACCCAAGATAACTACAATACCCTTTGGCCTGACATTGGGCTGCGGTGAGTCTCAGCAGGCCTTGTTCTCCTGGTGGAGCTAACAGTGCTATGACAGGATTCCGTGGATGAGGCATATGAGAGGAAGAATCTGGTATGCAGAGTTAGCCTCTAGGGTGGATTGTCAGGGATTCCATGACCCAGCTTCTCAGAGATGCTGAATTGAGTGGACATGAGTTGTGGTGTATAGCAAAGGCTCTATCCGAGACAGAGAGGAGTAGCAACTAGCGCTGGTTGAGGAGGAATGAGGCCAATTCGGGACCTCAAAGGAGAGGTGATGGAGGAAGTTAACATCCATGAAAAGGAGTGGATGGCTAACGTAAAAGTGGGGGATGGAGTGCAGTGGTGCTGAAGTATTAGGGAGGATTTCTGGAGTTAGTCTCACTTCAGCCATCAACAATGGGCCATTAGGAAATCCACGTTACCTGGCAAAGGAAAAGCGCTGAAGGTACATATAGTACAGCGAAGCTACATCTTGGTTGGTCCCCACCACTGCTATCTCATTTTATCTTGGTGAAAGCAGAGTCCAATCTTAGCATGAAGTAAATAGCAGCTACTCTCATGTATTCAAAATCAGGAAACAAACTCATAAACATAAGGTCTATTTTAAAAGGTGTGATAAGTGTTTTAATGAAATCTTTTTGGAAATCCCTTTCAATTTTCTGCATTTAAATGAGCTTAGCATTTTCACTCCTTTTGCACCATCTGTCTGCTGTGCGAATGTACAGTAAAAGAGAGCAACTACACTAATCTTTAAACACATTTAATCTTGGTCCACAGAACTGTGCACCATGATATAAAACAATATACTATACAAAAACCTGATGCTGCTCTCCCATTGTGTTCTATGGAGGTCAGTTCTGTTATTACGCAATAATGGAATGGCAAATAAAGCACGGCTGAGAGATGACACAAATAATGGCCACTGTTACTGATTAAATGCTTCAAGCCCTGCTCTTATAAAAAGGTGAACTCTTTCAGTGGACTACAATTACTATTTCAGACTGTAACGGGGGGAGATCTGTGCTGACTATCTGGCATATGCGTGGTACTGCAGGAAGAGGGCAGTAGTCTTGTAGGATCCACCTGTCAGTCATGGGGATGACACGGAGAGGTGGGGAAGAGGGTGTGTTGGCTTTCCTTCTCTCTGAGTGGCTGAGAGGCGGGCCTTGGGAGATTGCTCGGCCCATAAGAACTGTGCTTGGTTGTGCATTCGGGTGGCCGTGTTTGGGAATATACAGTGACGCTGGCAGAAGACGCCAGTGTAAACAAGGACCAGGCAAGCCCAGCTGAGGGAGACAGCCTGCCTTAAAATAATTTACAAAGTAAAAGAAGTAATTACATACCCAAGGGGACGTGTGTAGGTATACGGGGAACTCTGGCCACCCCAGTGTATAGAAATAGCTTAGCGGCAGTGGGGGCACTGCGTAAGCAGCACCTTTATTTTGTAGTTTTATTACTGTGTTTTATTTTCCCTTTTCATTTCGCCTTTTGTTTTCATTATTATTTTTGAGCACCTGTGAGTGTGTCAGTGTTTTTTTACTGTTTACCAGTATTGGTATTCCTGTGGTCCTGTGTACCATTGCCAGTACTCAGGCCACAGACAACAGCGCCCTCTGCGGGCTAAAAGAAAACATAAAAAAATAATAAAACTGGGCACCAGTGCGGTGTTTTCAAATTAAACCTTCTATCACCCGTGTGTGTCAGTGAATTGCCCACCACCCTTCCACACAGACAAAAATAGGTAAATAAATAAATACCTTTAAAAAGTTGTAGTATAATAGTGATGCTGGCATTGCTGTGGTGTGTGCCTCAGTAATAATGCAACTCTCTTGTTCAGCTCTTGGGAGTTACATTATTATCTTGTCACAGCAATATATATATATGGAACACTATTATAAACCTGTACATTCTTGTATTTTTATCATGCAAAAGGTAGGGATGTGAAAAAAGTAGATTTTCCTATGTCACATCATTTGTTCATTTGTAAACAGTCACCATTTTTATCTCTCCACAACAGGCTCAGTACAGCACAGAAATACATTCATTTTCATTTATCGACCAAAAAAAAAAAAAAAAAAAAACTCAGAATACGTAACAATGTGGCATATTATTGTGTGATAATATATTCAGCACTACATGGCAATGCCTAGAGGTTGGAATAATGGCAGGATGCACCATTTCTCCACTGGCTTTTACCATGGCAATGGAAGTAATCATTAGGGCATCAAAATGGGTAGTAGGAGGAGAGCGCTTGGCTTCTGGAATGCGACCACCACCAATTCGAGCATACATGAATGACATGACATTGCGCTCTACCAGGTAAACTAAAACTCTGGTGCTTTCAGTTTGGTCTACTGCCGAGGTTGCTGTGGCCACTGACTGTGTACGAGGTTTCTTTGACAACAGTAGAGAAACTGGAAGCTTTAATCAGTTCATACATCAGGAAATGGTTGGGAGTTCCACGCTGCCTCAGCAGAGTGGGACTTTATGGTAAAGGAATACTGCAGCTACCAGTCTCTGCTCTAACTGAGGAGTTTAAGTGCGCCAAGGTCAGACTGGAAATGACATTAGTAGAGTAACGCGACAAATGCGTAAGGGAGGCAGCACCTGTGTTGAAAACTGGAAGAAAGTGGGCGGCAAAGAAAGCTGTGGAAGATGCAAAGGCTGCCCTTCGAATTGGTGATACCATGGGGCAAGTTCAGCATGGAAGAGGGGGTCTTGGTTTCAGTTCAGCTCCTCCTACATGGCACAAGGCAGCCCCAGCTCAAAGAAGGAAGCTGGTAGTCAACGAGGTGCAAAAGCAGGAGGAGAGGATGAGGTGTATAAAGGCCATTTCCCAGGCCAAGCAGGGAGAATGGATGAGATGGGAGAGTGTGGAACAACGCAAGATTGGCTGGCAAGACCTATGGTCAATGGAACAGAGCAGGATCAGTTTCCTCATCAGGTCAACATATGATGTTCTCCCATCACCACAGAACCTAAACCTCTGGGTAGGAGAGGATCCCTCATGTCCTTTGTGTTCATCACCTGCAACATTAAGGCACATTTTGACAGGATGTAAGGTGGCTCTTAGCCAAGGACGGTTTACTTGGCGCCATGACCAGGTGCTGCGATGTTTGGCCTTAGCATTGGAAGACAAGCGTAACATGACCAATAAGTTGCCACCTGTTCCATCAAAACATTACACACAAAAGACAACATTCCTCCGCCCAGGAGAGCAACCACCAAGAAAAGGTGTTAAAACCAATCGTCGCCCAGGACAACTGGAAGCTGCTAGAGACTGGAAAATGCTGGCAGATGTTGGTCAACGGCTTATTTTTCCACCTGAGATTGCCACCACTAACCTTCGACCAGATATTGTCTTGTGGTCTGGATCAGCACGCCTTGTTCACCTGGTAGAGTTAACAGTGCCATGGGAGGATGCTGTAGATGAGGCGTATGAGAGGAAGAAACTGCGGTATGCTCAACTAGCCACTGAAGCGGAACAGCGAGGATGGAGAGTCCGGGTTTACCCAGTGGAAGTGGGTTGTCGAGGATTTGTGGCACACTCTACAACCCGGTTTCTCAGAGACGTCGGATTCAGTGGCCAAGAGTTGCGTCGCACAGTGAAGAACTTATCTGAAGCAGCAGAGAGGAGCAGCAACTGGCTGTGGTTGAGACGGAAAGATACTGGCTGGGGATCTCAAGCACAATAGAAAGAAAGAAACGCTGATGTACGCGTAAGTAAGCTGGGCTGAGTTGAGTGGGGGACGGAGGGGGGTGATGCTGGGACGCCAGAATCACCGTCGAGCCCTCTTGAGGTGTCGTGGGCTAGTCGACGAAACACTGAGGATGGAAGGTGCCCACTTGAAAACCCCAGAGATGTACCCTACTTAGCTCAGTCCAGACGGTTGTCATGCTGATGCGCTGGGGAGGCCGCACTACAGTTGATCCCCGGAGCCAGCATCGCAGCCGTTGTGTGTGCTGATGCGCCAGGGAGGCAAAATAAGCTGATCCCTGGAGCCAGCATTACACTTCAGCCATTAACACCAGACAGAAGGATATCTACATCATCATATGGAAGGAAACGTAAATGGATGGAGACACATATGGATCACATTAGTTTACTGTAAAGCTACGTCTTAGTTGGTGCTTATCTTGGCGAGAGCCGAGTTCAAATCAGCATGAAGTTTTAACATCTACTCTCGTGTAATGGAAATAATTTTTTCAGAAAGGAGACATTCTCTTAGTTGTGAAAAATTACAATTAATTGTCTGATGGGTACATGAACAATTGGTAAACAGTTATGCCCAACATGAACATGATGGTTGTCGAGAGAGAAAAAGGTTATGCTCGATATGAACAACCATATAGCAGACAGTTACATAATACATTCACATTTATAATTTGGCTCATGGCCTCATCCATTGGAGCTCAATAGCCGCCCCTATGCTGGACGAACTATGATGAATGCAGTACAGTGATTAAGAATGAGTCGGCCAGCGGGCAGGACAAGTGGCACTTGGGCCACCTTCCCCCTAGGCAAGGCATGCTGCAAGGTGGAGGCAGGGGAGGAGGACCAAACAAAGAAATGACTGGTTAAACTGGTAATGTATATGATTGGTGGGTGGAGTCTCCTTTTGGAAAGACAACTAGTTTCCAATTCTGACCCTTAACTTCTGTTTATATGTAATTATTTCCATTACATGAGAGTAGATGTTAAAACTTCATGCTGATTTGAACTCGGCTCTCGCCAAGATAAGCACCAACTAAGACGTAGCTTTACAGTAAACTAATGTGATCCATCTGCGTCTCCATCCATTTGCGTTTCCTTCCATCTGACGATGTAGATATCCATCTGCCTGGTGTTGATGGCTGAAGTGTAATGCTGGCTCCAGCTTATTTTGCCTCCCCAGCGCATCAGCACACACAGCGGCTGCGATGCTGGCTCTGGGGATCAACCACAGTGAGGTCTCACCCAGGACAACTGGAAGCTGCCAGAGACTGGAAAATGCTGGCAGATGTTGGTCAACGGCTTATTTTTCCACCTGAGATTGCCACCACTAACCTTCGACCAGATATTGTCTTGTGGTCTGGATCAGCACGCCTTGTTCACCTGGTAGAGTTAACAGTGCCATGGGAGGATGCTGTAGATGAGGCGTATGAGAGGAAGAAACTGCGGTATGCTCAACTAGCCACTGAAGCGGAACAGCGAGGATGGAGAGTCCGGGTTTACCCAGTGGAAGTGGGTTGTCGAGGATTTGTGGCACACTCTACAACCCGGTTTCTCAGAGACGTCGGATTCAGTGGCCAAGAGTTGCGTCGCACAGTGAAGAACTTATCTGAAGCAGCAGAGAGGAGCAGCAACTGGCTGTGGTTGAGACGGAAAGATTCCGGTAATGCTGGCTCCAGCTTATTTTGCCTCCCCAGCGCATCAGCACACACAGCGGCTGCGATGCTGGCTCTGGGGATCAACCACAGTGAGGTCTCCCCAGCGCATCAGCATGACAACCGTCTGGATTGAGCTAAGTAGGATACATCTCTGGTGTCTTCAAGTGGGCATCTTCCAGTCTCGGTGTTTCGTCAACTAGCCCACGACACCTCAAGAGGGCTCGACGGTGATTCTGGCGTCCCAGCATCACCCACCTCCGTCCCCCACTCAACTCAACCCAGCTTACTTACCCGTACATCAGCGTTTCTTTCTTTCTATTGTGCTTGAGATCCACAAACAGAATCTTTCCGTCTCAACCACAGCCAGCTGCTGCTCCTCTCTGCTGCTTCAGATAAGTTTACAGATACTGTAAAATGAAAGCTGCATGTATAATCCATGATACAGTGCTCTCACCAGGTGCTTTTTTGTCTCTGGTTCACATTTTTTATATTTACTCAAGTATACAAATTTGGATAAACATAATAAATATGAAATACTAAAGTTCTTTAGAAAAGGGTTACAAGAATTCTTTTAATGTTTTTTATTTAGTATAGTATTTCTTCAAATGGTGATTGCATTTTCATTGGGCATGTGAAACATGCTAATAATCAGTGTTGGGCACGTTGCTGATAAAAAAAAAAAAGCTTTTTTTTATTACTCTTTACTTGTTTCTTCAGAAACATCTAATATAATGTCCTTACATATTACTTAATAAAAAATGGTAGCACGTTATATTACTTGTTATGTTTCTTTCTCTTGTCTTGTCCTGCGAAAGTTGTTGTGATTTGTTTACTATTTAACTGTATTTCCGATAATTAGTGTATTAAATGTTTCAAACAGGATTTTTAAAATGTTTGTAGTATAACAAACAAACAACTCTGAATAATTGACTGGATTTAGCAAATGGTAAATTGTAATCATTGCAATACATGTGCCTTTGCGTAAGTCATAAGGAGTGAAAATTAAAAAAAATAAAAGCTAAATAAAGGCTTTTTTTTTTTAGAATAGCGAGCGTTAGTTGGGAAAAATTGACATAATGTATATAAAACATTGTGTAAGATAAATTACTTAACATAATATGTATTTTATAGATACATACTTATGCATAAATTATACTGTAGTATTTTTTGTGTGCATTGGGTGACCAGATTTTCAAAGCTCAAAACCAGGACACATTGTTAAATAATTGATAAGACTAATTAAACCATTTAAATATAGGTTATTGTAATGGTTATTTAAATAGACACCCTCTCACTTTTATTATTATTTTTTTTTTTAAAAGCAGCTAGCAAATTTCAGTACACACCTGTGTATATAATTTGTGGCTAATTAGTTTAAGTAGCCATAGTGTGTTATATACATATTGCTACTTTTATATTGAGTTAAATAATAATAATAATAATAATAATAATAATAATAATAATAATAATAATAATAATAATAATAATAATAATAGTTAAAAATACATTTACGTTTTGGCATTGTTCTTTATTTTTTTACTCACTGCATCAGGCTCTATTTATTTTCGTTGTTGATGTGGTTTAACCTGGTGAATTCGGGTGCTTGCAACCTCTCGCTGCTCTGTCTAGTGTCTGGGCGGTAACACTTTATTTTAAGCACTATATATTAGGCATTTATTATCTACTTATTTGTGACTAATTAGAACATAATACATCATATAAAGCCTCCTAATAAGGGTTTGTTAGGTACTTATTATGCATATTCTCAAACATGCCTTATTAACAGGTTGCTGGACATTAATAAAGGATTCTTGGCCATATTGGGTCCTACTAGCTGCTTGTTACCTTGGTAATAAAGCAGCAAAACAAAGTGGACCATGCAAGGATAACACTCTATCCGAGAGTTGGACTTTGTTTCCAATAAAGGGCTTAGTAGGAGGATGTTGGTCACTAGTAAAGAGTTTTGCAGCCCCTATTCTGAAGTGAAGGTTTCATTTTCATTAATTAAGAGCTTATTAGAAGCATATGCCATTAATACAGTTTTGATCTAACAAATAATGCACAAAGAAGCAATTATCACCGGGGCATCTTTAATCAGTTGTGCAACCTGTATACTGAAGTGAAGACTCCAGGCACCCCATGAAGCTCTTACTCACATTAATGAAGCTGACAAAAATTAAAATAAAAAAATAACGGCAAAACAAACAGTAAACAATAAATGATGTATTACTTAATTTGTAATCCCCGGGTTTGTCCCGAAATAACAGTCCCGTTTTTATTATACACCCACACAAAACACAAAACACATACAAAAGTCTGTTAGTGCGTGAATTAGTGCTAGTGGTGCAAATACAATTATTGGTGATACAAGTGCAGTGCTGTTCCGGGTTTGTGCTGGCCTCTGGCGACAGCTCCAGAACGTGTTAGCTGTATAGTGATAGCAAACAACAAACAGACAGAACAAACAAATACTCACAATACGGATACATGAAACACGGGTCCTTCCAGGTTACTTTTCAGAAACCAAAAGGAAGGAACAGATAATATTGTTTCGACCCCTATTTATACCGTCACTCATGATCCCTTGGTAAACAATTGCAGCTGCTTTTTATGATCTGCAGCTGCCACATGATTTCCTCTCCAGGTCAATGAGTTAGTGTACCGAAGCTCCATCTCTTTTCTACATGACCGACTTCCTTTTAACCCTCGGAACGAAGTGTCAGGCCAAGTAGTCTAGAGTACTCTGTTTCCGTTACTTAGCGCCCTCACAGGTTGAGAGGGAGATTTACCACCAAGAATCATTGTCTTTCTGTCACAGGGCCCTATGAAATTTGTTTTATTATTTTCTGATTAGTTTTTACCGTTTTAAAAAAATGTAATTAGGTTGATTTAATTGAACTTACGTACACAGCAGGCGCAGCAAACAACACCAAACCGTAAATATACAGACTTATATATATATACAGTGCCTTGCGAAAGTATTCGGCCCCCTTGAACTTTGCGACCTTTTGCCACATTTCAGGCTTCAAACATAAAGATATGAAACTGTAATTTTTTGTGAAGAATCAACAACAAGTGGGACACAATCATGAAGTGGAACGAAATTTATTGGATATTTCAAACTTTTTTAACAAATAAAAAACTGAAAAATTGGGCGTGCAAAATTATTCAGCCCCCTTAAGTTAATACTTTGTAGCGCCACCTTTTGCTGCGATTACAGCTGTAAGTCGCTTGGGGTATGTCTCTATCAGTTTTGCACATCGAGAGACTGAAATTTTTGCCCATTCCTCCTTGCAAAACAGCTCGAGCTCAGTGAGGTTGGATGGAGAGCATTTGTGAACAGCAGTTTTCAGTTCTTTCCACAGATTCTCGATTGGATTCAGGTCTGGACTTTGACTTGGCCATTCTAACACCTGGATATGTTTATTTGTGAACCATTCCATTGTAGATTTTGCTTTATGTTTTGGATCATTGTCTTGTTGGAAGACAAATCTCCGTCCCAGTCTCAGGTCTTTTGCAGACTCCATCAGGTTTTCTTCCAGAATGGTCCTGTATTTGGCTCCATCAATCTTCCCATCAATTTTAACCATCTTCCCTGTCCCTGCTGAAGAAAAGCAGGCCCAAACCATGATGCTGCCACCACCATGTTTGACAGTGGGGATGGTGTGTTCAGGGTGATGAGCTGTGTTGCTTTTACGCCAAACATAACGTTTTGCATTGTTGCCAAAAAGTTCGATTTTGGTTTCATCTGACCAGAGCACCTTCTTCCACATGTTTGGTGTGTCTCCCAGGTGGCTTGTGGCAAACTGTAAACGACACTTTTTATGGATATCTTTAAGAAATGGCTTTCTTCTTGCCACTCTTCCATAAAGGCCAGATTGTTGTCCTATGGACAGAGTCTCCCACCTCAGCTGTAGATCTCTGCAGTTCATCCAGAGTGATCATGGGCCTCTTGGCTGCATCTCTGATCAGTCTTCTCCTTGTATGAGCTGAAAGTTTAGAGGGACGGCCAGGTCTTGGTAGATTTGCAGTGGTCTGATACTCCTTCCATTTCAATATTATCGCTTGCACAGTGCTCCTTGGGATGTTTAAAGCTTGGGAAATCTTTTTGTATCCAAATCCGGCTTTAAACTTCTCCACAACAGTATCTCGGACCTGCCTGGTGTGTTCCTTGTTCTTCATGATGCTCTCTGCGCTTTAAACGGACCTCTGAGACTATCACAGTGCAGGTGCATTTATACGGAGACTTGATTACACACAGGTGGATTCTATT
Source organism: Acipenser ruthenus (assembly GCF_902713425.1). NCBI lineage: Eukaryota > Metazoa > Chordata > Actinopteri > Acipenseriformes > Acipenseridae > Acipenser > Acipenser ruthenus. The sequence continues at coordinate 34,163,636 of NC_081197.1, forward strand.
TATCATCATTAGTCATTTAGGTCAACATTGGATCATTCAGAGATCCTCACTGAACTTCTGGAGAGAGTTTGCTGCACTGAAAGTAAAGGGGCTGAATAATTTTGCACGCCCAATTTTTCAGTTTTTTATTTGTTAAAAAAGTTTGAAATATCCAATAAATTTCGTTCCACTTCATGATTGTGTCCCACTTGTTGTTGATTCTTCACAAAAAATTACAGTTTCATATCTTTATGTTTGAAGCCTGAAATGTGGCAAAAGGTCGCAAAGTTCAAGGGGGCCGAATACTTTCGCAAGGCACTGTATATATATATATATATATATATATATATATATATATATATATATATTTCTATTCGGTGTGTGCATTGGAGTAAGAGTCGTGTTTTATTGAATTGTATTGCAAAATAGTATTGTTAACTTTAAAAACGGTTTGTATAAGTAAAAAGTTATTTTTTCTTTTTCCACTCCAAGCACAAAATAAATAAAAAATAAATGTTTCTCTGTATTAGTCATAAGTCATTATGGTACACAGATATGGAATATGTATGCAGTTAACAGATTACCACATCAAGCCACTATTACAAAGATGCAATAAACAAATAAAAAATAAACGTTGGTGATTGTCGTAAAATATTGGATTATTGTATTAATATAAAGTATGGACATTTTAACACAAATTGCAGTACGGCCGTATCATCTGACATTCACACAAACATGTACCTCAATAAAATAACTTTTCATAACAAAGATAAACTTGAACAAATGTTACAGTGCCTACTGGTACCAAGTATTGCAGTCTGATCCAGATTTATTTTTAAAGTTTGCCTCCCTGTCTCCAAACTTTCTTCCTCAGATCTCCACCATGCTTCTTTGCTGTCAGCTGACAAGGGATCTGCTGATATCCCAGCATGCCTTTCTTCTTAAAAGAGACCGCCTCTATCTCCCCAATATCTTATAAGAAAAGGAATATGCTTTTTTTCATTTTTTGGTACAATAATACCAGAAAATATATTGTAATCTTTGGGCTGACTACATTTATATAAAAATATTATACCAATATAATAATAAAAAAAAAATTCTCTGTGTTATTCCACAATTAAAATAAAAGGCTAAAGTGTCCTGAGTGTCCCCCGCATCACATTATAGGAAGTATTTATTGGTACACTTTCAGATTCGAAGGAAGTTACAAGCTCACCATTTACAAGATCACCAAACAAACGTAACATTTTACTTTGACACTAGAACTACCGGATTTTCAAGCTACCTAGAACCGCCACATGGGTCACTTTGACCCATATATTTTTAAACTGATTCGTTATAAAAATGAAAGACATACTATTAGATACAACTGAAAAGTTTTATTCATGAACATCATATCTAACATTTGCATCGCAGAAACACTGTATTTAAATGGAAAATTAAACATAAAAGGCTTTATTTTTAAAATGAGTGCATATACAGCATGACTACAAACAGTGAAAAAATATAATAAAATATATATTTCAAAAGAAACGGGTATGTACATATACAGATGTAGAGGTGTAAACAGGTATATGTACACACAAAACTATAAAACCGAAATCATTATTTCTAATACTACATAAAAAGAAAATATAACACTACTATGACGGCTGTATTGTACTAGTATTATAAATCCAGGAGCTGTGTTGTAAACACAGACGCAGTTCCATTGAACACTATTTTGTAAACACATGTAAACTGGTACATAGAAACCTGTAAAACTGTAATATCTTTTCTAAAAGTAATACAAAAAAGAATATATAACATACGTTTCACATTAGGCACATAGGTGGTTATCCTACTTGTTATTTCGGTTTACTGTATGCATCTAAGTGCAGCTTACCGTATTCCGATCAAAATGATTACTTTCAAGATTAAATATTTCCTTCTGATATATTCCCATTACATTTCTGGAACAAAACTAGGGATTGCTGTCTCCTAGGTACATTGAGAAATAAAGTATAGGCTTCCACTGAGTTGGTGCAATTGTACAAATCCATAATCATAGCAATCTGTCTCATAGTCAGTCTACAAACAAAGGCTTGAAATAAAAAAGTGTGCTACAGGGGGCGTGTCTTGTTTGCTGTATTTACAAAAAAATAGAATATCTTACGTTATATAAAAAAAAAACATGTATTGTTATACATGGGTCAAATTGACCCACGTGGTGGTTCTAAGTAAAACTGTTTATAACTTTATCATTTTTGCGATTCTGGCTATTAAACGCCGTTTTGATATTTAATGACTATATTTAGGAAAAGTCAAAAACGGACATACACACACGATTTAAACAGAAGAGTATTTAACACTTCAAATACAAAATGGGTCAAACTGACCTGCATGGCAGTTCTAGTGTTAAACATTACAAATACGTCTGTGTACTAATAATAAAAACCAAAAAATAGTATTTATATTAGTTAGTCGAGTTAGTCTTTATCACCTGGATGGCTATTGTCAAACTCATTGACCCGATATTTAGAGGTGATATTTTTATTGTATTCAGCATCTTTAAACAGCTTGTTGAGTAGTAAAAACACACTAGACTGAAGTAAACTGCAGCTATGTTTCAACCTTGACCTCTGTACCCCAGAAGCAGTTTCATTGAACACGTATGTTTACTAAATATAAAGCTTTAAAGCAAAATTGCCTGAGTTGATGATTATATATGATAGGTGTATTGATTATATATGATTGGTGTATTGATTTGGTTATCAAACAACCAAAAAAAGCCTTGCATGTTTTTTGCAAGTGTAAAACAAAAAATTCTCATAGACATTCTCATCCGTGTTTTTCCGCATTATTCTGCAGCAAACGGATTCCTAGGATCCCTAGTAATTAAGCACATAAAACACAAAAAAGTTACAAATACTGTAGTTGTTATTTGTTTCAATGGGGAACAACATCAGAGGTTATTGTGATGTCACAACCTACTCCCCTGATTGGGCAGGTTTTCAGGAAGAAGTGAGCAGGTTTTTGTAAAAATAGTTGGCAACCCTGCTTATCAGCTGACAGCAAAGAAGCATGGCGGAGATCTGAGCAAGAGAGTTTGGAGACAGGGAGGCAAACTTTAAAAATAAATGTATATATTGAACATGTATATATTGAAATACATGTTTTTAAAAAATATTTGGTACATTATACACACAAACATAAATGCATTATTTTTACTTTATGTATATTTAAAAATCTTGGCAAAAACGGTGCACGTCATGAAAAAATAGAATAAGGGCTGAAAAACGCTTTACTAGTGACCTTTATCCTCCTAATAAGCCCTTTATTGGAAACAAAGTCCATCTCTGGGATAGTTATCCATGCATGGTCCACTTTGTTTTGCTGCTTTATTACAAAGATGTTAATCATATACAAGCAGCTAGTAGGATCTAATATGGTCAAGAACAGTCTTCACTTCGGTATAAGGCATGCAAACTTTTATTAATGTCCAGTAACCTGTTATTAAGGCATGTTTGAGAATACGCATAATAAGTACCTAACAAACCCTTATTAGGAGGCGATACATGATGTATTATGTGCTAATTAGTCACACATAAGTACATAATAAATGCCTAATATGTAGTGCTTCAAATAAAGTGTTACCGTCTAGGCTAAAACCCCCCAGAACTGAACAGCTAAGAAATTACTGTATTACACACAATTGTAGATTAAAATTGAATATAAACTAAATGAAAACGCAAGGCGCACTGAGGAATAAGCACATATGTCTGTGTTAATCACTTTTTTTTGTTATTTTATTTTGTTTTCACAGCAGGGGCCATAAACTAAAAGCGGTTGTTTACGTTATTTTGACAAAAGGCATTTTGAGTGTCGCACTACATGAAGTGGCTGAAAACCGATGGAAAACCGGGACGTCCGGTCACCCTACGTATGCAGGCAATTTTAGTTCTTCAAAGCATGCATTCAGTCAAACTATTTATACACTTTGTTATAAATCTAAATGGTCCTTGTTGTATCGCATCAAAAGGAGCTTAGGTTACTGAAGAAGAAGCTGCATGTTTATGTACCTGTCGGGATCTCTGTTATGCTTTTATTAAGCTCTATGCTCAAGCCAGTTAATCCTGATTGTGCGCACGGACGCATGCAATGACAGCTGTATTCAGGGTTCCCGTGTGTTCAAGGAAAACAGCAGTTAAGTCTTTAGGGACTGTCGTAAGCTGAGCTGTTAGTGTTGACTGAAAATACAATAAAGAGCTGTTCACACTGACAATTACAACTGAACTGAAACGTACTTTGGCTTTAAAAAAAAGAAAAGATCACCAATGTAGGTGTATAACAGAGAGAGGTAACAAGACGAATTTGTTTATTTCTTTAGGAAAGTAACTGTAATATTACTACTCCCATTCAAAATCTAACGCGTTATATTACCTCATTACTGACAAAAGCAATATTATTACAGTAACACGTTACTTAAGTAGCAAATTATCCCAGCTCTGTTAGTAATCTACCATCTCCACAAATCAGATTTATAAAATTGTTTTCATTAGCCACATTTACGTTAACAATGGTCCCAATGTCACTGAGCCAGTATGCAAATGCAACACTATACAACAGGGGTTGAATGACGCCGACTTTTCGGCTGGTCAGTATAAGTTTATAGTTTATTGATTTTCTAAACAATTGTTGGTAGTAAATTCAAATGCATCATTCAGACATTCAGTTTGAAGGTGGCAGTCCTAGTGATTATGTCGTAAGCATACCTACAAGAAGCCAAGCAGTACTGATGAGCATTGAGGATACGTCTCATTCTGAGAATCAACAGTGTGCAATCATCCAGAGGCAGTCATTTTGAATCCATTATAATCATCTTTTTACATTGTTTTTACATACCTACATATGCCAGAGTGGTCTGTTTGCTCTTTAGATGCATACTGTAAGATTCACTGCTTAAATCAATTAGGTAAGTAAATGTTGCTCTTAGGTTTCTTGATTTACCTGTTGAAATATGAATAAAAGTTAACTTATTTTCACGTCAGTTAGACACATTCGGTTGTGATAGAATTAATCTTACGTTAAAGTTACACTACACACAATGGTATTTCAAAACTAAAATATATTTGTGCAATTATCTCATACAACATTTACCCCAGTGCCAGGTTTTCAGCAAAAATAAAACTGGCAAGAAACTAGCTAGGTGCCCAGATCTGTCCCTGCTGGGTAAGTAAAAGAGGGATCAGATGTGTTTTATTGTATGGATGTTCCAGATTTCTTGCAGGTTTTTGGAAACAATGCATTGCTTCGAGAGACCTGCTGCACGATTAGCCCAGGGGGGTACTAGATTTTGTTTTGGATGTCGACATACTACAGTCCCTCAGGAATTGATGATGAATGGAGCACTGATAAGCTATTGTGGGGCCATAGTTTTCTCAGCTGATTGTGAGGCAAATACCATTTCTAGTAAAACATAAAACATTAACTGCAGGCTAGGCTTCTAAGGCCAGGTATTTTTTAATTGTCCAAAAATGTGCCTTATTTGTTCTCCTTTTTTATTTTATTTAGTTTACCCAATTATTGTACGTCCAATTTTCTCACGAATTTGGAATGTCTAATTATTTTTTCTCCTCACTGCAGCAATTCCCCACACAGCTCAGGAGATCCTAATGTTCAGTGGGCGTCCTCCAATCCCACGACCAAGCCAGCTTCCTCTTTTACACCTAGGAAATTGAGAGCGGATGGTAGCGAGCTCCCAGCCTCTGGGGGACAAAGGCTAGCCCTGCAGATGTCCCCTCTGAACTTACTGGGTGCCTGGCCAGCAGGATTCGCACGATGAGGAGAAGCAGTCCCTGACAGTTTTGCCTCCCTAACTCAAGGGAGCGTCAGAGCCAATGCGGCACTCCCTTCGGAATTCCCTTTAAAGACCAGCAACTCCGCACAGCTAGGAAGCGAACCTGCACTGTATTACTCACTCTGCACACCACGCAGCTGCACTTTTACTACGTGAGCCACTCAGGGATCCTTTGTTCACCTTCTTTTTAACATTTTGATTATACTAAGATCAACAAAAATATTGCAAGATTGTTTTACAGGTTAATGAATGGTTGCATATTTTTATTTAGAAATTAAACAAAATACAAAACAAAAATAATTTACACATCTTGCAGGTATGGATTTTTAACTATATATATATATATATATATATATATATATCTATATATATATATATATATATATATATATATATATATATATATATATATATATATATATATAGTTAAATCACTGTCATATGGAAACAAGAAACTACTGTATTTAAAGAAAGTCACTCTTTTGTGGATTAAGCTTAGTTCAGAAATCATAAACACTTGGCAGCAGGAGTTAATGGGCCCATGTAAATGAATCTATTGTAGTGAAAAGAAAATGCATAGCATGTCTATATCACTGCTTTATCTGAAGCATTTTTCTGCATTGTAAAATAGCAGTGTCAAAGCCTAAATCACGTTTAACTTGAAAAAACTGTTTTGTAAATATTTGAATTCATTAAATAGTTCATGTGGATACATTTTTTTAGAATAGTCATGAAAGTGTGTTCATCGAATAAATATTGCTTTATTATTTGCTGTGTTTATTGCATTGTGACAGAAATACAATGATTCTTGGTTGTAAATCTCCCTCCCGACCTATGAGGGCGCTAAACAGCGAGAACAGAGTTTTTTGGACGAGCTGGTCTGACAGTTCTTTCCCAGGGTCGGGAAGTCAGCCAGTCTGGATGAAGGCGAGACTCTGTTGCAAGAACACATTGACCCGGAAGGGAAACGATGTGGCAGTCACAGATTGGAGAGAGGCGGTTGCACTCGTTTACCAAGAGGCCATGTGTGACAGCATAAAAGGGGACGGAGAATCGCAATCTGTTCCTTTGCTTTGGCATGTATTTTAAACCTGAAAGGGCCCGAGAACAGAACAGTGATTATACGTATCATGAGTGTTTTGTTTGTTTGTCTATAATTGTCTTGTTTGTTATTATTAGACGACTAACACGTTCCGGAGCTGTCGTCAAGGGCCAGCACCAAAACCCGGAACAGCACTGCACTATTGTCACTGTTATAAACCAGTATCACCCATCACGAGCACTACTGCACGCACCCAGGACTGGTGACTGTGTTAGTATATTGTGGGACGGATATTTGTGTTTATTATTTGGGACTGCAACCTTGTTGTTATATACTCCGTGCACTACACGTTGACTGGTGACAGTGTGTTTTTATATCTTTATTAAACTGATAGATGAATATACAGTATAATACACACTCACACATATACAGTACATTGCAACACGATATTAAACATTTGGAATAAAACTAAATCTTACGGGATATAAACAAATGCTTATTTTTGAGCTGTATCCCAATTGACTGCCACATCACACATTCATACTTGGGTTTTAAACATAATTGAATCAATGCATCTACAGCAAACAACACTGGCTATCGTGAAATGTACTCACATTAAATATGCACATACGCATCTCATGAGATAAGATAATCCAATTACTCAGCAAATTGACTGAAACATGTGAGGAGTTAAATATTTTATTAGCCCTGCTAGTATCTGCTGGGGCAGCTGTCTATTTGCTTACTATGTTTCTTAGCAGCCCAGTATGGGAAAAGGACAAACATGTTCCAGTTAAACAGACCACTGAATGGTTGGTTCTGGTTGGTGTTGTCCAGTAATAATTTACTTTTTCACTGCAACATTGGTTTAACCTCTGGAGGTGTCAGTGATACAGATCTTTTTCACATATCTATTTGACTTTATGGTTACAAACTATTCAATCCGAAATGACATTTGTAACATTATAAAACTTGGAACAAGCTACTTACAACTAATGTATCTAGTTGCATGAAAGAACATTATCAGTAGTTTTTTGCTTGTTTTATACTGTTAAAATAATTTTATAAATCTTGGCCAACTTGGGTCCACGTCAAGGATTATACAAGTACTTAATGAAACTACTGTAAATTAGATTGCATTTGATTTGAGTTCTCATTCTAGATATGCAACCTGTCATAAAAGAATAACTATAACAATACCATCTGCCGATTCTAAACGAGTATGTGCCAATAAAAGTCTTGCAAGTGCTGTAAAGACCACATCAAGAAAAAATACTCTAGGTTCTGAATATTATACTGTACTGTACAGTTCTGTTGCCTTCTAGAAAACACCATGAAATTCAGAAAATATAAATCAGGTTCAAATTGGGGATACTTTTGTTTGACGATTTTAATATTGTGTTTAGTATGACAGATGACACCTCTCACAAATTGAATGTGAGTAGTTATACAGTTACGGTCAAATTGGTGTTACATGATCTTTCAAGTTTAGTATCATGGATGTCTAATTTTCATATTTGAACAACTCTGATTAATGATGTAAGTGGCCTAGGGCATTCTGAGTATTTAAAAGTTATTTTGGTGATGTGAAGATCACTCATGGAGGGAGAAATCTGCTTCATAGAAAATACATTTACCCCAAAATGGCTCTCAAATACAGTCGGTACATGTAATAATAGGTTTAAAAATGTAATAATCAAACTTCATTTTATAGTTTTAATCTTAGTTTGTGATGACACCGAATGGCTCAGGTAGTCTTGGCATTCAAAAGCAGCAACAGTGAATTAGATGCTCACCTATGGCGGTGTGCACAACAAGATACAGCACTGATTACAAAAAAACAGATAAAGAAACCACTTGGAGCCTCATAACACGGTATTCAGGACCATAATATTGAATCTGGTTGTCTAGTAACCAGACGGTATGCAACAGGGATCTTAATAGTGTAGCACAAACTGCTCAGATAAGGTATTGCATTCCTGGGATTTATAATGAAACCCTGTTTTACTTCAACCAATTCCATAATGGACTGGTTTAGGTGATAATATATAAAACACCACCCATGACTGATACTACCCTCTTCTTCTTCTTCTTCTTCTTCTTCTTCTTCTTCTTCTTCTTCTTCTTCTTCTTCTTCTTCCATGAAACTATTTTGCATAGGTTTCATATCTCAGATTTCCCTCACTCATCCTTGGTATAGTGCTATTTAAAGATATCACACCAAATTGACTACAGTAAAACTGGACAAAATGGGGTGGATTGAATAATTGGATAAATTACAGCTGCAATCTTAGTTAATAAATAGAAGTTGTGTTATTTGCTGGAAAACACAGAGCTGAGAGCAGAACCTATAGCACACTGATGATTCACACAGCTGTTGACAGGTAAATTACTAGCCTAGTAGCTGGGAGGATTTCTGTCCCAAATTATAAGGAAATAGCTAAACTAAGCTCCCCAAGTTCTGGTATTAATTCCAGGGTAATGTGATGATTCCTCTGTAAGGTTCTATTTCTTCTTAAAAACTAATAAGCCAATCTTCTTCAGGTGGTTTCAATTAAAATAGTTTTATTCAGCAAATCAAAGGTAATACAACAGTGATACAGTTCTCAGCTGATGGTATGTCTGCACTGGAATCAGTGTTGATGTAAGTTTCTGAGCTGCATTGCCATGGCACACAGACAGTATGTCTCAGCTCTCATGGTATCAGAGCAAATAAGTTACTTTATACAGCACAGATATGGTCTTATTTCCCTAGCATGATACATGGTGTGAGACAAAGCACATTAACAGTTAACATCTGCATTTCTTCTTTACTTCATCATGGTCAGCAGAAACCCAGATAACAAGAAGTTACATTTAAGAGTTTTGCTAAATTCTCACAGGCAGCAAAGTGCTATATCCATGCATCACACACAGTCAAACGACAAGGCTGGTGATTGCAAACTGCTGTGCACCAGCTATGTACAGGTGGTTTTAAGAGTTCATTAACCCTGTGTTGATTCAGAGCTTACATCAAACACACAAAAATCACAGAATGTTTACGGACAGAATTTCTCACAAAGCAAATCATTTAAAGGGCACAAGAGCAAGGGGTTGTATAATGGAAAGGAATAAACAGCTGATGCTTGTACCATTTAACTGGAACAGAACAATATGTAAAAAAAAAAACCCTGTGATCCATTTGTATAATGTGTTATTAAGCGTTCCATGACACTTACCTAAAGTTATAGCGTGTCACTTTTGTGGGGGGTTATTTAGAACCAGTTTTAATTGGTTTGATATATGGTTTGAAAACGAAAGTGTTATCATCCATCCCCGAGGTCACAGCTGCACTCTGAGTTATGAAAAACCAGTTACTCCAACATGGGTGTATTTTGGGCCACGTGCCAAGCTAAGGTCAGGGCAATACACAGGGCAATACATAAGCCTTACACTCCCTAGAGTCTGTATAGATTAGACAGCATCCTTTGCCATGGCACATTTGCAGAGCTGTAACAGCATGCTTCAGCCAGTTCAACCAGATTTGTTCTACCTCTTTTACACACAGCAGCTTGTGTGAGTTTTAATTGTGAATCCTATTTGAGTACCTTTTTCTCCACACTTAATACTAGAGCACTACCAGAGGTTTACCTGCTTCTGATTAACCTGAATTTTCAAGTCACTATGCTACCTGGTGTGCCACAATACAAATCGCTTTGCATCATGGCGCATGAATTCCTCTTGAAAGGATGTGCATGTACTTCGTGGTTCGGCCACCACGATCAGTTCGTGCCACTGCTTGGTGATTTCGGAGTTTTTGCATTTATCCAAATTTGGCCCATTATGTTTGTTTTTTAAGTAAGATTTTGAATCTGTATTTGTACCAGTTTTACTGTCATAATTACTCTATGTAATAGAGTAGTTGTTATTCACAATTTGCCAACATTAAAATAAAGTTTATGTAGTGTCTACATATATTTTCTATGTTTCTTGTGGTATAAAATACAATTTTCTATGGTCATTTCTTACCTCAATGTCTTTCTTTTTACTCCATGCTTTCTTCAATCTTGCCCTGATCCATAGACTATTAGTGTGCATGACACGCCATTAACTACTTTATTTGAAGCACAATTTCATCATGTTGTTTCTATCTTCGGGGCAGCAGTGTGGAGTAGTGGTTTGGGCTCTTGACTCTTGACCAGAGGGTTGTGGGTTCAATCCCCGGTGGGGACACTGCTGCTGTATCCTTGAGCAAGGTACTTTACCTAGATTGCTCTAGTAAAAACCCAACTGTATAAATGGGTAATTGTATGTAAAAATAATGTGATATCTTGTAACCATTGTAAGTCACCCTGGATAAGGGTGTCTGCTAAGAAATAATAATAATAATCTTTCTTTTCTCTTATTTTTAATTACACAGATTTGGAATGCATTTTACTCACCCACCCCAAGAACAAGCCAATGATTGTCAGATGATTTTTAATAATTTCTGGTACTACACTAAATGAAATGCCCCAGCTTCCTTCCCCTTTGTGTAGCGAATGGAAGTGCACGACAGTTAAGATTTATTTAATTATTTTGTTAGCTACAGCTACTTTAAATTTTATTGAAACTAATGTAGGGGGAAGCATAATAGCCAACAAAATACTTTTTTTACAATCTAAAATATTGTGTAATTAAATAAGATACCCAGTTGCTAGTCATGGTTCCATTAAATTCCAGCTGAACAAGATGCAATCATGTTTTTATTTTATAGCAAGGACCAATCAAAATCTTCACCTGTTACATGCTGATAAAGAGAAGGTCAGTTTAAAGTGCTTTGGATAAATGCTCCTTGTCTTATCACTGACATTGCCTAACTTTAACCTCTTCTTGTTTTATGGAAGTGTGGGTGATCATAAAAAAAGTAATTGTATCGTTCTGTATTAAATTATACATTGTATTGACGTATGTGCATCTTAGCTGGATTACCAGATGTATATAGCAGACGCTTTTCTCCAAAGCAAGTTACAGAAAATTAAACACAATATAAAAGTATATAAATGACAGGCAATACAAATGCAAAACAAACAAATATATACAATATACAAAATGATTATAAATAAAGGAAAATATAAAAGGATTATATAAATAGGAACTTACAAATAAAGATTGAATAAATGGGTTTTAAGAAGACGGTGAAAAGCAGAAAAGGACTGAACAGTCCTGAGGATAACCGGTTGCTGGTTCCACCACAGGGGGGACGAGGGAAGGAAGGAGCGAGCATGGGAGGAAGGAGAGTGAAGAGAAGGCATAAGTGGGCCAGTAGAGGATGAGTGGAGAGTTTTGAACACTGTCCAATCTTATTACCTCAACTTCTGAAATCATTCAAAAAGACTCTTATGGCAACTATCAACCCTGCAGTTGCAAGTTTATTTTATTTATGGATTTTTATTTATTTATTTATTTATTTATTTATTTATTTATGTATTTATTTGAATACAATCAATTTAAGATCAATTGAATATACTCCAGCATTCTTTAACATCAGTAGCATTCTCCTTTATCTGTTATGTGGATTTCTGTAATTGCAGTAAAAATTGACCTATCATGTTAATAGCACCATGCAAACCATGCCTCTTTATAATGACCTCTTCACTTGTTTTTCATTTGCACATTTGTTGTGCATCTTCTCTTTGATCTTTTGCTTTGAAAAGCCCACACCGCATTTTCTTTTTGATCAACAGCAAGCCAAAATGGCTTAAACATGACTTAAACATATATTCATTTTGTTACATTTGAGGAGTAGGGATCCTAGTGGTCCACCAGTAGTGTTTTCTTAATTAATGGGACTATATTTGTAAAAAACAGGTCTTTGTTAAAAAGATAAAAGACACCGACACTTCCTTGTTAAAATGTTTGTATAATTGTACAAGTTCTTTTAGAGTTACATTGATGGAACCTAAAACATAGCGCTACCTTTAAATGTCACATGTTTTGCAGAAGACCAATGGTAGTAATGTACACTGCCTACAGTGACTCTTAAAAGCGTGAAAGATGACAGTGAAGCTGATGATAGATTCTGTACTTCTTTTCATCATTTGTGCCAGCCATCCTTGAAAGTTTCCAACGAGCAATTTACTAACAGATTAGACTACTTATGTGTGCTCCCTAGACAGGGTCCTTATCTGTCATGCTCTGCTATAACTCTGAGGATGTGTCCATAAAGCCATCACCCCAGGGAAATAGTGTACTGATGTCTCATTTAATACCTAACACTGTTTGCTCGATGTTGCTCAGTAGATAAAAACATCTCCAAGTGTCATAACGATCTCTGATATATTTTATTTACTTTTACTGGTTACATGGACATCATTCTTCACAGTATGTCACAGTGAGGTGGCTCTTTGATTATCCATTTGTTGGGATGGAGCCTCAACAGAAAATAACATGTATTGAAAAAGCAGATTTACCAAAGTTTCACCATTTTGTATACATCACACCTCAGTTGATCGAAATGGTGTTGAACAATGTATAGCAAACCCTCAAGATCAAACCAAGTGGTAGTTTCAGAAGTATCTAATTTAATGATATCAACAGTGACAGATCTAAATGCTGCCACTCCTGTACTCTATCAGTCCCACGTATTAACATGAATAAATACATAATACAAATATTAGAGTTGCAGTATTAAGGTCCACCTCTGTTTTGATCAGGGGTGTATCCCTTAACAGCCATTCCAATAGTAAAGGAGAAACCTTACCACTGTGCCAAGTATAAGTGTAAGGATGAATATGAGTAATGGCACCTCTGTACAACTCTACCGATAATGTTAGAAAAATGTTAGAAACAACGAAAGGGGGACAAGCATGTGAGAGTTCTTATGTGTTATTTTTTTTTAGCTTTTCAATCTCAACATTTTGTTTGCATGTCCTCTTTTTAGTCTGAGACTTTGAACTACCGGTTGTTTGGCAAGAAAATGTTTTCAGCAGTTTCCTGCAAAGATTATTTTTAAAAAAAATAACACAATGACTGGGACGCTTATGATCCATCAATCATGGTGTACTATTAACAGCTGACTGGACAATCAAACCCTGGAGAGGTTCATATATTAATGAGGTCACTTATAGTTCTTAAATAAATGATTGCATTGCAAATTGAGTGTTTAAATGAGCCATTAATTAATTAAAAAAAATCTAATTTAATGAAAAAGAAAATGAGTAATGTTTTCACATCAACAGCTAACTCTGAAGCATATTATACATTTTTCTGTCCTCTTGCGACCTTGTTTAGATTATGATGTACATTGTCGCAATTTCCATGGAAAAAGACAAGTAAGTCTCACCTTTTTCTCACTCTATTTTAGTACTTTGGGGTTGTGTATGTTTCCATGTATTTTTTTTTAGAGAAATTGTCGTTCCAAATGCAAATAACCTAATGAATATTAAAATGTGGGAGGGTATATTTAAATGTTTGTGTTCCAGTTCCAATTTGGCCTAGCACGACTGCTCATATCGTACAGCTTTCTTAAACTGGGTTTCCACAAAGTTTTTAGGTTGTGTTAAAACACTGAAAGTGCAGCCTGCCTCATAACACTGATGTGAACCAACCACATGTCAGAGGGAGACTATTTTTGCTCCTATGATGAGGTTTTAACCAATCACAGGCCAGATACAGCAAGGTGCAATAACCAGAATTGTAGGTTGCTGTTTCTAAGCCTGGGGTCTGGATCCTGAAGCTCCAGGGTTTTTCCCAGCCTCTGACAGTTTACATTGGTCTTCTAAATATGATGCTTTTTTGATTCAGCTGAAATGGTAAATAAAAACATTTAGTCGTTTTAAAAAATCCATTATGTTTTTGAAAACTACATCAATCCAATTCTCAAATTCAAAATGAGTGGTAAGGCATGTATAAGAAGGAGAATGCAAAAAAGGTGAAAGAATGAAAGAAAGACTGGTTGTGTATTTTCCAGAATCAGCCGTTTGTAGCAATCAGCACAGTGTATATTATTACAGTTTTATCCCCAGAGAATATGCACCTGGATTTCCCTCAGATACAGTGTAGAGGCTAGAAATCAATCAGACTGTATTTTATTTGCAGCGGATGCATGTCATGCTTGATAACGTGCTTGGAGAATTCTTTGGTATGAGAAAAGTGAGTAAATCAGTAAACCTAGTCATGCATTGGCAAATACAATGGGAATCACATCTGACTATGGTCTATTTAATCTTGTAAAATCTGTTTTGGAAAGTCTATAGAAGACCAACTTGCCTTTGACATTCACACATGCAGTGATAGAAACAGAAGTAACTGAACAAATGACAAAAAAGAAACAATAATAAAAAAATAAATAAAAACATTTGAGAATAGCCAAACATCAGAGGAATAAACTGGGATGAAATAAAAATAAATTATCCTCCCCCAATAAGATGTATTCATTCCAAAGAGAAGGAGATATCTATTCAACTTACTTAGGGTAGGTCTGGATGTAAAACCATTAGATGCAATGGACTCCCAGGCTTCACCAGATTTACTTTGCACAAACCGAAAAGGGAGCAATTATTATTTTTCACAGGGCCTGAAATCTCATTTAGCATACGAGACATTGGTTAAATTATATAACAAAACCTATTATAATTATTCAGATGAAAAGTAACTTGAATGATCGAGTGCTTCAGAATTACGAGGCAATTAGTCTCTGCTCCCATGCCTGAAAAATGCTTTTGATATTCATCCTATAAAAAAAAGATCCAGGTCTAGTCTCACAATGCGGGTGCACTTGCAAATCAGTGGGGATATATAGCTATTAAATACTGGTATTAATAGTAGTCACAGTAAAAAGGTTGTTGAATTTTCAGTGCCATTTGAAAATTTAAAGGGCCTTTGAAGAATTTGAAAAATAAATAATGCTTGAAATGTTGATTTTCAACAGGGTGTCCCAATAGTTGATAGGTAGCATATATTTGCAATTACCAACCACTGAGAGCTAGTTGTGCTGTTTTTCAACTGGTCATGCTGGTTCAAGAAATGACCTGGAAATCAGTCCCCTTATATTACTTTATGTGGAGTGAAATCCAGACCCCCCCCCCCCCCCCCCCCACCTCCAAAAAAAAAAAAAAAAAAAAAACAGGCCCCTGAATGAACAGATACACAAGCAAACTAATGATAGAAATGACTGTCCAATGCTATTTTAGTGTTTTGGATTCACAAAAACGTGGCTCTAAACTCTGATTACTTTTTCATTTAACAGCTCCTGTTCCAAATATAGAAAAAAAATGCTTTAAATCATGAAATACAAAGAATGCAATCTCCATATTTATATTCCACACATGGAGCCTGGAGTTTAATGCATTGTGGAGGCTGTAGTTCATTAATAGTGACTTGCACACATAGATATACAGTAATGGTATTAAAATGCAGGTAAAAGTTGAAACAGATTTTTCAAGGGCTCAGTTCTGAGACCATCCTGTGAACCTTTAAGTTACAGTATGTTACACTTGGCTAATCATGAAGCTTAAGGCTAAACTGACAGTGATGGACTTAAGCAGTATTGGGTGATACAATAACCTTTTCCAGGGGTGTACTGTTGGAAAATCTACACAAGGCAATTGGTTTTAAAAATAGTTGGGTATAAAATAAAATACGCATTTGCAGTTTGAAATTGATTTTGTGATTCATAATGTAAACCAACGGTGTCCTCTTGAACTTAAGATAACCCAAGTGCCGAAGACACTTTTCATTTTTCCACTTTTTAAAGCATATGGTTTTTTTTACTACATACTATTTTACTACAGAACACGTCAATAGCTGTAGTGAAACAAGAGCCAGCTGTGTTGCATTGAGGAATGCCTTTTGACAAGTTGCCCCTGTGCGTATTTTTGTGTTATATGTTGTTTGTGGTGTGTATGTATTGGTGCACAGAGTGTGGGTTATCACGGGTGATTTAAAATATATAATTGTATTTAGGCACGGGGATTGCACAATCACTTCACGTGCAGATAAAGTGTGTATTAGTATGTGGGCACAGGGGATTGCACAAATTAGTTCATGTGCTGGGATTCAAGTGAATGATTAATTAGTAATTGAATCCCGGCACAACTGTATATATATGTGCATGAATCACTCACTGGGGGTTGGGTGTTCAGAGTGGAGAACTGGAGTAGAAAGAGGAGGTAAATCTGTAAACTAAAGTAAACATTTGCTACTCGTGCTGGCTTTAAACCAGTACAATACTATTTTCTTGTTTGTGTTTTGTTTTGTCTGTTTGTTTAAACCTTTTATTTTCAATAAACCGTTGCAAGAAGCGCTTTAATTACCCCAGCACTGCTGTCTGTGTCCACTGTCATCCTGGTCTGACATCACTGCCAGCCATCCTGGTTACACAAGTAAGTATTTTGTGCCCCTGATTGTCAAGGGCTAGGTAAACATGCACAAGGGTGTTGTTTGAAGACTGAATGTTAGAAGATGCTAGATCAAAGGCTTTGGCAGATGACACACAGAGGTACTGATAGTGGCAAACATAGTGCATAGGGTCTTTTGAATTATTGAAAACAACAATTTTTTGAAAGATTTTTGAGATCTTAAAATTACCATGGGGGGGGGGGGGGGGCGGGGAATTAAAACATTAACACAGTGCTTGTGCTGTTATAGATCAGTCAGGAATTTCTTTTTCAGTTAAATTGGAAAACAGACAAAAGAAGTCCAGGTGCACATGCTCAATGCTATTTGAAAGAAAAGGACATAGATGAGCACAACATTATCCACCTGTTAGGAGTTCTTAGTCAGAGGCATTGATTTACGGTGGTGGATCCAGAATGTGAAAAGAAACAGACAGTTCTGATTTATAGGGCACTCTGCACATCCTGTGAATAACCAGGGCAGCAGGGCACATGAGTGAATTTGTTTTGGCAGAGATGAATGCCCACCTAGCAGAACTTTAAAGCTGTAGATCCCATAATCATGTTCAATTGCACACTAAAATATAAAGTCTTGTTTGCTGCATTCGTCTGTTAACTCTACTTACTGTACATGAACACAGATCAGTGTGTTTATATCTGCCAGTTTTGTCAAGGAACTACCTAAGTTTCACTGGTTTATGAAAGCATTTGCCCTGTTGAATTTCTGACCAGCTCATATGCACCACTCTTTGAGAAATTTAAGGAGCTCTGGACTCAAAGAGGTGCCTTGATATTCAAAGAAAATCATAACACATAAGAACATAAAAAGGTATGAATGATTGGAGCCTATCCAGTCCATCAGTGCTTGTCCAGTTACTAATAGAAAATGAATTGCTGAACTTCATCTGTTCTGGTATCCCGTAGTTGGCACACCACTGCAGAGAAACCCTGTTGAAGTCTGCAGAGCACACTATCCTGCTTACCAAGCCAAGGTATATTTGAGGCCATTAAGTGGCCTGACTTTTAGTTTACAGCTTTCTCTGCAGGGGGGGTAAAATATTATGAAAATGCCAGATGGTGAGAAAAAAAATCAATAGTGCTGTGAACTGGAAGGCTACTATGTAAATAAAGATGGAGTAGTGTGTGTTAGAGTTAGGAATTATTCTCTCTGGGACTTTGTTAAGGCAAAATCAGTTTGGGGAAGTGTGACAGACGGCGAATGAATCCTCGTCAACAATCTCCCTCCCGATCTTTGAGGGCACTGTATAACCAGAACAGAGTGCCCCGGAATGGATGGTTTGGCAGTTCATTCAGTCGGAAACCGGACATTCAGGAAGGGGGCGGGGCCACAATACCAGAAGTCAGTGCCTTAATGCGGTAGGCGATGTGTCAGTCACAGATTGGAGGAGACGTGATTGGCCGCACCACCGAAAGAGGGCATGACGGAGGGTATTTAGAGGAAGTTGCCCCAGCAATCTGTTCCTTGGTTTTGATGGTTAAACTATAAGGACCGTAAGCACAAGAGAATAATCGTGTTTTGTTTGTTTGTCAGCTAATTGTTACTGTTTGTTTCGCTAGACGGCTAACACGAACCGGGAGCTGTCGCTACATGCCAGCACCAAACCCCGGACTACGCTGACCTACTGTTAACTCTGTGTTTGTCTTTCACCACTCACTTGCACTAGAGCACCAACTGTCAGGAGACGTGTCTGTGTTATGTATTGTGTGTTTAAAAAGTGTCTTATTATTTCAGGACCTTAACCCTCCTTTTGCATGGCGCAATACACATTGATGTGTAGAGCCCGTGCTTTATTATTTAAAGTGTTGTTGACACACAACCCAGCTGAAAATAAAGAGTTGTTAATTGTGAACTGTCTTGTGTGTGTTTGTTCTGGAGCACTACATCATCACTACATCTGGGCACTGTAAACCACTCGTTCACAGGAAGTAATACAACAGTCTGTAGGTTTGGTGGATAGCACAGAGGAAGGAGCTATCTTGATCCTTTATGAAGCCTAATTTACAGTAGCAATTTGTATTAGAGCTCAATAAAAAATCCAGTAATTATTAAACATTTTGGAGGTACTGTGTGGGGGATTTGGGGTCAATGTTAAGGGATACAGAGACATTTTATTATTATTAAGGTTATTTCCATGTAAGTGGAATCACCCCCATCTTAAAAAAAACAAAATCCCTTGATCCATCATTCCTCCAGAACTACCGTCCTGTCTCCCTTCTCCCTTTCCTCTCTAAAGCCCTCAAGCGAGTGGTACATCACCAGCTCTCTGCTTTCCTGTCAAAACATTCTCTGCTCGACCCCCTCCAAGCGACTTTTCGCCCAGCACACTCCACTGAAACTGCTCTCCTCTCCGTCACTAACTCTCTACTCTCTGCCTGTGCCACCTCCCTCTCCTCTGTCCTAATTCTCCTCAACCTCTCTGTTGCTTTTTACACCCATGCTGTTGGAAAACATGGATCGAGAATTGATTAGCAGTTTGCTACGCATGTGGACTGGCAGAGCTATACTGGTGTTCTTTTCTGAAAAGAAACTAATATTGCAGATAGCAGACTGTTTGGTTCAAATTGCATGTACTGCTAACAATTGATAAGAGACCTTGTGTCTACAAGCTTCTTGTCCAACATTGACTGCAAGCTAACAAGATATTGGTGCTGTGGACCAGGAGGGGCTAGGCTCTAAGACTTTTAGGAATACAAAGCATAAAGGGGCTAAAAGGCTCCCAGGGACTGCCGTTGGACCAAAAGGTTCACAGGGAGAGTAAGAGATAATACCACTAGGACTTGAAGGGTCTAAGGCAAAACGGAGAGAAGATGACAAAAACCAGATGTATGGACCTTTTTGGGGCACCAGGGGTTTGAGGAATGCACTGAGTTCAGAGGTCGTCACACTAGACTCACACACACACACACACACACACACACACACACATACACACACTCACACTAAATGAAATATATGTTAACAGGATAATGAGTTGTACCTTTTCTATTGGTTAAGTGTCAGAGAAAGAGGAGGAGAGAGACACCTATGCAGAAGGGTATTTAATGTCATGCAACAATTGTAAGAACGAGTATTCTGTGTCCTGTACCTGGGACCAGACTCCCTGCATATTTCAATAAACCTAACAACTGACTGAAGAAAAGGACTCTGTGCAGTTTCTTGAATCTACTTACTCACCATCCTCTTTTTTAAGTTACATCATTTGGCGAGCCAGCCGTGGACTGTTTCCTGAAACTTTTTTTTTTCAAAAAACCGGGGAGGTTTTGATACCTGACTGCAGAGAAACCCATTTGCCCAGCCTGAATCCCGTGTGCACAGGACCAGGACAAAGCGAATGGACAGAGACTGCTTCTAACTTCTGACCAGACGGTGTGGAGAATCTTTGAATCAGGACTTCAGCTCGAACATATAACCACATACATTGGTGAGTAGTTGCTGGTTTATTGTTTTATATGCAGTGTTTAGAATGAAGTGAGAATCAAGGGTAGAGTATGAAAGAGGACTTTTGACTTCTTGATAATTCATGTACATTGAGGACACAATTAGTTAAGTCTAACATAGGCCGCTGAACTAAAATATTTAGTTAAGTCTAACATAGGCCGCTGAACTAAAATATTTAGTTAAGTCTAACATAGGCCGCTGAACTAAAATATTTAGTTAAGTCTAACATAGGCCGCTGAACTAAAATATTTAGTTAAGTCTAACATAGGCCGCTGAACTAAAATATTTAGTTAAGCCTAGAATTGACCGCTGAACTAAAATATTTAGTTAAGTCTAGAATTGACCGCTGAACTAAAATATTTAGTTAAGTCTAGAATTGACCGCTGAACTAAAATATTTAGTTAAGTCTAGAATTGACCGCTGAACTAAAATATTTAGTTAAGTCTAGAATTGACCGCTGAACTAAAATATTTAGTTAAGTCTAGAATTGACCGCTGAACTAAAAGTGTATTGACTGTTAGGACTCTCTGGATTCCTAAAAAAGTCGGAGTAAATCGTGTAGTGTTATGACGTGCCAGTAGAGTCTATTGGACTAGTTACACGGACTTGTATAGCTCAACAGGTACGGGCATACTCAGATTTATGTTTTATGTTTGTTTTTGAGAGGGTTTGGTACACCTGTTTTGTCTTTGTTTTTACTGTTTGGTTTATAAGTCACGATAAGGAGGCAATAGGATAAGCCTCTTATTTAACTGTCCACATTAGGTGGTACAGATAAGGAACAATCAGGCAATAAGTTCCAGTTAAGCCCAAATAGCACATACAAAAGTGTAAATTAAAGGTGCAATAAACCAAAATAAAAGTTTATGCTTCGTTAAGCATAGCTTTAAACACAGAATATTGGTAAAAACAAGACAAAACTAAAAACAAGTTTTTTTGTTAGTTTTGTGTTTTGTTGGGAGTCTGATCAACTCCAAATATGTTAGAAGCTGACCCTCAATGTCATCAAATGGATGGCTGGAGAATATGGAACATAGACTATGTGTTAAAACATGGCAAAAAGGGAAGCTATGTACAGAACAGTAATGTACATGTTCATGTGAAAGGTCAGGAGTGTGTGTCTCGTAAGAAGAAAAAGACAAAGGAAATTCAAAACTGGTAGCCCACAAAAAAACAAAACAAAACAAAAAAAAAAACTGTAAAATCAAAAGGTCACATTAAAATGTAATTAAGAAGTTGTTTATTAATGATTGTTTGAGTAATTCTGATTTTGCTTAAGCGTGGAGATAAAGTAACATCTTAGTAAAACTATGTACTAAGAACCAGCATGAATACTTATTGTCTTGCCTCGATCATAAGAGAGTTTGATAAGGGAAAGAGACCCATGTTAACTGATGAGTTATTTGTATTGTGTTAGTGTTTGAATGCAAAGGAATGGCCAACCTTTGAACTAAAACAATAACACAAATATACAAAGCAACAATTAATAGTTTGTTCAGGATTATATTGGTAAACAAGAGGAACATTTTGTCTTTCTGATAGAGGGTTTACTTGAAAAGAAAGTGGTGGTATTATTTTGGTATGCAGGGTCTGTGTCTCCCTGGTCACAGATTCAGGGAGGAATAGGGAAAAAAACTTGCATGACCATATTTGGGCAGAGAGAGAAAAGACTGTAGAGAATGAGAATAGATCGCTGTTAGACAGACTAAAAAAATAAAAAGACTTTTAGGAAGAGAACAAATGTTTTTGGAGATCAATAAATCTTAAACAAATTAAATTATCGACCTGGAAATATTTTATTAAAATGAATGAATGTTAAGTGTTTGTTTGAGAGTGAATTCTATGTTTAAGACACGGGTGAATTTTATGAATCACCTATGAATACATATTTGAAACCAAGATCACATGAGTGGTAGAGTTTGTATTATTGGTGTAGCTAAAAAAAGTGCAGAGTTAAAACGATGTTTTATTTAAGGGGTCTGTTTATTAATGATTGTTTAGTTCATGTTGAATTAAACAGGGAGATTGCATTCTCTTTGAATGGAAAACGCGTAGTTTAATAAAGCACTGATGTTATCAGTATTAACTGGGTTTATTCTGATGTTGCTAAAGCACACTACCATACACGAGTAGAAGGAAAAAAAAAAGTTGAATTGTTAGAAAGCATAAAATACAATTCAAATGGGGAAAAAGAGGTCACAATCAATATCAGAGTGATCTACAGGGATTTCAACTTCGCTGAGGCATCAGAATGCAGTGATGCAGGAGACAAAAGCAGTGTCACTCAGAGCTACGTGAGTGATGTGAAATGGGATGTTTGCACACATGTGTACGATGTGTTTTGTTTATGTTGGTTACAATTAGTATTTTACGGAGCTTCTTGCAGGAGAGGTGATGATAATTAGATTAATGTGATAACTGAAACATGAATAAATCGCGAGTGACATGAGATTATTGATGGTGCAGTATAGGACTGCAGGGTTGATGGATTGTGATACTGGTATGATAGACAGTCTGTTGGTTAATGTTTGTGTGTTTGTCTGTGAATATAGGGTATGAATACTCTTTTGTGGAAGTTCAGCACAGGAGGCTGAACTAATGGAAATATTGTGATGCAAAATAAAGTCAACTTCTCACTGTCTAATACAGAACAGACAGTCACAGTAGCAAAAGTAATTATGCACTCACAGTAATACAAATGCACTTGGTAGGATTGACCATGGGGAAACGCCTGTGTAAATTAATCAAATAAAGAATATATTCGCTGGCTTAAGCATGAAGCAACCTGCGCCCTGGTTGGCGAAGTACAGTGATTCCATGTCCTCTGCCACCCAAAGAGCTCTGGGTTGGTAAAGCTTGTGGACCACATCCTAAAAAGGAAGCATCATAAACAGGTGCTCATGAAGGTCAGGTTTATGTGCACACACATTTTCTTTTTCTCACTGGACTATTTCTATAATAGATCCTGATTTATTTTGATCTGCTAAAAAGGATGCTGTTATTAATTGCAGCAAGAATAGGCAGTACTTTTATTTCTGTATGCGTTATTGAGAAACATTAACGTTTGAATACATTTCTTTGTAAACTTTCTTTTCAACTGTTATTGTGATATGTGCTCTGGACGTCTTGCCAAGAAGGGAGAGATCAATGTATGACTAACATCTTACAGGACTGTTCTCAACTAGGTAATATCATACAGTATGTGGACGACATACTGTTGCAACGAGAACTGCGGAGAAGCACTATCTGTTGCTGGAGGAGCACGCTGCTCTCAAATTAAATCTAAAGAAAGCTGCATTAATGAAATCATCTGTTTGTTTCTTAGGAGTACAGGTGGAAACTGGAGGACACACACCTGACCCAGGAAATAAAAAGTTGATTAAAAATCTGCCCCTTAGATCTTTTTGGGCATATTTGGATTCTGTCAGGACTTCATGGAAGGATACAGCGAACTAGCTGTCACCCTCTATGAACACCTGAATTGAGGCATTAAAACAGGCACTGATTCCAACCCCACTCAGGGTCTCCATTCAAATTTAAAAAAAAAAGCGGGGGGTTGGAAGGCTGATTGGGGAGGTTCGTATGAGATAATGGACAAACTGGGAGAAACCAATTTGAAATTGGCAATACAAAAATGAGGGAGTGAAAACTGGCTTGAAAACTAGTTTCACTGATAAGCAAGCCTGCTGGAGAATGGAAATTCCTAAGGGCACTGATGCAGTTAGTTTAGAGTAGTAATTGTGAGCAATGAAGCAGATAGAGATTTGTAGTTACTTTCAGAGTACAGATACAGGTCTAAGGCTTTTCTCTTCTCCTACAGGTTCATGCTGGAACTGATATTTTATATTATGTTCACAATATGGGGTGGACATAGGCTTTGAGAAAAATACAAGATAGAATTAACAGACATTGGCGATTCTTAGAATTGCAATAACATTATCAATGCAGATGAAAAAGAGACTATTCAAGAATTAACCTTTTTGAAATTAAATCAGATATTAATCAAAAGAATAAATACTGCACTTGTTCTCCACAGGTTCCGAGATAATATTGATGGCGTTTATGTGGAATGGAAGCACAATGCTGTTCATCGGAACTGAGAGGACCATTTCAGAAGAGTTTGTGCAGAAAGTTCCAATACACTTGTGGGACAATTTGGATATGCAAACAGGAACTGTACATATTAACCTGCAGAACTTTACAATGCTTGTCCATGATATGTAGTAATTAAGCTCTACCATATATCTGGAACAAGAGTGTAAGTTGCTGAGAGACGGTCATGAGGAAGTATCTGAAACCACAGAGACATTCTTACATATGGGGAACCATTCCAGTCTGCATATCAAAAGAAGAAATATTTATGATGACGTTAAAGTGACATTTTTGGGGATGTAATGGGGACTGTTAATTTCAGTTAACATACCTGATAATGAAACTACGTATTATAAACTTGAGGTATAGATGTATGATTGGTGAAAAGATTTGTCTTAGTTTAAAGATACTAAAGGTAATATGTCAGCGATCCTGGAGTGCAGAGATGGGAAGGTCTCATGTAATTTATTACTAATCACATTCAGTAAAATAACAAAAACTGCAAAGGTTGTACCATTGACCTCTAGAGGCACTGGGAGTATGGAGTTTGTGTTGTTCATGACACTTAAGAGTGGTATTGTTAAGACATTGTATCTGCCATCCATGGTAGGGAGGTAAAATGGTTGGTGTCTTGCAATGGATTATTTGGAGTGTTGTTAGGAACATAAGACTATATTAATATGTACTTGTAAGGTAATGGGACATCCTATGTTGAATGGAAATACCAATTGAAAACAGCTGTTCTACTGAAAAATATGGTTACCTATATTAGACATTAATTGTGGAAATCATGTGAACTTTGAATGATATGCTGTAGTGTTGAATATGTCTAAAAT
Source organism: Acipenser ruthenus (assembly GCF_902713425.1). Taxonomy (NCBI): domain Eukaryota; kingdom Metazoa; phylum Chordata; class Actinopteri; order Acipenseriformes; family Acipenseridae; genus Acipenser; species Acipenser ruthenus. Next base: position 34,189,239 of record NC_081197.1, read on the forward strand.
GAGGCACTATTTTAGTACTTGTTCAATGCATAGTGATCATTTTTGAAGTTATAGTTTTAGGTTTTAATCAGTCTTAAGTGCATCATAAGATTGAGATGGTCTAGAATATTGGATTCTAGAAAGATGTAATTTAACATACGGGTTAAAAATAATGATACACCTAAATGTGTTAGAGCAACATGAGTGTGGTTCTGATCAAGAGGATGGGGATCCACAGCTGGAACATAGAGTTTATTCTGAGAGTACTGTAGTTTCGGATAGAAGATGTGATTATGAGCTTACAGAGTTAAACCAACACTGCACCGCGTAGCTAAAGAGCAGGACGGGTGGGTGAAATTGGGAGGCATAGATTGTTGTAAGGAATTGAGTACGTCAGTAATTTACACTTGTTCCTTGAAACAGGGCAGTAAACCGTACTATCGAGTTAAAATCACTACGAAAGTATGTCCCTTTTGCACCTCCTACCTCGGGAAGGTATCATTCTCGGACCAGAAAGAAAAACTGTTTTGGATGATGTGAATATAGTATTATCGTATGTAATGTATAATTTCACAAATCTAACTGTTATGTTTGAACAGCATTGCAAGCAATACACCAATATCCAGAATTGGCTTCAAAGAGAAATAAGTAGTACAATAAAAGATTACAAAGAGCGAATAGCCGAACGAATGTATGAAGGTAATGAGAAACGTAGGAAGAGGGGACTTTTTGATGAAATAGCAGGATGGTTTGGTGCAGGAAATTCTGTTGCAAACAGCTGGGATATTTATCAAATGTCAAAAGGGCAAACTTGGATAGCAAGTGCTGTGGAAGAAGAAATAGAAAGATTGGGGAATGGACAGATGTATGTAAATCAAGGGATTAGGCTCCAGGGTACAGCTATATATGAGCTAATGGATGGAACAGAGGGAGCCCTGCGCAATTTGACCAAAGCAATAGATTGTAGAATATTTGCGGGTGACCTTTTAAAAACAATGAAGGAAGAAATAATGGACATTAGGCTAAGAGTGGTACCTAGACATGCACAGGAGGAACTCAGGTTGAGGTTGGCAATGATCCACCCTGATCAGACTGACCTCCTGGGAGCTAGTTTAGTGTGGCCAAAGGAGAATGGCAAGGAACCACCTGGTCACATAGGGTTCTATCTCTCAATACCATACCTGGATCCTAATAACCAGTATAAAGACAGTTTGAAGATTAGACCGATAGGAGTACTACACAATGAGACAGTGATAGTTTGGGAAAAGGCTACATGGAAAGTTCAGCGAGGCAACTGGAGTGGTGTGGTGCATGAAGCATGCTGTTATGAAACAAATAGTCATGTAGTTTGCCGGTGTCCTGCAATCACCGGAATTAATAGAAATATAAGCACTGAATTAGAGGTACACCCACTAGAGGGGTGGAAAAAAAGCAGTGCAGGTTGGGAAATATCAATGGTGTGTGTTGAGTAACCATACCAATTTTAAATATGGAGATTTAACTTGTCAGACTTCTCCAGGATTTTGTTTTTCTCCAACACATGCAGTTCAGATTGGAGATATATATATACCTGAACCTGAAGCAGAGGAGTTCCAAATTACTGCTTGGTGGGATGACACATATCTAGATTCATATTTGGTCATTTTTTCTCAAATGCACAAATTGGTTAAAATAGCCCTACAAAGAGCGGAACAGAAGCTGCTCAAAGCTAAGGTCGAAGTTGATTTGGCACAATTAAAAGCCACCGTATTGAAACGATACGGATGGTCAGGACAGGCCTTAGGGCACACTTTTGGGGATTATGTTGTTTTAATAATACTGTTAATAGTAATAGTATTGATTTTATGGAATAGCATTCAGTGTTTTTGGTGGAAAAAACAACACCGACAGTTAGAAAGGACCATTGGCAGATGGGAAACTGTAAACTTACTGGGAGCCACCATGAATAAGAAATAATACCTGTGTACAGTGATAAACTGTATTTACTGTATTTTTCTGTATGTTTACTGTATGTTTATTTTTCATTTTTTGTATTATTTTTACGTATGTTTGTTTGTTTTTTTTGTTTGTTTTTTTTGCTCATGACATACTTACATGGAGAAACAGCGAAGGCAAGGTAGATACCTACACATAATGGAGAGACTTAGAATGAGAGGAACATACTTCACTATAATATATTATACAAACACGGTACTTGATGTGACTACTCAGAACCAGCGAAGAGGACATCTGAGGGCTCGGGATCACGTCAGCAACTTGGTTGTAGCGGGTCACCCCCCTCCATCTTATATTTTAAAAGTAGGGTATGTTGGAAAACATGGATCGAGAATTGATTAGCAGTTTGCTACGCATGTGGACTGGCAGAGCTATACTGGTGTTCTTTTCTGAAAAGAAACTAATATTGCAGATAGCAGACTGTTTGGTTCAAATTGCATGTACTGCTAACAATTGATAAGAGACCTTGTGTCTACAAGCTTCTTGTCCAACATTGACTGCAAGCTAACAAGATATTGGTGCTGTGGACCAGGAGGGGCTAGGCTCTAAGACTTTTAGGAATACAAAGCATAAAGGGGCTAAAAGGCTCCCAGGGACTGCCGTTGGACCAAAAGGTTCACAGGGAGAGTAAGAGATAATACCACTAGGACTTGAAGGGTCTAAGGCAAAACGGAGAGAAGATGACAAAAACCAGATGTATGGACCTTTTTGGGGCACCAGGGGTTTGAGGAATGCACTGAGTTCAGAGGTCGTCACACTAGACTCACACACACACACACACACACACACACACACACATACACACACTCACACTAAATGAAATATATGTTAACAGGATAATGAGTTGTACCTTTTCTATTGGTTAAGTGTCAGAGAAAGAGGAGGAGAGAGACACCTATGCAGAAGGGTATTTAATGTCATGCAACAATTGTAAGAACGAGTATTCTGTGTCCTGTACCTGGGACCAGACTCCCTGCATATTTCAATAAACCTAACAACTGACTGAAGAAAAGGACTCTGTGCAGTTTCTTGAATCTACTTACTCACCATCCTCTTTTTTAAGTTACATCACATGCCGACCTGGGACTCTCTGGCACTGCTCTAGCCTGGTTCTCCTCCTACCTCTCAGATCGCACGTACCGTGTGTCCTGGCGTGGCTCACCCAGTGCCTCTTGCTCTTTTTCTACAGGCGTCCCCCAAGGCTCAGTTCTGGGACCCCTCCTGTTTTCTCTCTACACCTGCTCCCTGGGTCCCTCCATCTCCTACCATGGCTTCTCATATCATTTCTATGCTGATGATGTCCAGATCTTCCTCTCCTTCCCCCCTCTGACTCCCATATATGCTCCCGTATCTCTACCTGTCTCTTAGCCATCTCCTTCTGGATGCATTTGTATCATCTTAAACTCAACCTCTCCAAATCAGACCTCCTTTGCTTCCCCCTCTTCCTCCCCCACCGCTGATCTCTCTATCTCTATCCCTCTTGAATCTACCACCCTCTCTCTCCTTATTCACCAAGAACCTTGGTGTCTCCCTCGACCCCTCCCTCTCCTACTCTCAGCACATCTCTACTCTGGCACGCTCCTGTCGCTTCTTCCTCAGCAACATACACAAAATTCGCCCCTTCCTCATCAACTACTCCACTCAGCTCCTAGTGCAGGCCCTGGTACTGTCCCGCCTCTACTACTGCTAGTCCCTCCTGGCCGGCCTCCCTGCTTAAGCTATTCATCCGCTCCAGCTCATCCAAAACTCTGCTGCTCGTCTTTTCCCTTCCTCCCACGCTACTCCGCTGGGTTCTCCCATGCTACTCCACTGCTCTGCTCCCTCCACTGACTTCCTATCGCCACTCGCATCCAATTCAAAACTCTTGTACTTGCCTTTCTGCTCCCTCCCTTTTCCACCCTTGCCCCTCAGTGGTGGAACGACCTACTCACGGATATCAGGACTGCTCAGTCCCTGACCACCTTCCTGTGCCTCGTCAAGACACACCTGTTCAGACAGCATTTGTAAACCTCACAACTCTCGACTAAACTGTACTATATAGCACCCAGCTGTGTCAGTACTTGCATCATTCTACTGAATTTATTATATTTTATAACTGCTCTTATCTGTAATGTGACATTTTGTAATGTGATACTTTGTAACAAGTGTAAGCCATCCTGGATAAGGGTGTCTGCTAAGAAATAAATACTAATGTAAGCACTGTCTGTATTCAGAAAGACCATAATACCGAATAAGTCTCAGCCACAAGACCTTTGGTCACCGACACAGAAGCAAATGACAGTGCCCAACAAAAGTAACTTAGTATCTGGATACACCACATCCATTGCATAATGTGTTAAATTGCAAATTTGTACAATAATCGAAGCATTCAGAAGTAGAACTATAGATAGTGTACTCCAATGATTTTTTTTTAGATATTAATTTATTTGTATTAATTACACACACTTGAAACTTTGCCCAAGTTCCAGATATCCACTAGAATATTAGATAAAAACTAGAAAAGAGCCCTTCAAGAACCCAATTCCCAGGTTAACAGATAAATAGAATGAATAAACTACTTTACACAACACCTCAGTAAAAAAAACATGACAGCGTGAACAAGCTAACCAGACCAATCATACAACAGCAGGCTCTTAGGAGCAATAGGCACATTAAGAATCCAACACAACAGCCAGTTTCTTAATGATAAAAAAATTGTCACATTTATATTTACTGTACCTCAAACAGTTTTAAGAATGCAAGGAATAATACATAATGGGGGTTACATCATGTACACCTATACAACTCCTTGAGGCTTCATTATGTGTATTACCTGTATTACCTTCATATTAATTTGCACCTTAATTGAGCTCTGTCAGAGCATGACTACTACAAAAGTACAAGAATCTTAAGTAGATCAACTGAGGCTTCCAGATCTAAGGAAAGCTAACGAGTATGTCAGTGGGGCAGGGCCAGCTGTTCTGACTAGTCTGCCGTGTGAATATGTGGGGCTAATTAATTGACCAGGAGCCTTGTGTGGAATGCATTTTCAATTACAGTACCTCATTAGGCACCTGGTCTGGATATTTGTTTCAGCAGGCAGCAGACAGTGGGTACTAAAGGGCTGAGTGCGGGAGGAAACGGATTGCTAGGAGCAGTGCCGACACAGGGAGCTGTCCAGAGCTCTGTGGTGCTGAACTGAGTGTGAGAGAGTAGGAGAGAACTAGTTTTGCCTTCTCATTCTGCAGATTTGGACCTGAAAGGGAAATGCAATAATATTTGTTTAATCAGTAGACCACCCACTCGATATATCGCAGGTGTCAGGGTCCAATATAAATCCTCTATATAGCGAGAGACCCATAGAAAAACAAACAGGCTAACAAATACTGTACAACCACTCCCTCGTTTTATTGGGGGCGTCAGGGTCCAGTATAAATCCTCTACACAATCTGCTTTTCTCATTTTTCGTATAAAAAGCAGCACACCATTTTAATTCGTACTGAGGAGGGTAATTGCTTCTCATCAACTTCAGTGTCCAATTAATTTCATGAGTCTTCCTCTCCTTTCTCAAATGCACAAACCCACTGCATTGAAAGAATCCATTCCCAACATAGGAGGCTTGTTGCTACGGAGCTGACATCACTGCCTTGTGACATTTGCTAGTGCATTGCTGCCACACGTGAACACCTTGTTTGCTAAAATAAAAACCGCTTCAGCAAGTAGATATTTAATTTGCTTTGTGTTATTGTGCAATACATATGTATATGATAACAGTACGATATTAATGCTTTGATTTTAATTGTTTTGTATAATTTTGTTTGTGATGTGCAGTACGAAATAAAACTAACAGTAATTCTAAGTGCCTATGTATATTGCAGCTAAGGCATATGCAGTTAGACAGTAAAAATGAGGAGCCAGCTCCAGGACTGCGATATATCCGAATCCGCAGTATAGCGAGCATTGAATAATGCATTGAATTGTGTGCATTGAATAATAAGGAGGGAAAATAGCCTGAACAGCACAGCTAGACCTGAAATATCAGCCAGTCTGAGTAAAGACAGGGATCCTGCTGTGAGAGCAACAAAAGAATAACCCTCATAAGTAGTGCAGAAGATCTACAGCACTGTCAAAACTTCTCTGCATGCATTGGAGAGAGGATCCGAGGGAGAGGAGGGGATACATATGTAAATTAGTGCAAAACAGATTATGTAAACATTACCCTTTTTTTACTGAGACATCGTGTTGAGGAGCAGAATTGGCACAGATAGCCCCAGTAATAAAATGTATTGTTTTAATGGCTGCTTGCCCAGATTTTCAATTCAGGCCAGCTTTGCAGAATTGTTAAACACAGTACTACCTCAGACTAGATGTGTTTGCAAGATTAGGTTCAGCCACCTACCCCTGTATCCCTTGACAGTTGGCACTGATGCACCCTGTTGGTTATACGTGGAACTCTTATTGACTGTGGGGTGCCTGTAGTTTACTAACCAGCAAATGTAACACACCAAATATAGGCTACATTTGTATCTGATTGAAATACATCCGTTCCCAAATAGGAAGGATCTGCACACATATGAGGTGCAGTATAATTAAACATTAAAGCATGACGGGGGGGGGGGGGGGGTTGTTTAACATGTTTGATTCACATTAGACAGTCACACCACTTAGCATTATGATTAGCTCATGTTAGTCACACTCTCCTAGACTAAACTTTATATTTTTCATAACTTTTTAAAATACATATACACATTGCACCATGCTCATAAATCATGTTTATACACAAGTGGTGAGATCTATTATTGAATAACTGTTTCATTAAACATACTTTTTCTATAATTATCCTTGTGATATAAACCGAATACGCCCTGAAAGTCCTGTGGTTATTTCACACATGCGGATAGCTGTAAACAGCCCACTCGACATTTTCAGGGGCACATGGGTTATTCGGCTATCCTCATTTATGGATTAACTACAATACCCCATGAACATTCAAGGTATATCCTCTGTTTATCTTATGTTTATCCACTATGGGTTGGTTTCACAGAATCCAATTAGCACTTACTTTACCATTAGCAGTGGTCGTCCAAGATTAGTTGCAATCACATTAATCTATAAATATGCTTGTGTTGAAGTCTCCTGAAATACCACATATGTAACTGAGATAGATGGCAGGCAACTGGTATGCTGAAAACTGCCCCATGTTCTCAACAAGTAGCTTTTTTTTTCTTGCTGTCACTCCACAGTTGCACATCTCTGTACAACAAAACAGAAAGCATAGACCAGATCTAATGATGACAGAACCCAGAGCAGACTGTCCTGCAGTGACTGCTTCAGAACAAAAGAGCAAACAGACCAAAATGCACCTGGAGCTCACCAATGGCACATCAGCAGAACATTGTTATTTGCATAAGGCAGCAACATACTACATCACTGCAAATTATCTTTAGTATCTGGAGAAGGTGGTCTGGGGAGATATACACTAAGCTCCCAACACAAGGATTCATATTTGGAAACAGATGGTATCAGTCTGAAGCGGATGTGGTCACATCAAAAGACACCTTATATATAAAAAGCACAATTTCTGAATTCTGCACATGCCTACCTACAACTGTAAAAGCCTGCAGGATAGTCCTGGATCCTTAACTTCAAGGATTACCTTAAATAAATTGTGTACATAATGACAGATTAATACCCATCTGGACACTTTGAGATAGTTTGTGAGAAACATCTATGTACAGCCTTGTCATGCTTTGCCACCTGATTTTACCAGTAAAAGCTGCTGAACAACAAAAGATGATTGACATTATAAAACTAGGTAAAGTAATCACTGAGACTGCAGAAATGACTGTGAAATATAAAGCATTATTCCATGCCCAAGTTTCTTCAGGCACACAATGACCTAGTCAGAGACAGAGAAAGAGACAGATAAAAGCACTGGGTATCCTGTGGATTTCTAGCTCTTTCTTAGCTGCAGCAGCAGTGATAAAATGTCTGAAAGAGTTGGGGCTCCCGAGTGGCGCATCCAATAAAAGCACTCGCTAGAGTGCAGGATGCGCTCTATAGCCTGGACGTCGCCGGTTCGAGTCCAGGCTATTCCACAGCCGACCGTGGATGGGAGCTCCCAAGGGGCGGCGCTCAATTGGCCGAGCGTCGTCCGGGGGTGGGTGGGTTAAGTCGACCAGGGTGTCATCGGCTCACCTCGCACCAGCGACCCCTGTAGTCTGGCCGGGCGCCTGCGGGCTTGCCTGTAAGCTGCCCAGAGCTGCGTTGTCCTCCGACGCTGTAACTCTGAGGCGGCTGCACGGTGAGTCTGCAGAGTGTAAAGCAGCGGGCGGCTGACGGCACACGCTTCGGAGGACAGCGTGTGTTTATCTTCGCCCCTCCCCAGTCAGCACGGGGGTGGTAGTGGTGAGCTGAGCCTAAAAATAATTGGACATTTCAAATTGGGGAGAAATAATAAAAACTAACTGGCAACGACTAAATTTAAAAAAAAAAAAAAGAAAAAGAAAAAAAAATGTCTGAAAGAGTTGTTAAGAAAAACTTCTGATGGATTATTGTTCAGATTATTTTGTATTTATTCTGATAATGCAATCTAATTTCTATTTTAACCATACTAGTATCAATGGTCAACATATATTTAGAGTGGTATTTTACCCGATATTAAAGGATTTATAATGAATGCAGACAATTTCATGTAAAAGCAGCCTGATCCAGTAAAGAAAAAAATAAACAAACTTGAATATGGCTTGCCTAAAACCCAGCATTTCCACACCTCAGAAATCATCCTTCGATTTACTTAACAAAATATCCAAGCACTGTGACAGGAACATCCCTGTCGCTGGTTCTTGCGTGGATGTGTGCAGACGGGACGCACAACAGGAAACGCGTTGCTAAGCAACCAATTGAGCAGGTAGGCTCATCCGACGCTGAGCTGATCGGGAGGTGGGCGTGCCCGAGGAGGCTGTGTGCAGCTCAAAGGGCATCTGAGCCACAGTTCGAAGCGACTGCAGAGAGGGGTGATTTGTTTACATCCAGGAGGAGAGGGTCCACTCTGCAGGATAACTACTATTGAACCCTTCAACTGCAAGACGGTGCCTGTGAAGGCTCTGCTCAGCCAAGACCGTCGTAACGACCCGTCACTGGGAGGCCAGGAGTTCGGAAGCAACAGCAGTAGGTTAGTTTAGGGAGGTTAATGTGTAGTAGTTATTGTAGTAGGCTCCTGGAGCGGGAGGTTTCTTTTAGTGAGACTAGTGCTCACCTTGTGTGGCAAACATTTATTTTTAGCTTTGTTTTATTTTCTTTTCTTTATTGAATCTGACACTAGTGCTACCATTGCTGTTACCCTAGTGGCAGCACATGTGTGTTAAATAAATCTGCATGCTTGTGTGGCATGTCAACATCCAGTGATCTACATCTGCCAGTGACGACCCACACACACAACCTGTTACAACATCAAAGACAAAAGGTCCAGGTTTTCAGAATTTCAGGGGTTTTTTTCATTTAGAGAGAGAAAGTGCCTGTTTTATATCGATTAATGATAAGTTTCACATTGTACCACAAATATAGACATTGTACATTAAAATCTGCTAATTGACTTAACTCCCACTGGCCCACTGTATTGTGATGACAACAGTTTGGATTTAAAGAAAAAAATTAAAGGAAACAGGGAAGTCGAAGAAATAAGAACTGGGGTGGTATTGAGAGCAGTGATGTCAGTGGTTTTGTATAATCTGGTGCATTTTAAGCCCTGTCCACACTTGCATTTTTATATCGTCGTCGTAATGGTATAACTATTGATATGAAACCCAGACAAGAGCAAGTTTTGTACAGTTGCGATAAGAGTCGGAACAGATCAAGTGTCGACAGGTGGATCGGTACGACAATGGTATGAATGAGCAACTTTACAATTCAGCAAAGAAAACCCCTTCCTTGCAACTTCGTATACAGTATAAAAGGTTTGATAAACATCAATTATATTATTATACAGTAATTTTTGTCTTAAATTTCAATTGTGGCTAATTTAAAAAACAAACAAAACAAACCTCAAAACAATAATGCTCAACATTGCACATCAGTGCACTCTCTGCAGCCTTTTGTATTTGCATCTTCCAGATAAGACAATATAAATGGTTAATTACTCTCTAACTACTGTTAGTGTGGGGAGTAGTGGTTAGGGCTTTGGACTCTTGACCAGAGGGTCGTGGGTTCAATCCCAGGTGGGGGACACTGCTGCTGTACCCTTGAGCAAGGTACTTTACCTAGATTGCTCCAGTAAAAACCCAACTGTATAAATGCGTAATTGTATGTAAAAATAATGTGATATCTTGTACCAATTGTAAGTCGCCCTGGATAAGGGCATCAGCTAAGAAATAAATAATAATAATGATTGCCCATTTATGATACATAACCCAGAAATGTTATGAGTACAATATATCTCAATCCTGGTAGTGAAAAATGCATTTTGCCCCCAGCTGCCCTTTTGAATGATTGTCACGAAGCAACAGTATGCTTTCATATACCAGACAGTAACTCAGCTTTACATCCCATGGAAAAATAAGATGATCTCTAGCAGAGTGTGTGTTGTGATTATAGATAATCAACATGTAATGGTTTTCCTCAAAGCAGGATTTGACCTTCTGACCAAATGCCCTGCTAAGCCACCAGCACCCTGGTATCTAATCAGTGGGGATACATGTTGAGTGTATGGTTTAAAAGTACAGTTGCTTAATTAATCTGTGTTGCCCAGCTGTGACTTTGACTTTGACATCTTATTGACTTAGTAAAGCCTGTAGCAAGTGGTGTATCTGTAGCAAAACAAAGATGGAAGATGGAACAAAGAACATGGATCCACAACATGGTTCCACAGAAGCTTCTATTAGCATACGTTATTATTATTATTATTATTATTATTATTATTATTATTATTATTATTATTATTATTATTATTATTTTGTAATGCCAGTTGAAGGTACAAAACAGTAAAACAATACAAATATGGTAGGACAAATTTAGTTTAGTTATAGCCATACTTTTGTAAAAAAAAAAAAAGTTTATTTCTCAGTATTATTCTTTTCTTTATATTATGACTAGCTATCACTAAAATGCTGTACAGAAATGGTCAGCAAATTATAAAAACCACTTAGCATGTTACTTAGTAAAAAACAAAACAAAGCTTTAACTCATTTATTTAAAGATTACATTCTTTAAAATCAAGTTTCAGAAAGCTAATTAGAATAATTTTTCTTTTGTCTGAAAATGTATAAAAAAGAGATACATTAGACAATGCTTCATAACTTTCAATTGCACATTTGGGACATTGATTTTGAATTGCAATACATGGGTACTGTATTTGTTTGCATTAATGCCCAGTTTCTTTAAATTCCAGATTTCCATTGTGGCTCTGAGACAGCTGTAATGCAGCTACGATCAGCCATCAGAAGGAATGTAGTAAGATTACGACCTCTTCTAGTCTCTTGGGTTCTTTGAGAATAATTGAGCCAGTTATTTGTGAAATTTCCCTGAGAGACCTTTTACCACAGCAAATGGAGGAATGTTCCATGTTGAATACACCCCTCTATTTTTCCTAGGATAGATTTTTGAAAGCGTATAAAATTAACATACTAGCAAACTACTTTGATCTGTATGACCTTGTTCCACAAGCACAGACACAGTGGGCCCAGATTCCATATTTTCTGCCACTCAGATTTATCTCTCGCCATATCCAGGTCATCTTGCCACGCTTAAGCATTGCAAAGAAGGTTAAGAGAGGTATAATCCATCATACTTTTATAGTTGTGGGATATTAAGACTTCTGAATGTGAATCCACAAATAGTGCCTCAAAAGAATTGCAGAGCCATAGAAATATTTATAACAGGATATTTTAAAAAAAATAACAAATACAGCTGAGGAATGAAGATGCATCCAAACTCTTGCAATGACTGAGGAAGCCTGATGAAAACATACAGTAAATGGGCTAAATCAAATGGAAGTCAGTGGAGGAGCCAATTGGATACTTTTTAAATCCCTAGAGAGTATGGTTGACTGAATGTATTTAAGAATGTAATGTCTGTGTGTGATGTGAAGGCATACTGAACCACAAACTCTAATAATACTGCATGTTTGGGAGGAGCAATACTTCCACCAAGTATTGACCAAAACATGTCTTCATAACTATGATGCTATTTTTGTGACATATTACATTTAGATTTACCAGTAGTATTGAGCAACCTAAACATGCAGTTTCTATTTGGAATAACCTAGCATACAGAGATCTGGATCCATTGGGTCATTTTGGTATAGATCATTGGGATGGCAGCAAAAGTAACCTATATAACAAAGTTCAGTACATTTTCGGGTAAGGGAAACAGTGCATCCATACCACTCCTTACTGCACAGATGTTCCAGCTTTGCATTGTCTGTTTGGTCTGTTTTGCTGTATTAATCATTTAAGTTTGTGGGTGCTTTTCATTTGGAAGATTGTCAAATAATATATAAAATAAAATAATTAAAAAAAATAACTACAATAAAAATAAGAATTACAGCTGGAAGTTCAATACAGAGTCCAGAAATGAAAGCCTCAAATAAAACTCAAAGCACTAGTGACTCAATTTTTCTGAAGAATAATTTGGTACAGGTATAAAATATCACAGTCATCTTTACAATATTTTCTGATTCACTTTGTATATGATTTTCTGTTCCAGTTATCATATCTTTTAAAAACGGAAACGTTTAAAGAACCCCTGTGGCCTCAATAGAGCAACCTAAGTACGTACCTATACAGGAAACCCAAACAAATAGTTGGGTGCCAAATGTATTTTTATCTAGTGTAAAAAAAAAGAAAAAGCTTTACAAAATTGCATAGTTGGTCACGCATTATTTAAACAGACAATGACACACAGTAATTAATATGGTTATTGTCTGCAATTTCCTTAGTGAATGTTAATGATTTGTATAGTAAGGAGTTAGGTCTAGCTGCATTCAGGAACCCAAACTTCTCCCTACCACCCCTAATCTCCACTTTGTTGCTGTCTTTGCTATTCAAACAGCTGCCCTCTTTTCTCTTCTAATTCTGCTTATGTTTAGGACAGGGTTTTATGAATAGGGTTCTTCGTTTTTTGTGTATTTTTTTGAGGAACGCACAAAATGCCATAATACAGTAACATATTTATTTTGCACTGACCTGGGTGAACTGGGCATTGATCATGTATTTGCTTACGATTGTAAGTCACCCTGGATAAGGGCGTCTGCTAAGAAATAAATAATAATAATAATAATATTAATAATGTCTAACAAATCAGAAAGACACATACTGTAGGAAGACACCCTAGGTCTTTGTTGGAAAATTGAAACAGTACTGTATTTCTAATACTGAAGTTATGAACTTTAAGCATATTTTTTAGATACTACATGAAAGATAATTACATTAAAGCAAGGGTTATATTTTGATTTGTTTTTCATCCTACTCATTTGATGTCCTGTTGTTTCCCTGGATATATCTGCATGTTATTGAATTAAGTAGCAAAACCTGACAGTTAACAGGGTTTCTATGTTTCAACGAAGAACCCGAGTCAGTTCAAAAGAAATACTTTACTGTATAAGGTAAATGATCTTTTACAGTACCACTTACAGATAATCTGTGTTGCAGTATGCATTGTTGCTCTGCTGTGTACCGCTGCTTTGACCTTTTACTTGTACAGTACATCAACTGCTAGCTGCTACGAATGGTAACAACAGGTAGCGGTAACCATTAGTTTTGGATTTTGCAATATAGCCCTAATAATCAGAATTTGTTGTTGTGTACCTGGAGGGAGAATATATTTGGTAGAAAAAACTCTGCTTACATTGGAAAGCATGCCAAGGAGTAAACACCCACACAGTTCAAATATCAGATCAGAGCTTCTTGTTGTTTCTCTGAATCATCACTTAGCACCTGAAGGGTTTAAACAGCCGTGTGATAGTCCACAATGCAGCGAATCCTTTCTAAAGAGAAAATAAGTTTTGTTCTTCAGTGAATTCCTATGTTTAGACACTGGTGAGTGTTTGATAAGTATTGTAAATATTGTTTTTTACCTAGTCATTTTTTGATGATGATAGGATTACTGGAACAGTACTTTCTGATTCAGTTACTATTGACAATAAACTATCATATCAGTACTGCATTCTGAAAAGGCTTTCATTCAAGTGCAGGATACAAAAGCATCCTGCTTTCAAAAGAAAGCGAAATTACAGATAATGGGCAAATCCATGGGAATGAAACACTGTGCCCCCATAACTGTAGCTATGCATAAATGATCTGTTCAAACTTTTTTAAAAATGTAATTTAATTAAATTTAATTTAATTTAATTTAATTTAATTGCTAGCCTACAGCAACCACTGGTATTCCTGCATATTGTTATTCAGCTAAACTTTGAATCCTCAACAGTCAACATAGTAATGTGGACACTGAACCAGTAAAAGATAAATAACAATATACATTTAATTCCCGTATTAGGAAGTCAATTGTCCTTTGGACACAGATTCAAAGGATTATTTTCTCTGAGAGACCACACTTAAAATATGGACATGTACAGTTCAGGACTGGAAGATGGTTGAATAACCCATTCTGTACAAACCAGGAGGTCCTTGCAGACTATGTGGAAAGTTATTTATAGTAGTATAAAATGTTTTTTTCCAAAAATGTCATTAACAATGGTTTCCTTACTGCAGATTAAATATAGCTACAATCAGATAGTACTTTGGTTCCACTAAGCTGCTCATGCATGCAACAATAATGTTAACACTTGATTGTTGCAGTGAAATCTAGTAACATTCATTGTCTCTCGAACTTGTAGCTCAAAGGGTATGACACCCTGCTGTTGTTTGGTACACATTGGTGGTTGTCGACAGAACAAATTCAATGTCCCCCCCCCCCCCCTCGTCCCCCCCCCCCCATTCCCTTTCTGAGATCTGGCCAAAACAGAATGCTGGGATTTCTTGTGGGGTGACACAAGACTTTCATGCACACCATATTGATCGTGCACACCAGAGGCAAGGTGATGTGTCATTATTTTGGATAAACTGTATTTATGTATAGCTGTATATGGCATATTTCTTCCATATTAAAATCAATGTATATACTGTGTAGATTACAATAATTCAGTTTTGTAGAACATAATTCATGTATTTATAGTTGTAGTATTCTAGGGATCTTCATCCCCCAGTAGATGACTATCTTTATGGATGACTTTAAATTTTCGTCTTAATGGTACAAGCCCCATGTGGCAAAGTGGCTGCTGAGTGAGAACAGGTGCAGAGGTAATGCAGTGCAGAAATAATCACAATCAGGAAACTGTAATCCGTTTGGGAAAGGGGGTCTTTTATTTTTAATCCCGGTCTGGCGACCAAACAATAAACTGGCAATACACACCAATGTGTAAAGCATGGAGGTAACAATAATAATGTGTTGCAGCCCAAATAATAAACACACTGAACACGGTCACCAGTCTGGGTGCGTGCAGTAGTGCTCGTGGTGGGTGATAACAATTTATAAAGTGACTGTGGTGTTGTGTTGTTCCAGGTAGTGCTGGCCCAAGGCGACAGCTCCGGATACGTGTTAGCCGTCTAGTGATTCAATAACAAAAGACAATAACTAACAACGACAAACAAGCAAAAAACACTCATGAATACTTTTCTACTTTCTGGGTTTCTCCCGGTCCTTCCAGTTTTGATCTCTCAAACCAAGCAAAGGAATAGATTGCGATTCTCCATCCCCTTTTATGCTGTCACGCATGACCCCTTGGTAAACAAGTGCAGCTGTCTCTACAATCTGCAGCTGCTATGTCATTTCCCTTCCGGGTCAATACGTTCCTGCAACGAAGTCTCGCCTTCTTCCAGACTGACAGACTTCCTGACCCTGGGAAAGAACTGTCAGGCCAGCCCGTCCAAAGAACTCTACTTTCACTGCTTAGCACTCTCACAGGCCTGGAGGGAGATTTACAACCAAGATTCATTATATTTCTGTAACACCCCAATAAAAAGGTTTTTCACTGTGCATAATTAATGGTTATTCCATTTTACACGCTTTTAAGTTTTACTTCCCCTCCAATAAAAAGAGAACAGTGTAAACAATGGGAAATGAAAATGGTCAAATTAAAATTGCAGATTTTGGCAAAAATTAGTACATTTGATCCCTGTGGGTATCCATACATTTCACACCGGTAATGGCTTATTTAGATTAACCGATAGTTTAAGTGTGATTTTTGCTACCATTTATAAGCATTTCAGAAAACAGACTACAAAGGTCACATACAAAACTATCTGTGATCTCCTATTCACTGTGGAGGATAAAGTATATAATAAAAGGGTTGTCCAGGCTTAAATTTATTTAATGTAATAAGGATATGGTTATACTAAAGTCTGACCTAGTAGATCAAAAGCAGGAAGATTCAACCTCAGCCTATTATTGTTTGGGACTGTTTTGGTATACCAGCTGACCCCCAGCAAGAAGTTCTGCAGTGGAGCTTCCTATTTGCTGCATGATGTTCTTTGTCACATCATTGATCATTTGACTGACGTGAAAATGTACTCATCCCTTCAAAGCATTCTTTTTTTGTCATTTACCAAACAGCCAGCTTCCTCTAACTGCAAACATGCTTTGCATTGAATAATCAATTTGACTTGAGATTGAAACACTAAAAGTGCTTGATTTAACTATTACACATCAGTGGGAAAAGCAGACAAGTTACGTTTTCTTTATAATCACCATGTTCAGTTCTGAATTCAGATTAACACATGAAAAGCTCTACTGTATATCTCTTGGAAACCTATATTGGCTGACTGGTTTACTTGTACTTGTTTATTTCAATTATCTAAACAATGCACATCGAAATATCACCTCAGTCTAGATCATTAAAGATGTTAATGTCAATTATTTTATGTCAATTACTTTACATACATACATACATATGTACGTAAACATGCATACATACACACACACACACAAGCATGCATACATACATATGTACATTACATATGTACAAACACACATACACACACACACACACAAAAGCACACATGCACGCACACATACATACATGCATACATGCATACATGCATACATACATACATACATACATACATACATACATACATACATACATACATACATGGATGTTCAAGATCTGGAGTAACATACTTCACAAGTTATTTCACACTAAGATAATTCTGTAAATTCAGTAAAGGCATGTTAGCAGTCAATTTTGCATGTACCTCACGTTACTAATTTGCTGCCCTCAATAGTTAATTATTTATGGATGTATATGGATGGCAAAAGTTACGAGTGAATGCTATACATAATTTCACACTGGAACCTATCCTAGACTCACTGAAAACTAGAGACTGAGACATACAAAAAACAGTTTAGGCGCTTGGTTTTGTTATGTTATTACCAGTTTGTTTTGGTTTAAGAGTCTGTATCTACCCTTACTAAAATATACTGTAGTATTTATACACTATAATAAACTTCACTAAATTGCAAACTTAAGTGATTTCATGTGCAATTATTTCAGGAGAGCTTTTGAATCGAGTAGAAATCAGTATGTCCCCTAATAACAGAATCCTGCCTTCCAGAAGTCTTCCTTGGGCATCTTGACCTTCCAGGAGAGATCAAACCATTATATTCCTGTGGAAGGTTAGCATTGTGGGCAAGGCTGGCTACTGGCAGGAAGGAGTCAAGAGATTACACTTAAATGTTTTTAGCGACTTCATTAAAAAATAAATCAAGAATACAAAACAATTATGCAAAATACTAACAAGGCAAGTGAAGCTGTCAGGGTTCAGGGACACGGAGCACCACCTAGCCAGTCTCCCAGCTCCTGCTATAATGTAGTCAAACCACATTTAATAATTAAATGCCAGTTTGGTTTGACCATATTTTACAAGTTTTGTCTTCCACTTCCGTTAAAACACACATTCTCACAGGTTGGTTGGCCAGCCCAATTGTACATTGTACATACATTATAGTATTAATATAATAAAAAAATGTTGTTTAATCAAACCTTCTCGCAAAAATACAAACATTCCAGTTGTTGTCACCGTTAAATGATCCTCAGTTTACCCGTGCAGCATTAGTGCTGATACTAGAAAATAAAACTTTTACAGATGTTTTACATATAGAAACTTGATAGGGAAAATAATAAGTGTCTAAATCTTGGTCATGATAATATCAATTCTGTTTTATAGCCAAAGTAAGACTAAATCTTATGTTGTTATATATTACTGTGAAGAGGAGCAGCAGTGTGGAGTAGTGGTCAGGGCTCTGGACTCTTGACCGGAGGGTCGTGGGTTTAATCCCAGGTGGGGGACACGGCTGCTGTACCCTTGAGCAAGGTACTTTACCTAGATTGATCCAGTAAAAATCCCGCTGTATAAATGGGTAATTGTATGTAAAAATAATGTGATATCTTGTAACAATTGTAAGTCGCCCTGGATAAGGGTGTCTGCTACGAAATAAATAATAATAATAATTAATCTGAGCTGCAAATCTACCTCCTGACCAGGAAGGGTGCTAACTAAGGTTGGTGGTGCACGTTCACAGGGATTAGCCGACTCGATGGCAGGAATGTCTTAATCGAAACAAAATGTTTAGAAACGATTTAACTGCAGCAGTGGTTTCAAAGGTTCAAAGCACCTTGACCTAAAAACATGTGCTAAGAAGGATAATTATTTCAATTACACATATATTTGAAATTTGCATTAAAGGTACCAAGTTACCCAGAATTATTTGCTGAAGTTAATCAAAAGTCAATTTGTTTTGTTGAATTCTAACACTTAAGATTTTGAGATAGTAAAACGTTTTAAAAAGTGAAAGCTACCAGTTTAGTCTTAATTGAAACCATTTCAGTTTATTAATTACATTTTCTAATTTTATATAGACTATCTGATTTAGCCGAAAAGCTACCTGTTTAATATTAATTAAAATAATTATTAACTGATTTGTTTTTTTTAAATGTCGTATTTCATTTAAACCTGAAAGCCTATTTTATTAGTATTAGTTCAAAAGGTTGCAGGACAATATGATAATTACAGTTCTTATTCTCTATAATAATTATTCCATTTTTATATATGTATGTTTTTATTCAAATTCATATGTAACACATAGTACTTGTAGTTATAGCATGGTAAATTGTAATTCAACATTCATCAAATTATATTCTACAACATATTAGATTAAAATTATAACATTATTATGAGATAATTAAGATTAAGTAACAATATAATTATTTATTAACAATTAATATTAATCATAGTCTATCATTTTAATTGATATATAAAAAATTGAGACAATTTATAAACATATTAGTTTATAAATTGATAGCCTAACACCAAACGAAAGTAATAATTACCACGTCTGGATGAACCCCCTGCCAAATTAAGATATAGCTGTTGGTGGTAAGGAAAAGCAATTAACTAATCTTCCCTTGACTTATAGGCTCTGTCTCAGCTTGCTGTGATGCTGCTGGGTCTGAATGCTGTTTGGGTTTGGTTACCTTCAGGGATGGACATTCCACCTCTTTTCCAGAGCCTTTCTGACTTCTCTGACATAATTCCCTTGCCTGAAATGTAAACACATTCTCAGCACACAGGACTCCACCCAAACTGGTTAAACAAAGCAGAGGTTTTATAAATTAATAATTGTAACTACATTTTTTCAAACACATACACAATGTTATATGGAAAATGAAGTGTATTCCAATACTTAACACACACACACACATATAATTCAAAGTAAATGTTATATAGAAAATAAATCTTATTGGAACAAGTTAAACTTGATTATCTTGTTCGGATAATATACAGTATTAACTTTTCTAGCTTATTCTACTGGAGAATTTTGATGCACATTTTAAAATCGAATATAGCAATAAACTGAACTTGCATTTTCTACTTATTATTTATTTAATTACATTTGTGGTGGTTGTGGGTCATGCATCTGTTGGGGCTATATTACAGATTCTAATGCCTGTAGCTATTTTATGGTCTGATGTTTAAATTATATTTCTATAAACATTAACTTGACCCAAACCATTACAATGTAATTTACTCAATTCCATTGCTGTCTGTTGTATTTTTTATGACATTTTATGAATTTTAAGTCAGATGCTAGTACACATCTCAAAACTACAGTGAAATAAATGTACGCTAATTGTAATGTTCTAACCCTAGCAAGAAACCATTCAGAACAACAAGATTACTGCTTGTACACATGACCAAGTTGTTTCTTGCTTGTTTTTAACATTAATGTTTTTTTTCCCTATTCATAAGAATAGTGGTACACTTTTCCCTGTGCTTGTATTCATAATTAACTGGTTAATTCTATTGTAAATAATTAATCAAAGTAATGGGTTCCAGTTATAGTTATAGTTTCTGCTAGTATATTGGGAACAACAAATTAACTAATATGTTTTGCTGCACCTTCTGCAATATTGCTGAAATCTGGTACACACCAATTTGACAGAATAATTAAGTGTAACTGTGGAGAGTGACATCTGCATTCACAGTTGCATAAACTCTTATATTAAACGTATTAGCTTCAAGATAATGCATTTTTAATTATTAAAGCAACAGGGAAGAATGTTTGTGCTGTTCAGTTAATGTAATAAAAAAAATCATAGTTTTCCATAAAAAAAAATGTATATAATAAAAAAACAAGGTGTAAACAATATCCCTTCTGAGAAAATTCACCAATAATACTCTCCTCCTCCTGAATTAATTTGCACTTTGATCCTAAAGCAGACCCCGGGGAACTTTAGCTATCACCATGGCCAAGGAGAGAGTTTTATAGCCTAAATCACTTGACAGATCAAATATATTGCCTTAGGTGGAATTTGTTAAGAAAATCTAATCTGTCCTTGCTACTTTGAATCATTTTACGAAGTGGGATAAATGGGTTGGTATTAACTATTAAAGCCCTGAGGTATGGCCAGCCAATAACTTGGAAGTGTAAGGAAAAGGGCAATATCCATAGGTCAAATGGCACTTTTAATGTACCTATACAGTAGCAAAAAAAACTCTTTAGCAGTAAAGACTGTGATATTGCATATTAATCAAGCAGACTGAGGGGTATGGCCCATAACCTGACCCTCTTCTATGCAAATAAATTAATGCATGAGTGTGTGCAGTATGTACAGCATTCTAACAGTTTAGCATATGGTAGAGCATCAAAATACAATGCAGAGTTCATTATCCCATCAGATTTGCCATCATTGTGTGGGTGGCAAGACCGTCAGAAAGCCTTGAAGGTATGACACCGACGAGAACCAGAACTAATGGAATGAAACTAATCCAATATGTTTTAACCTTGTGAATCATGGGTCAAAAATCGTTGTGGATGTTTTCAGTTGAAAATGTTGAGTGATTTCCTCATATTCAGATGTGTAATCAGTAAAGCTAGAGCATTCCCATTCACTAACTTCGTTTTTCAAGGTCTGTGTTGGAGAGGGGTGGATAATGTGCAGATCTGTCTTTCTGTGTTTTTCTGTAGTGTTTACAAACCGCTAAAAAGACTTTATTTGAAGTGACGAAGTGTGTATATTGACAGAGTCTAATGTAGCTTGAAATCTTATATTCTTCTCCTTGGGCATTTCTTACATTTCCATAGAACTCCCTTAGTATTTTGTTAAGATGTGCATTTTCCACAGTTGAGATATGTATTTCAGTTTGTTTCTGTTTTAGCCAGTCCTGAAAGTTGACAATTGCCCACTTAGTCATTTTATTTGTGTTTCTCCATTTTGTTATCTTCCAGTTCATTTGATTGTTCTTCATCTAAATCGGTATGTCTACTTACTAGTTTTGGGATTTTCTTTAGTGGTTCAGTATATTCAGAGATATCCATATTTTCAGGTAGAGTAGTCGGTCACTCATTTTTATAGTTGCTGTAACATTGTAACTGTAAACAAGATGGTTGCTGGTACTGCAAATTCTGTGAGGCACGGCGCAGTGATTTGTGATATGTGATAAGGCTCGAACTGTCTGTATCCATCCAAAATACGGACAGCTGGAACCTTGTTCAACTAATCACATTGCTTGTTTCACATTCCATTGCCAGACCTGTATTTATATATATATATATATATATATATATATATATATATATATATATATATATATATATATATATATATATATATATATCTAAAGGGGGCGAAGGCAACTGAGCCCAATCCAGCATAGGACCGTGAGCAACTACCTCGAGCGTGTCTACACTCAGAAAAGCAGAGATGGAGTTCGATGTTTTTATTAATCTATCATTTAGCCTACTGTAAACTGGTTCCAAATAGCTGAAAGGACTAGCAAGAGCTGGGTGAATAAATACACCGAGCTCTCCTGTTTTGAAGCTTGTTCAATAATGTTATTGATTAACAATTTGACAGTAGTCTCAATATTACTAGAACACGCAGTTTTTCAGAAGTTGTGTAAAATTATATAACATCTCTTTCTTTGATTTTGGATAATGGTTAACAAAGATTTTGTTTTAAAGCTTTTTATGTTTTTCATATGCATTTTTGAACAAATAATTGTCAAACGCTTTTGTATAAATTTTAATGCTACCCCTCTTATCAAGAAGAAACGCAGTCAACATTGAAAAGGTGAGTCATAGAGAAAGCAGCCATAGGTAACTGGCTGAACTTGATGGGGTTGTTTCTGGGAGTTGGTGTTCTATTCACAAACTTTACGGGTGTGTTAACTAACTCAGTGGCTCAGAGCACGAATTTTCCTGCTCACTCAGATCACTGATAAATCTGCTCTGTAGCACTGGGCTGCTTATGAGGAGCAAAACTGAACATGCCATGAAATGGGTTCTTTCACTGAGTGTTCATACTCTTCGGCTCAGGGCACATCACTGCGGCCGTGGTCCATACTAGATGTTATAGCCCTAGTCGTCGGGTATTAACAATTAAATATAGATAGATGCATAGATAAATAGATATTTTGCAAAAACTTTTTTATAAACAAAATACAGTGCAATATTACAATATTCTATTCAGCAAATCAGACTAAAATGGTTTGAATTGTTTGAAATTGTCAGTGAGAAATTGAGTTGCCATTTACAAAATGGATAATTGTTAATGTTGATTCTGAGGCATAGTGGAATTTGAATACAGTGTAGAAGGGACATTATGTGTGTAATTCTAGTAATTCTCGTGTGAACAGGGATTTTATTGTTTACACTCTTATGAATAAAAAAAAATAGTTTCACATAAAAGTGTGGGCAACTGTTCATAGCAAACAACAAATCCCAGGCAATAACTAATGAGAATGCCTGGATTGGAGTTTCACACAGAACAGACCCCCGAGTAATTGAACAGTGCTAACTGTATCCGTTATTATTTAATGTTCTGTTTGACTGTTTATGGCTGTTTTATGCTGTTGTGCTGCACTCTGGGGCCAGGAGGATGCAGACAAAAACAGTAAGTCTGTCCATATGTAATTGTGGTCAGCTATGGAGGTGTCAACGGGACTTGCAGGGTCCGGGGAGGAAGAATTTTGCTTACCGTTACCTCCTGTACTATTCGTACTTCACACTCCAACACAATTTAAAATTGTTGGAGTCGGGGAGACTAAAAAACCCTGAATGACATAATCAGAGTGAAAATATATTCACTGTCATATTCCGTACTTGTATTTCAAACAATGTTTGATGCTCTGTCTTATTTAATGTAATCTTGACACTATGGGGGAAATGCAGGGGTCAAACTACGTTAAAAAAACGAATAGCCTATCCACAAATGTACTCATATCAGAGGCATAATTTATTTTGAGACGTTTTTTTGTTTTTTTGGAGAATTTTTTACAACATGCTTTTCCCCCACTGTATGAAGACAACCACAGCTATAATTTCCCCCCCCAAAAAACGCACACAATGCCACAAAGTACTGTATATTATCTACTACAAGTTATTTTACAAAATGTAAAAGCAGTAGATGTTTAAGGAAGTAAATGTATCACAGTTGAAAAGAATTAAGGTACACCGGTAATGGTTGTGTGCAACTGCAGGGCAGCAGTGTGGAGTAGTGGTTAGGGCTCTGGACCCTTGACCGGAGGGTCATGGGTTCAATCCCCGGTCGGGAACACTGTTGTTGTACCCTTGAGCAAGGTACTTTACCTAGATGGCTCCAGTAAAAAACCCAACTATACAAATGGGTAATTGTATGTAAAAATGATGTGATATCTTGTAACAATTGTAAGTCGCTCTGGATAAGGGCGTCTGCTAAGAAATAAATAATAATCTGCTAAGAAATAAATAATAAAAAAACTAACAATACGGCCTGGGTTACTGATGCAGCGCGCCAAATGAGCAAACTTTTTATATGTATTGCATTGATTGTTTCTTTTAATATAGTTTAGCATTAAAATTCTCAAACATGATGAAATGTGATTCATGCATTTCACTGTAGTGTAGCAATACTGCAATATTAAAACTTTTTATTTTGTTGGTATGTGCTCAATAAAAACTTAATTACAAAAAAAGGAATGTAAATATTGTTTTAAAAAGTTACCGTTTACCCTGTTTACCCTGAGTACCTCCTCAACTTGCTGACCCGCTATGTCCATGCCTGCAAGCTGAGGTCCTCCGACTTTGGCCTGCTTGTTATCCCCAAGCAAAAGTGCACCTCACTTGGAGAAGGCTTGTTTAGCTTCATGGTTCTGACTCTTTGAAACTCTCTCCCAACTTTGGTGCATGTTTTTTTTTTGACTGTATAGCATGTATTGTGCATTTCTCTGTATTTAAAGTATTATGGATTTTCTTGTTGTTACTGCATCTTCTAAAGTGCTTTGTGATGGTGGGCCACTATGAAAGACTATATAAAATAAAAATTGATCGATCGATTGATTGACAAGGGTGTTCTCTTAGGCAAAGTGTTCTCTTAGGAGGTGTTCCTATCCGTGGAGACTACTGTAATATAATTGGTTGAGCAGTTAATCTCTTTCTATGCTAAACTGCAGATTCAGTTTCAAAGGGGGGTCAGAAACTAATGTACCCTAGTAATGATTTTATAGTTAAGACACTAACTGTGAATAATGAAAAAGCAGTTTCAGTGATCTGTATCCTGATCAAAAATCTCAAGCCAGTAAACACACATGTTCACTGTGTCATGCATTGGGCAATAATTAATTTTTACTTTTAAACCTAATACACGTAAGGTCAAGCCTCAGGTGTGTTGTATTCAGCATGAATAATTTCAGCTTTACTCTCCTGCAGCTATAACGTCTGTCTTTTACAATGAGGGTGGTGTTCAGAGAATGTTAGTCATGCTGTCATCTTCACAAAGTGGCAAAACCTAACAATGTTTATGAACCTCCATTACATATCAACATGGCTATGGTTACAATAACGCTTGGGACCCCGAATGGATTTTTAGTTTTTTTGGAATAGTGAAATCATCATATCATCATCAAGCTCTATTTTTTTATATACTTTGAAAGTGTGAGTTTAAAGTCAGGAAGGAGTAAGATATGGTTAGTTTAAGCTTTGCATCATACCACAAATGCAAAAATGTCCAGTTAAAAATCAAAGTAACATCATCTTACTGAGACAGAAATACACTTTCTGATCTTCTGCAATTGTATTGGCTGATTTTCTTTGTTACAACATGAGTAGGGGGGGATGCAAAACAATATATTGTATGTTTGATGGACAGCTTTATTGATTGTAGTGGCATACCAAGAAAATGCAAAATGCATTTTCTTGGTATGCCACTACAATCAATGAAGCTGTTGTCTACATACTGGCTTCATTAAGTAATGAACTTGAGGTATTTAAAATCTTCTAATCTTTTCACCATCTAATGACAATGCGCCTGTAACAGGGGTGTTCTGTTACAGTGTGGGTATCCGCTGAGAGAATGAGAGAAACACAGAAGGTTTGTGATTGAAACACCGCTCAGGCGTCCAGGTTTTATTGAGAACCACAGGCAGTCAGGTGCTGGAGCGTGTAGCCGCCACTGGGCTACCAACAATGGTAGCCCTAGTGCGGAGGAACATATACAAATAGTAGTGAAATACAAAAAGGTAAAAACAAAAAGTGGCCAAGCACAGGCCGCTCCAGGAATCTTCTCCCTACATACACTAAATAAACTTGGGATAGATTAACCCTGTCCACTCTGGACCATTTTCACCTGTTTTGCCTCTCTATACATGTGTGCATATATCTCCACAATGGTAAATGTCAAAAACATGTGCCATACAGCAAATGAAACCACAGACTATGGGCTTTCAGAAAAAAAAAAACTACAGCTTCACATCCTCAGACTCAACCTGTATTTCAGAGATAACAAATCACCAAAAAAAACAGATATGTTTTCAGAAAAAAATGAAATTTATCAGCTGTTTTTTTTTTAAGTGTTGAGGTTTGTTTCACAATTATAATTTATAAGTTGAACTTGAATAGAATACAAAGGGAAAAAACTAGAACAAAATAAATAAAAATGAGGAAGTTATGGACACACAAACAGAACATGCCCATAACGCTCAAATAGAAAATAAGAAAAAAAACACACACACACTGTAAAAAACACACAAACTTTATACAAAACATGAACTTGAATAGAACACAAGGAAAAAAATAGAACCAAATAAATAAAAATTAAGTTATGGACACACAAACAGAACATGCCCGTAACGCTCAAATAATAGAAAATAAGAAAACTCACACACTGTAAAAAACACACAAACTTTATACAAAACCATTTTTTTTTGTTGTTGTTGTTCTTTTTAACTACACAAACTACACTTTTTGGAGTGAGTTGTGCCACTCAAGAAAACAGTTTCTGTCCACGATCAAACAGAGTGGCACTTTTTAGGCTTTACATTGGCACAATGCACATTTCTGTCTTCCAAAAGTGACTTTCAAAGTAGTAACAACTTGTGAAGCACAAGAAACAATTGGTTCTGGCAAGTGATTTGCCACCATTACAGGTCCTGTTATTGGTGCTGACACTGGGAATTGTTCCCCAAAGAGTTCAAAGCACAGACGTTGACGGAAACTCTTCTGTGTATTTGGTTCTAAACCAGTATTCGCACACATTTCTTTGTGAAGCAAAAAACTGTTCACTACAGCAATGTCAATGAAGTGGTAGAAGAATGTCTTATACCACTTACTGGTCCTATGAGGCACACTGTAGTACTGCAACAGCTGGTCGGACATGTCCACACCCCCTATGTACAAATACATTTATATGAAATAGTATGTAAATACCTAGCGTCTGCTAAGAAATAAATAAATAAATAATAATAATAATAATAATAATAATAATAAACAGAGATAAATGAATAAGCTTCAAGATGCAAGTGCAACTTTATCGAGTCAAAGTGATGCTGAAATACGCAACATACAAGCATATGGATAAATGAATCAGAACACGGTGAAAACTAATTTACATCCAGGAAAAAAATATATATATATATATATTTTCTAAACTCTATATGCGTCAGAACAAAATGGACTGAGTCAGTAGGGTTAAAACCCCCTAAATTAATCCCTACCCTAAAGTTGTAGGTATCCCACTCTACACACAGTGATCACCCTTAGCTCACCCTGGTTAGAACGTTTACAAACGAGAGGAGGCCATTTGGCCCATCTCAGCTGTGAGGGTTCTTCTCATTCACCTCCAGGCTTGTCAAACAAGGCATGGCACGGCACGGCACGGCACAAACGGTAACACTTTATATTAAGATGCTGCTTATTACTGTTTTATAAATGTATTATAAATATATAATATATGCTTAATAACTATTACAGAGTGTTAATAAAGCATTATAGGTGGTTTATAACCATGCAATAGCTGTAGACGGAATTACATTTAAACATATAAAAGTAGAATAGGTGGCAAACGTAATTCCTTCTATGGCCATTGCATGGTTATAAACCATCTATAATGCCTTATTAACACTCTAAAACATAGTTATTAAGCATATATTATAGATTGATACAACATTTATAATTCATTAATAAGTGGCACCTTCATATAACGTGTTACCAAACAAACAAATAAACACACAAACAAACAAACAAACAAAAGAAGAATCAAGAACAAAGAACAAAGGGCACTTTCCAGATGAGCAGTGTTAATTGATCATCAATTATACAATTAACACCTGGCCACCTGCTGCACATTCAATTAGACAGGGAGGTAAGTTTAACCTGCCATCTCCAGCACACAATACTTTACAATATATATATTGACAGACGTGCTCAAATTTTTTGGTACCCTTACAGCTCATTGAAATAATGCTTCATTCCTCCTGAAAAGTGATGAAATTAAAAGCTATTTTATCATGTATACTTGCATGCCTTTGGTATGTCATAGAATAAAGCAAAAAAGCTGTGAAAAGAGATGAATTATTGCTTATTCTACAAAGATATTCTAAAATGTCCTGGACACATTTGTTGGTACCCCTTAGAAAAGATAATAAATAATTGGATTATAGTGATATTTCAAACTAATTAGTTTCTTTAATTGGTATCACACATGTCTCCAATCTTGTAATCAGTCATTCAGCTTATTTAAATGGAGAAAAGTAGTCACTGTGCTGTTTGGTATCATTGTGTGCACCACACTGAACATAGACCAGAGAAAGCAAAGGAGAGAGTTATCTGAGGAGATCAGAAAGAAAATAATAGACAAGCATGGTAAAGATAAAGGCTACAAGACCATCTCCAAGCAGCTTGATGTTCCTGTGACAACAGTTGCAAATATTATTAAGAAGTTTAAGGTCCATGGAACTGTAGCCAACCTCCCTGGGCGCAGCCGCAAGAGGAAAATCGACCCCAGATTGAACAGAAGGATAGTGTGAATGGTAGAAAAAGAACCAAGGATAACTGCCAAAGGATACAAGCTGAACTCCAAGGTGAAGGTACGTCAGTTTCTGATCGCACCATCCGTCGCTTTTTGAGCGAAAGTGGGCTCCATGGAAGAAGACCCAGGAGGACTCCACTTTTGAAAGAAAAACATAAAAAAGCCAGACTGGAATTTGCTAAAATGCATATTGACAAGCCACAATCCTTCTGGGAGAATGTCCTTTGGACAGATGAGTCAAAACTGGAGCTTTTTGGCAAGTCACATCAGCTCTATGTTCACAGACGAAAAAATGAAACTTTCAAAGAAAAGAACACCATACCTACAGTGAAACATGGAGGAGGCTCGGTTATGTTTTGGGGCTGCTTTGCTGCGCCTGGCACAGGGTGCCTTGAATCTGTGCAGAGCACAATGAAATCTCAAGACTATCAAGGCATTCTGGAGCGAAACATACTACCCAGTGTCAGAAAGCTCTGTCTCAGTCGCAGGTCATGGGTCCTCCAACAGGATAATGACCCAAAACACACAGCTAAAAGCACCCAAGAATGGATAAGAACAAAACATTGGACTATTCTGAAGTGGCCTTCTATGAGTCCTGATCTGAATCCTATCGAACATCTATGGAAAGAGCTGAAACTTGCAGTCTGGAGAAGGCACCCATCAAACCTGAGACAGCTGGAGCAGTTTGCTCAGGAAGAGTGGGCCAAACTACCTGTTAACAGGTGCAGAAGTCTCATTGAGAGCTACAGAAAACGTTTTGTTTGCAGTGATTGCCTCTAAAGGTTGTGCAACAAAATATTAGGTTAGCGGTCCCATAATTTTTGTCATTGCCATTTTCATTTGTTTTCTTATTTATAATATTATGTTGAATAATATAATTATAATGAAAGAAAACTACATTTTAAATGGGCAGGCCTGAACCCTGCCACAGCACAGCATTTGGTTTCCGCAAAACCAATATAAAACTCCCAGAGAAAAGAAAATCCTAAGAGCTCCCTACATCATTTTCTTCTCTTTTTCTTATAGGATTCCTTCTACCAGAACATTGTTTAAATGAAATAACATTTGCTAGGCTTTTTTAAAATGTGGATCTTGTTTTGCTCTCTGTAACAGTTTTAGAAGTAATGTTAATGAAATAAATCATATAATAATATGTCACGAATCATATAATAATAACATTTTATATTTGGGGTTTATTTTAAAAACAAGAGATATAACCAACAATCGATGCCCACATAATGTATTCAAATCATAAATCTAATTTATGTCAACTATCTTATTTAATTTGGAATTGTAAATAAAAGTGCATAACATTTGTAACTTCTAAATTTCGCTAAGAAGCTAACTTACTTATCAGACCTTCAAAAAAGTCTAGAAAATATATATAATCCAAATAGTAGCCTTGTTTACAGTACTTGTGTGCAAGTCTTATAGCTGTACTCAAGCTTATGATTGGAATCCATGGAGCTGTAACATCTTCCAAGCAGTGCTCATGACATCTGTAAATAATACCCAACATGTAGATTGTAGGCAATCCTATGAGAATAATTTGAATTAATTTAAATTTTAATCCAGTAATTATTTTCCTCAGGGCCGTTCACTTCAAATAAAATGTTCCTTGGTTTCTATAACCACTGTGTAATAATTTAAAAAGAAATGTTGATCTTTAAGTGGTGAGATGAGCAGTGAGGTTTAAATCTCTGTAGCCGAAGACTGGCACACATCCAACCCCAAGCACAATTACTGTTTCATATGAGAAGTCATTCAAATGACCTTTTATTACCTTCTTTCAAGGGAGTCCCCATTGAATCCATTCTTCTTCTTCTTCTTCTTCTTCTTCTTCTTCTTCTTCTTCTTCTTCTTCTTCAATTTGTGAATCACTCAAAGCTGCAGTATTTTCTTGAATTTGAATACATTTTTTCAATCTCATTTTTAGTTTAATTACGACAGGCGACACATGAAGTCTAATGATCTTGCAGGGGTCGCAAGACATCTGTAAGTAATAAGGCTGTGGACTCTTGGGGTCAGGTACAGTGTAGCTAATTTAGTCCACTTAATGAACCCAACAAAGGAATTAGGTGAGATTGATCCTCTTGCTTTTTTGATCATCCCAATTGCAGCACACCAAAATTAGCACATTGGGATCATCAGTTATGGAGATGCTATACTGCCTTTGTCTGCTTGTCTGATGTGTCCCCTTTTTCTCTATTTGCTTATAAATCTGTTTAAAATTAGTCACACACACGAAAACATTATGCTTTATGTTCCTTATGCCTGTATTACATTAGCTAGAATATAATATCCCAGCAAATATATATATATATATATATATATATATATATATATATATATATATATATATATATATATATATATATAAGCTATTTAAATATATAATACAAACTTGGAGCCATTATTAAATGGGCCTTGGATTTTCCATGGCAATTTTACAATTTCACATCCTTTTTCAGTACTAATACTGTGCATTTACAGTGTTTATTGTATTGTTACTCTGCATACCATACCTCCTTGTACATCATGCTTAACAATGCTTTCACAGTTTTTTTAATATGGATATGCTACTGTACAGTTATGATCCTTGTGTTTCTCTTGGTAGACTGTAAGGGGAATTTAATTCACATAATCTGATTATTGTTTCATCTTTGCTCACCTTTTAGAACTCAACTTATAACAAGTAACTGTGTTGAGTCTATCACTGGTACACTCCAGATAAGGTTTTGGGTCATTGAGTAATTTACTCTCCAATCTAGATACTATGGGGTCTAGTCATAAAAGTACTTGCCGACTGTACTAGTTAATCGGATTTCATTAACACTAACTATATCGATATTCACAAAATGATCTGTGCAGACAGGCGACCGCTAAGCAGTGTATGAATGGGCATACAGTCGTTTAAGAACGAAATATGTCCTCTTTTTGATGACATCATCAGGCCTATAAATGTTCCCTGAGGGTCCTCGGTAACTGTTGAAAACATAGTTTAAAGGAACCTACCAACAGCAATACAGAGGTACATGCAAGCACGCCGAAGAGGCAAAGGAAGGAGCGTTTTCAGGCACATCAAATACTTTGTTAATGATTAAAAGTTTTGAAAAATGAACATAAACCTGTATCTAGATTTTTATTTTTAGGGGTTGGTGTTTACGAGTAGAATTTTTATTTTAGAGTTTAATAAAGGAAAACCAAATTCTAGCCTAATTATAAATGTGACCATTGTATTATTATTATTATTATTATTATTATTATTATTATTATTATTATTATTATTATTATTATTATGTTTTAATCTCTATATCAGTTGGAAGTAAGAAAAGGGAATGTTATACTGTAGCTGCCACATTTCTAGAATGATTATGTGACATGACCACAGAGGTACACTTCAGTTTAGCCGGCCTGTGTTTGTGAACAGGGTTTGAACAAATAATAGAAATGGCATATAACGCTGTTAATTGTGTGGAGGGCCACTATGGGCAGCCATGATGATTCTGATACAGGGAATCGCCTTTCAGCTCTACAGACTTCTCCAGGGAAGTTGGGGGGGGGGGGGGGGGGGGGGGGGGTGGAAATCATTAAGGAAGTCTGTATTTAAGAACGGCTCATAAAATTACAACTTTTTAAATTCTTCCTCATGAAAAATCAGTAATTTAGCGGCACTATCATCGGTACTCTCAAAGTCTGTCACTGGTGTATTGCCCATTGTGACTGACTGACCCACTGTTTAAGCCCTGAACAGTACCTTTGCCTAACTGTGTCTTATAAAATTGTGGAACTGACATACCCACTTATTTAGCTCAGCCTCCAGCCCCCACTGGATGAAACTGCCAACAGACTGTACTTTAAAAGGACTGTCTATCATTCCCATGAAACTGACACAGACCTGCAGTTTCAAAATAGCTGACTGTATCATTTAGAAATAATAATAATAATTAAAAAGGCTACCCGTACTTTGATTTGGTATCCATCTATGATTCTTTAAAAAAAATAACTCTATGGTGGTGAAATACACTTTGTTTTCATTTTTGACTTCACAGGCCTCCAGTTCCATTTTGTAAAACACAAAACACACAGCCTTTTTATTTTACTTCAAGCTCAGGTGCCAATGCTGGTGTGAATTCAAATCTGGAGTCAACAAAATCTATTTTTAAAACTATATTAAATGTACTTGTTGCACCATTTCTAAAATACCTCTCTAGTACAACCAGCTCTCACTAAGGTCTCAGAATGTAGTCACTTAATTTCCATTGCTTAGCCAGACCTAAAGTTATCGCTTAAGTAACTACTGCAAATATAAACTAGACATGCCTTCAGTCCATATAAAATATCAGTATATTGAGGTTGCTGTTGAAAATATGTAACAATACAATGGAATTTCTTGAAACAATGTGTGTGACTTCTTTTCTTAACAACTTGACAAATAAATTACTGGACACTGTATGTTCTACAGACTGTGGTCAATTTGCAGAAACAAACTCCATTCTGTTACCCTTAATATGACAGATGGGGCTTTTCTTTTCTTTTTTTATTATTTAATCAGGTGCTGCACAATCCTGGATCCCTTGACAAATGTATTGCTGTGTTGGCCATTTTTAAGAAAATTGTTGACGAGAAAAACTCAATTGAAGCACCACACGATATTTCCAGAGGGGTCTTATTTGTCTGCAGTTTACAGCTGGGTCTTGCTGAGGAGCAAGAAGATTAAATGATGTCCCCGAACCAGGGACAGGCTGGATGAGGCTTTTTTTAAGTTTCTATTGGTATTCAGAGTCCCAGCTTTCTGCTATACCTCTGTGCAAACATACAGGAACATGTGATGTGTAAAAGGCGAGCAGCAAGTCTTGTAAAAGACTTATTTTTCTAGTTGAATGCACCCAAGTACTTGTAGGCACAATATACATCATTTGACTGCTTGAGCCCTTTGAGACCTGTTGTCCTCATCTTAACCTGCCTGTTGGGCCCTCAAAGGTAAAGAAGTACAACCACATGTTTTATCTGTTGCCATCAAAGTCCTTTTAAGTGATGCCAGGCCTGGATTCCATGTGCAATGCTAACTACTGTATATCTCAGCTTGCCAGGCTGATCTTCTTACATGTGCAAAACTGGCATCTGATGGTGGCAGCTCAGCAAAAGGTACAGCCACCAGATACAAAAAAAAAGGTAACAAAAACTAAACTCCTTTCAAAATTTACCATAGAGGTCCATTGGGACAGTGTTTAAGGTATGTGCCGTGAGAA
The DNA here is from genome assembly GCF_902713425.1 of Acipenser ruthenus. Taxonomy (NCBI): domain Eukaryota; kingdom Metazoa; phylum Chordata; class Actinopteri; order Acipenseriformes; family Acipenseridae; genus Acipenser; species Acipenser ruthenus. Next base: position 34,223,280 of record NC_081197.1, read on the forward strand.
GGAGTTGTAGTCAGATTGGGAGTGTAGCATTATATATGGCTTGCAACAAACAGAATATTAAATTTGGTATCAAAACAAGAGGTAGGATTAGTTTATTCAGGAGTTAGGGGAACTTGCTCTGCAATATCCCTCTGTGTGGAGGCAGGTGAAGTATAATTTTAACACGATTAGAATACCTCAAATTCATCTACAACAATGAGCATATATCTTTGTAGTTATGGGTACTGCAGTCTCTCTTTTTGAAGAAAATGATATATTTTTGTTTCTGTAATGAAATGACATTGTACTTTTACTTGGTAATACTGATACTGTTAAATATTAACCAAATAAGACTGATCAATGTCATTAAAATACTTTACATATGCATGTTCTTTAATTGAAATTTTGAAAGTGATTAATTGTTCTTTATAAACCCTGTACTTCTGTCATAACATAATCATATTTTCATTGCCCGGAGAACAATTGTCCCAGAAAAGACATTATGGTGCTACCTTGGTATTGAGGAGAGTAATCTCTATTGTTTTATTCTATCCTTCCATAATTGAACATAAACAGCAACTGTCTGTCTATTCAGCACAAGACAAAGCTTTCCCTTGGTTTCCCTAGTTTACACAATTATTGAGGACTAATAAAAAATCAGAGGGTGTGGTTTAATACTGAACCTGTCGTGATCAAACACACATAAACCTTTAGACTTGCCTTTCTTTGAAATGAAATCATTTTGATTTAGTTTTGCTCGTTGTTTTTTGAGTTTTGAGTGAATTATGGGATTGTTGTCCTGGGCACGATTTAAGCTCTGATTAAACTTGATAAAGACTATTCCCAGTATGTACAGTGGTAGCTGTTAACTTGTTTACATATTGTTGTGCAAATAAATGTGGGTGTATTGCAATTATTATATAGTTTGATACTGGGTTATATATATTTTTAAAGAATGCGCTTCACAAAAGCTACTTTGTATTTCTCTAGAAGGCATGCAAACTTAATTTAATATATGAATTATTAAATATTACGCATAATACTTAAAACAGTGAATCGCATGATACTTAAAACAAAGAATCGGATAAACAAATACCACCATGTCCACATTGACTTTGATACCATTTACTGTGAATAACTACAACAACAAAAAGAAAAGCCTTACAATGAAGGAAATCAGAATGCTTATACCCAGGGTTCCCCTGACATTCACCCCTGTAGACAAATAATTAAACTGGGTTTAAATATTCGATAAATATTTTAAAACCATTAGCTATGAAATTTAGACTCAGAGAAGGAAGATGATATAATCTGAACCGCAGCAGCTCTCCAGGTTATCTCCTTTGTCTAAAAAAAAACTAAAAAGGGGCGGGTCTATGAAAAGTTAAGAGGATCAAAGTGCCTTTGATCCTCAACAGTTCCATATATATATATATTCTGATCTACTCACCTGCTTCCATGGTGAATGAAGCTCAAGTAGGTTGACGATTGTTGGCAGTTTTAGGGTGATGTCATTAGGTTTTGGATTTGAATTAGGGAAGAGGTTATTGATTTCTATACGCAGCTTTGCTTCTGGAGGAACACAATTGATTGAAAGATGTTGAGATAAAAATCTATTTGCAGTAAAATATCTTCAGGCAGGATTGCCTCCAGGGCCAATCTGCCATGAAGACTTCTATACAGAATTATTTCCACCTTCCTTTCTTGGGCATCCCAACAGCAGTCCCTTAAACGAGCAGGCCTGTTTAGCAGTGGTGCTGGAGTGCTACTTCTTGCCATTCTTGCCCAAGCCCAAGCACTGCTGTCTTACCTGAGACAGGTATTTAATTTATAAAGGGTGAAGACATTTTACAGCAGCACACAGAAACAAAACACCATAGGAACTTCTTTACAGCTAAGAAAAAATGGGAAAACACTGTACATCCAACGTGTTTTACTTATAGTTATATTAGAACATTTATTCTGTCTCGTGTGTTTTAATATATATGTTTTTACAATCTTTTTAAATATCAAGAAACGAGTGGATATAAGCAGATCACGTTTCATGAACCTAATGTATCAGGTACGTTATTTTTCCCCTTAATACTGATAATAATTATATGAAGAACTATTATTTTATTTATAAATATTCACTTTGAGAAAATAATCGAGAGTAATGTCCACTATTGCTTATAAAGACCCTGAGAATACATTATTATGGCATTAAAATCATTCAGGTGAAACAACATCAATATTTTTCAACAAAACTTTCAGGAAGAATTGTAAGGTCCCTCAGGTCATAGAATAACATGTATCACTAAGCAGAATACATAATAATACAAAATACTTAACATTTAAAAACAAATCAAACAAAAAAAGAAATATCCTGTTGGAAAAAAAGCGATACGTTTGTATGGTTTCTGAAGGATTTTATAATGTTCCCCAGAGTGTTCTGAAAAAAGGTACCAATTCCAAGATGCAATTGTAAAAAATAGATTTTTGGTGAATTTTTGGTGAAGAGATTCAACTACAGCCAGCATCCCATTGAAAATTGCTTGGTCCTTAAAGGGTTAACGTCAGTTTCAGGCATCTGGTAGAATTCGTGACATATTTTCATTTAATTCAATAAGCTTTCATATCATCAGTGCACAAGTTAATTGCCACTTATTGGAACTCAGTTATAAAGGTGCTGTAAAGGTATATGTTCTAGTTGTACATTGACACATTAAATAATAGTCTTGTTTGGTTTCTTTAATTCCTGCTGACGAAAAACATATTAAAGGGAATTACTTGTAAAATCTGATTATCTCTGCACACCCCTAGTAGATGATATGGCAAAATAACAGCTAGACCATTGGAGCCCTGTACAGTTATGATTTGTTTATTTTGAGAACGTGCAAGTTATTGTTTTGTATTTATTTGTTTTTGTATTTATGTATTTATATGACGGCGAAGCACCGCTGGTTTTGTTGTTGTTTTGTTTTTATTTTTAAAAAGTGTTCTGGCAGAGGTGAGATTGGTGCTCGTCCTCTGCCAGGAATAATTTAAAAACCTTGTGCAGAAGGTGACCATCTCCCGAGTTTAATTAAGTGATTAATTTGTTGCTAATCGGGAGATGGTCACCTCCATAAAAGCCTGCAGCTCTCTGCACTCGGGGTGGATCATTCGGAGGAGTGTTGTGTGTGAGAGAGAGAGACGGGAGAAGGAAAGCAAAGCTAAACAAAACGAAATCGAAAGCAAAAACAAAACTGCTACGAGAGCTGGAAGCTCCAGACCGTATTTGTTTGTTTGGATATTGTGTGCGAGACCTGTTTTTGTTTAAACTTTTATTTTCGCTCTGTGAGCATGTCTTTCTGTTAAAACCTTTTATTTATTTTTATGATTTAATAAACGGTGCACAGCGCCAGCAATAACATCTGCCTCCGTGTTTTCCCTTCCTGCACCTGGCCTGACGTCACTGCTCAGCCAGCCTGCCACAATACCACTAAGCAGCAATGTAATCCTTTAATCTGCAATAATAAAAAAATAAATACAAAAATATCTTCATCACAAAAATTTTTGATATCACTCCGATAATTAGCTTTTCAGCTTGTTTCAAGTTCCACACACATATTCATGTGAAAGCATTTAAAAAAAACAGATTTGGTGCTTGACACCAGTTTAATGATGGCTTTCTATCATATTACCTCATGTTTTACATATACAAGAAAATGCAGTCGAATGTGGCATCTATCTGTTTTCATGCAACCCCCCAAAAAAGTTTAAAAACCCAATTTTCACTTTTTCCAAGAACCAGATGAAAAGTTTAGCATTTCAGCCTTAAATGGATTAGGATGTGGCTGAAGTGCACTCTAGGATACTGATTCTGACGTTGAAATGGAAGGAGGATGTATAGTGATTTGTTACTTGGATTAAAGGCAGGGACAGTGAATTGAGTGACATGTGAAAAATGATGTGGCACTCAATTATAAGCTGATAGTGATCAAGCTAGCCCTGTCGCAAATGTATCCACAGTCACCTCCATTATACACCCACTATTCCTGTATGCATGTTTTCTGAAAGTGATTAATTTTTCTTAACATTGCATGCAATCTGTAATGAATGTTGGCAAGTAGGTACTTTATCACTGTAAGAGGTTTTGCATGCAATGCATTTTCCTTTATGAATGCCACTTTTAACAATGCACAATGTTGGAGGCTGAAATTGTGATTCATTATTTTCTATCCCATGGTGCTGACTGCATTTTTATATATTGTGTTCATTCCCCACTGACAGTTTCTCCTGCATGGATACTGGATTGAATCATTGTGTTTTTATGTACAAACAGTGAATAGCAAATACATTGCGTTATTGATTTGCCTCTTGATACAGTAAATTGGCAACTGCTATGTGTTCATTATAACTATATTGCATTAGGATTTGGTTTAACAATTGTCATGCTATGGGGTTTTTTTTTTTGGAGTGGGTGGGGGTGAGGGATTACATCACATGAGAAAAAGGCAAAAAGAATGAACCGACAATTAGAACAAGCAGTTTGAAACAGGGATTTGCAATTGGGTTTAGAGCAATTTTTTTTAAAATTTAGAGTGACCAATTATTATTATTTAGCCTTGTATAAGACCTGTTGTTTGCAGCATGATTAATTCTGATCCCAGTTGCAGGGAATCACTGCAAGTTCCAAAAGCTGATAGGATAAACTAGGTCTCATTGTAGTTGGACTGCTGTACAAATTATGCATCACAGCCTTTGGAAGTGTAGCTATAGTGAAATGGCTGTCTTTTTATGTTTTTGAATCACTCTACTGTTTCTGTGTCTTATATTTATATATATATATATATATATATATATATATATATATATATATATATATATATATTTATTTATTTTTTCCTGGATCACTGTGATGACTAATGAGATTGATACGATACCAATCTCTGACCTGTGAGCTTCTGGTCTTCTCTTGACTTTCCTTCTAGGGAAATAAATAAACTAATACAAGCAAAGCTGCAAACACTTCCACCCATTATGCGCTGCATCAAAATACATAAATACCACAGCATCTTCACAGTAAAGAGATCGGAGGGAGGCAGAAAACAAGCAAGGAAATGTCTGAAAAACATATCTGCTTCCAGGAGCAATGAGGATGAGATCAATATAAAATATGATGTGTGCAGCTCCACGTGTTGGCTTGCTGGAAGTCTTGTATTTAGCTTTTGTAAAATGACATAAAAATTGATATTCTCAATTGATTGTGTGTTCGCTAAGGCTTTACGAACACTTTTAAATGAAATACAATGTCAAAAGTGTTGACAAAGTCAACAAAACACTCAAAGACCTGACAATAATGTTATAATAATGGTTGACACATCAGTTGATGCTTCTCTAGCTTGTGTCGCTGTTGACACAATTTAGTATGTGCCAAGTAAAAGTTTTGTAAATAGAACCTGTAATATCCTAAGATTTAATTATACAGTCATCTCTAGCTAAGAGAACACCCCTCAGGAAAGCAAGCAAAGTGTTCTCTTAGCCGAAGAGTTCTTTAAGACGAAGTTGACCGCCAGACACAATATAAACCAATTTATTACTTGTCATGATGCACGTACATCAACATATAAAATTAATAGAATTAGTAAGAGAAAAGCAATAGGCAAGTGTATGATAATAAATTATAATAATAAAGTAACAGACAAACTAACATTAATAAACTAACTGTCAAACTAAATTAACACAGCACCCCTACACACGTTAAAAAATGCAGCAGCTGGGGCTCCCGAGTGGTGCATCTAGTAAAGGTGCTCCGCGTGGAGTGCAGGAAGCACCCTATAGCCTGGACGTCGCCGGTTCAAGTCCAGGATATTCCACTGCCGACCGTGGACGGGAGCTCCCAGGGGTTGGCACACAATTGTCCAAGCACTGCCCGGTGGGGGAGGGCTTAGGTCGGCCAGGGTGTCCTCAGCTTACTGAGCACCAGCAGCTCTTGTGGTCTGGCCAAGCACCTGCGGGCTTGCCCGTAAGCTGCCCAAAGCTGCATTGTACTCCGATGCTGTAGCTCTGAGATGACCCCATGGTGGTCCTGCAGTGTGTAAAAGAAGCGGTCGGCTGACGGCACAGGCTTCGGAGGACAGCATGTGTTTGTCTTCGTCGCTCCCAAGTCAGCGCGGGGGTGGTAGCAGTGAGCTGAACCTAAAAATAATTGGCTATTCCAAACTGGGGAGAAAATGATAAAAACAATTGGTGACTTCTAAATTTAAATAAATAAATAAATAAATAAATAAATAAATAAATAAATAAATAAATGCAGCAGTTCTCGATTAAGTATGAATACCTGTACAGGAATAATATTCAAGACATGCACAAAATTATTTAACAGAATGCTGAAGCAACTCATCAGAACGGAAAACACCAATTTGCTCAGTGAGTTTTTTTCAGGAGCTCAAAAAATGTCCAACTTTTTGTAGCAAGAGAAACAGTGGCGTGTTTCACCGATTGTTTACATGCCAATTTGTAAGGATGAGGTGCACTTGTGCAAATCAGAAAACAAAACGAGGCAATGATATGATGGTGGTTCAGGAAAGACTGAGTAAACCAATTAACTCTCACGATGACGAGTCTGATGATGATGAGTTGCAATTTCCCACAACACAATTACATAACACCAACCTTTTTCTCCTTCTCCTTTATCGCCATTTTGTTGTGAACTGGCCCCTTTTATCTAGGCCGGCCACACCCTGTGCAAGTGTGCTGACCACACCCTGTGTGCTTATCCTGTGTTCTGGTAATTGTAGTCTTTTCGGGCGGACATTTTTTCTGTTGTAGTCCTTCTCGCTGCCACCATTTTACGAGAGGACACAACCCCATTAATACCTCTCCCTTTACATACCTCCCATTGATCACTCTGCCCCTGGGTTTGTCACAATATATATAGGCAAACTTCACTGTAATGAACCCCCATGTGACCTGGACAAATCTTTGTTATATTAGGGTGTTCACTATAATAGAGTTTGGCAATTTGCGGCATTATAATAATGAAAAACTCAAATTTTTAATTGAACATCAATATTTAGTACTTTTATAAAGATTACTTCACATTGATCAACATTTAAATGGCATTGTAACAGGGGTGTACCGTTACTGTGTGGGTATCCACTGAGAGACAAGAGAGACACAGAGGGTGTGCGATTCAAAACGCAGCTCAGGTGTCCAGGTTTTATTATTAAAACAAAACACAGTGGGTAAAACAGTTACAAAACAAAAGGTGGCCAAGCTCGGGCTTTGCGCTGCTACCACGAAAAGGGAGGTCCCACACCCGGAACCTTCTCCCAATGCAAACTAACTATATTTAAGAGGGATTTAAATTCTAAATGAATCCCTACCATAAACACACTGCGGTCCTCTGTCCTGCATTTGTTTCCCACTCCCTGGCTATTCGCACAGTCATGAATCCTCATGCTGGTACACAGAGAACAGAACAAACACCAAACAAAATAAGAACAAACAAAGAACAAAGGGCTGTCTTTCACGACCCTTATTAAAGGAAGGTTACCGGTGTTAATTGATAATATATTATTCAATTGACACCTGGCCAACTGCTGCACATTACATTTCAATTAAGCAGGGAGTGAAGCCTAACCTCCCAGCCCTGCCATATCTAGCACACACAAACCAAACAAACCTATATTATATTTATAAACCCAAAGCAAAATCATAAATGAAGAGAAAAAAATAGCAAATATATTAAATGATTACTTTTCACAAGTTTTAACAAAGGAGGATATGGACAGCATGCCCCACATGTTGACCTGTTCCTATCTAGTTTTAAATAACTTTAGCATAACAGAGGCAGAAGGGTTAAAGAGACTAGGAGCTCTTAAAATAAACAAATCCCCTGGGCCGGATGAGATCCTCTGATAAGTACTCAAAGAAATGAAAGAAGTTATTTACAAACCGCTAACCAAGATCATGCAGTCTCTTGACACAGGGGTTGTACCGACAGCCTGGAAAATTGCAAACGTAATACCGATCCACAAAAAGGGAGACAAAACCGAACCAGGTAACTACAGACCAATAAGCCTGACTTCTATTATATGGAAACTATAATAAGATCCAAAATTACTATAATAAGATCCAAAATTACCTATATGGTAACAATATCCTGGGAGACAGTCATCATGGTTTTAGGAAAGGAAGATCATGTCTGACTAACCTGCTTGATTTTTTTGAGGATGTAACATCGACAATGGATAATTGCAAAGCATATGACATGGTTTATTTAGATTTCAAGAAAGCTTTTGACAAAGTCCCGCATAAAAGATTAATTCTCAAACTGAATGCAGTAGGGATTCAAGGAAATGCATGCACATGGATTAAGGAGCGGTTAACCATGTAGAAAACAGAAAGTACTGATTAGAGGAGAACCAGTGGAGTACCAGAAGGATCAGTATTAGGTCATCTACTATTCCTAATCTACATTAATGACTTAGATTCTTGTATAGTAAGCAAACTTGTTAAATTTGCAGACAACACAAAAATAGGGGGAGTGGCAAACACCGTTGCAGCAGCAAAGGTCATTCAAAATGATATAGACAGCATTCAGAACTGGGCAGACACATGGCAAATGACATTAAATAGAGAAAAGTGTAAGGTATTGCACGCAGGCAATACAAATGTGCATTATAAATATCATATGGGAGATACTGAAATTGAAGAAGGAATCTATGAAAAATACCTACATGTAGGAGTTTATGTTGACTCAGAAATGTCTTCATCTAGACAATGTGGGGAAGCTATAAAAAAGGCCAACAAAAGTGGTCTAGGTTAAGGTTTTCCATCAATCCGACCATTCAAATTGCAAACCCAATACTGCGTATAGGGATTAAATAGCCAAGGTAAGGAGATGCAAACAGCTGATTGGTCGATCTGTCAGAGCATTTACTACATTATAAACAGTGCCTTTGTTATTTAAATGTATGTACATGTCATGTAACGAGATCCAAACAACTGAGTTTGCTCAAAATATCCAGAGTGCTTAACATGATATAAATGATGTATTTGTTATTGAAATCAATGGGAATAGTAAATGGCAACATCTGAGGCCCAAGGCTGAATCCTCTAAAGTCCCTGCGTTAACCCAGCCCTGATTACAGAGTGTGCTGTCCTCATTCCTCTGGTCCAACAAATTATTTCTAAAGAAGCCTTTTTTATACCTAACATGTGGTTACATCATTCTTCAACAATTGATTCTTTTGTAACTTTTCTCTTTTAACCATTACAGCTTTGGCATCCTCTTACTTTTTAATAAACATATGTACAATTCATGCATTGACACACTGTGACAGAGATCGAATGGTGCTTGGTGTTAGATCTCCCTCTCGACCTGTGAGGACACTGTGTAACGGGAACAGAGTACCCTTAACTAAATGGCACAACAATTGATTCCATAGGGTAGGTGGAAGTTGGTCATTTAGGAAAGGGACGCAGCTACGGTAGCCAAACTCAATGACACAGACGGTAAACGGTGTGGCATCTGAAGATTGGAGGAGCGGATGCGCTCGTTAACCTAGGGGTCATGAGCGAGGATATAAATAGGGGACTTAGCATACGTGATCTGTTCCTTGGTAAATGGTTAGTGCTAAAAACCTACAAGGAGTCTGTGTGCTGTTTCATGAACCGTGAGTTTTGTGTTGTGTTTGTTAGTGTTTTGTTAACTGTCGTCTGTTTTTAATAGACTACCAGTTGCACGATCCGGAGCTGTAGCGAAAGCCATCATAAACCCGGACATCACTTTCACCTCTGCATTTCATGGAGAACTGTATTACACCACTTGCACATATTCACTATCACTAAGAACTGTGTTTGTGTTTTGTGTTTAGTGTTGGTGTGTAAAACTGGACTTTTTGGTTACGGGTCAAACCCGGGGAATTACAAATACCGAGTGATACACGCCGCTGTATCACTCCAACATTATTATTTACAGGTGTTTGCCATAAGGCTCTGGACATTGTTAATTAAATCAATAAACACCCTTGCACCTGGAAATCATTGTCTGTCTGTTTTATATTCGCTCTGCACTGCATCACCTGTATTCACTCACCACTTTGCCACACACACACCTTGATAATAAGATATATTACTGCAAGAGATTACAACAGAAGAGTTCACTAATAACCTCCATATAGCATAAGGAATGTGTCCTTATCAGTATCAGCTTTCCTTTACATTGAATTTAAGGAAATACACATAATTGGAGCCCTGTGAAAAGTGGCTGAGTGGATACAGGTGCAGGAGTGATGCAGTGCGTGAATGAAACAGACAGAGAGATTTGTAATCCATTTGGAAAAGGGTTTATTTATATTTTCCAGGTCTGGCGACCAAACAATAATCCCCCCAGCAATACACACCAATGTGTACTGCACGAGGTAAATAACAAGGGGATTGCAGTCCCAAATAATAAACAATATCCGCCCCACAATAATACAGACATGGTCACCAGTCCTGGGTGCGTGCAGTTGTGCTTGTGGTGGGTGATACAAGTTTTGTGACAATGAGGAAGTGTGGCTTTGGGCTTTGTGCTGGCCCATGGCGACAGCTCCGGAACATGTTAGCTGTCTAGCAATTGACAAACAAGACAAATTACATACAGACAAACAAACAAAACACTCACGGTACTGGTTTAAAATTTAACAACTGGGGTCTCTCGCAGTCCTTTTAGGTTCAATGCATAAACCAAAGCGAAGGAACAGATTGTGATTCTCCATCCCCTTTTATGCCGTCACACATGACCTCTTGGTAAACGAGTGCAACCGCCTCTTCAGTCTGCGGCTGCCACGTCTTTCCCTTCTGGGTCATTCCGCGTTAATGCAACAGTGTCCTGCCCTCTTTCTAGCTGGTTGACTTCCCTTGAACCCTGGGAAAGAAGTGTCATGCCAGCCCATCCAGGGAACTCTGTTCTCGCTGCTTAGCGCCCTCACAGGTCGGGAGGGAGATTTACAAGCAAGAATCATTGTATTTCTGTCACAAGCCCACATGTACAGCAGCTAAAGCAATTGCATTTCGTTAGTTGATTCAGACTGAGGGGAACTGAATGAATGGAAGAAGATCCACATGTATTCAGTGTTGTAGTTTGATGGTGTGCATACATATTTTAACAACACCTTTTTTATTACATGTTTTTATTATTAGGCAACGTTTTATCGATTGTTGTTCGACTTATGTTAACATTCCATGCATGCTCTAGCCTCAGAGCATCCATTGACTCGGTTCATGTATATAATATCACCATAACTATGTTAATGTGGGTTGTGCATGCTGCATTTCTTAATCTCTTCAGCAAAAGCATTGCTCAACTTGATACACTGTAGACTTCGGCATATTCGTGCTGTTACCGCAATCGTACACTACAGTATAAAAATGACTAACTCAATGTAAGCTTTGCGCTTGTGGTATTCACAAACTTCAGCTGGGTGAAACATTGTATTTCAGTAGTACTCTGTGATAAACCAGTTTCTAGTCAGATAACAGCCTCTAGCATGCAGAAAATGCAGGACAGTTTAACTAAACTGCATATCGCATTGACCTCAATTTCAGTGAGAGAGGTCTGCATCATATTTTGCCATTTTCAATAGCTGCCTTTGGCTGCCACTGTACCTAGCAACAAACAGCTGCACTATTCAATCTTGATAAATGCTTGAACCACTTAAAAATTCATACAGGTCTCTGAGGAAGATAAACTAAAAATAGTGGAAGAAATCCAGTAACAAACATACAGGCATTCTTGGGAATCAAAACTGTCTCAGAGTAGTTTTATTTAAAGGCTGTTTTCACTTCCTTCTCTGAATTTAACATATATGTGTGTGTGTGTCCTATGGTATTAAAAGCTACATTGTTTCAATAGCATCGGTGCAAAGTGAAGTATCTGCTCTCAAGCAGATAAATTACTCAAACTGACCAGTTGTCGTCTTTTTATTTCTTTCAATTTTAGTACAATTTTGCCGCTGATTTATAAGGGAACATATTTATTTTTACTTGGTCACAGATTAATTTGGCAGTTGTTCCTTTCAGATACATGTTGTCTTGTTGATTGATCTTGATGTCGGTATACATAGGTTTTGAATTTTAAACTACTAAATTCAGCCTAGGATTGTCATTGAAATGCAGCTAAAGTCCTTGACAAGTCAGTCAATCTTTGTTTCCTAGTGTGCTATATATTTTCTTGCTGATGTTAGACCTAGTCTACATAGATTGTTTGATGGTATGGGAACTCACTAGATATTGGACCCTACCCTGGGCTTTCTGGACTTCCTGGTCAAAAAAATACAAATAGAATTAAAATATCCATGCCTGTGTCCTACAGCTATTCAGATTCCTATTTCCTATTTGGTCAACAGTCAAATTGCAAGGGATTTCCTGAGATTTACTTTAATGATCGAAACACGTGCAAAAACAAAACAAACCTTTTAGTTTCACATCAGGGTTTGACATTAACCATGGCCCGGTGGCCCGGGGCCAGTAATGATCGCAGTTTGGCTGGTAGTTATGAAGCACCACAGGCCCGACTGGACCGGACATTGAACTAGTATAATATGTATAGGGCTTCTGTTTTTCGGATTTTATTAATTGTATTTTTTTGTGTTTATTTTTAGCTATTTTCGAGGTTTATGTAAATCATTTTTTTCGGGGCTTTCGTTTTTGATATATTTTATGAAATTAGTGTTTTCGGTTACTTTTCAAAATGCTTGAGCGTTTTTTGTTTTTTTTTCTGTCAAACTATGTATAGTAGTAACTCGACAGTACTTGCACACTGAAGTTGTACCTTCTCTCCACTGCTGTCTTCCACAACGAAATCCCTACGGTCACGGGCATATTCTTCTAGTGTTTTTGTGTGTAGGCATTTTTGTACATTTCGCCACAATTCGGTTTTAAATCCTCCATATCTTAACTGTAATACAGCTTGAAATCCCGCTAACAAGCCTCCATCCTGATTGTAATCTTGTTTTAAATCTCGCAAGCGGAGTCTCCAATAGAAATGTAGAAATGCGATGTCACTCAGTAGTTGGGGCGGGTTTAAAGTATTGAGAACGAATTAATCATAGATGCAGGTCAGGAAGGCGGGTCATTGCCCAGCAGCACTGGGAAATGTATTTATTATTGTTTTGGTAGTAGGTTTTATTTTTTAATGGGAATAGGGTAAAGTCAACGTAAATTGATTTACCATTTCCATAGTTTTTCCGGTGTTTATTGGCTACACACCGATTTCATTTTTTTTGTATCGGGGGTGTTTTATTGGGTTTTATCGGTTAAAACTGAAAATCAGAAGTCCTAAATATATATTGTGCACATGGCTTCCATTTCACGAATCCAGGAAAATGGGCCTGTGTGCCAAAAAGCTGAAAATTAATTTACAAAACTTTTTTTTTTTAAATAACTATGAACTAATCCCTTTCCCGCTGCATGTCATATTAGTTGTACAATCACAATCTGAGACTACGTACCTAAGTGCTGTGTTGGTACTTGTTCCCGCAATATGACAAATCTTTTACTAACGTAAAACTAAGCAACCAATAAGCCAAAAGGAAAGCATTTTGACTGCATATGTTATATCATTACCTTAAATTGTTGGATTTTAGCTCAGTTCGTAGACAACCAGAAGGACCAGAATTTCAAAAGCTACTCTTCTGTAAGGAACCTTGTGTGTGTGTGTGTGTGTGTGTGTGTGTGTGTGTGTATGTATAGGATTGTTTGATGAGTATATATGTATGCAATAAGGCCCAACTTGGTGTCCATATATATATATATATTGTACACACATCCAATTGTACACAGGACACAAAGGAAGGCATGTTCTGAACTGCAGTCCGCTATATGAGAAAACAATAACACACCTGGATTACAATAAGTAGGGACAACCATAAGTTTCAGACAAGATTCTATAGGATGATGATCATCCTATAGAATGGATGCTTGCTATAATGTTAACCTAAATGTGATTTGTAAGTGTAGCTGTCTGTTCAATTTATACTTTAAGGTTTTAAACAGTTTCTGGTTTTCTGTACTGTAAAGACCATTTTTAATAAATAAAATAAAAACTTCTGCTTTGGAGGGGAAACAGCAATAAAGACACACCAGATAATTCACTGGGTAAGTGTAAAATTAAAGGAACTGCACTGTTTAAGAAAAAAAAAATTGCCTTTCTGTTTTGGTTTTTGTTAATGATTCCACTTACTGTATAGCAAAGCACATTGGGAGCAGCAACATCAGATCACAACAACACCAGATCTGCAGAAAATACATGTGCCACCATTCCATGTACTGTATAACTGTAACATGTTGTTTTATTTTTCTTTATTGAGCATGCAATGTCATTTATGTTGTCAAGCCTCACTAGAAAATTATTATGACCATGCTGCAGAAAATTCAGATTTTCTTTCTCATTTTTTATTTTTTTTTATTTTAGAGCACCATAGCACAAAATAAATATATACAACTCAGAAAATGTCATGTAGAAACTCTACAGAACCAAAAATGGAACAACCAGTGATTGCATTTGACACAGTATCTACTGGCAATTACTGTACAGTCACTGAATGCTGTGCAACTTCACCAAAGCATATGGTCTCCAACTGGCATAAGGCTAGAGATAAACAGCTGTGAATGATCCGACCACTTCATACTGTGCAATATAATTCAAATCCAGGAAGAAATGAAAAGAAGATTGTAGTATAGTGTTTTTTTTGGTCTGTATAATCCAAGTACTCAGATAATACAAGTATCCATTACGATTTGTTACAATTTTAAAATGGTATTTTATTCATCTCCCAGTCACAATTGGGCACTGATGACTATCAATCTGAAATGTAGGGGTAGAGATACAATCCATGTGAGAAGGAACTTCACAGATTACAAAATTCACAATCAAAACCCTAAAACTTTAAGTAGGGTCTCAATTTGAGTATCCTCTGCATTTAATCTGAATGGGGATAATAAGGCTAATCTAAATTGCACATACTCAGCAACCAACTACTCAGAGAGTCACAGTTAAAAGTAGCTAATCTGATATGAATAGGGATATTAAATTGAAAATTATAAAATGAAGTGACAAAACAGGTGTCATAATGTTTGAAGAACACAGGTCGGATCAAAGCAATATGCTGGTCTAAAAGGTGAGTCATTTATTATGGTGTTTTAGGAACACTGAATAGTTCAAGCCCTAGAAATAAGGTACATTACCATCAACATGTATAGTACGTGGTGTGCAATGTATGTAAGCAGTGACATGTAAAGTAGGTGTAAAGGGTGAAAAGTAGTTAGAAAATGAATGGATGCCCTGGGTGCGTTGGGAGTCATGAGCAAGGAAGTGCTGCAATTTTATAACTATTGCTCAACCTGGAGTATGCTATTGTACTTTTAAAATGTATTTATGTTATTTTGATAAAAAGAAAACAAAAACCAAAAAGCACTACATTTTAAACTTTAAACGATTTTGTACTGAGCGATTAGAGCTGAACAATTGTGGTCATTTATTTTTGTAGGTATGCACATTTATTTACTTATTAATTTTTTATATTGAAGCTTGAATGTATTGGTTTTCTGGAAAGTAAAACTACCAAAATGTAAGAATAAAACTACTTACCTACAAGTTTTATACACATGGGTATGTAAATTTGATGTTTGAATTACTGTTTCCTGACAATAATGACACTGTACCATTAAATGTTAAATGCCTTTATCTGTTCTCACCACCAGTCCTGCAGACTCTGAGGCAGACTTAACGCATCAGCTGAACCCAGAGGGGCCTGCAGGCTGGCTTGCCTGCTTGCTGGGTCACTCATAGTTAACACCTCATTTTTATACATACTCATGTTTGCAATTACTGTACTGTTGTTTACTGATATACTTCTTCCACAGACTTGAACTGAACCTAGTTGTTTTTTGTTTTATTTTTTCATACATGATCTCTTTGTTGTTAAGGTCAGATTGATAGTCTGAGATAATAATAATAATAATAATAATAATAATAATAATAATAATAATAATAATAATAATAATAAAACATATACAAGGAAATTGATTCATATTTTTAATTTATACAATTCTGTTTACTTTCTGACAGTGCTCACTATGCCATTTTATAAAGTTATTAAAATATACACTGTATCTTTAAGTACGCACCGGACCTGTCGTTCAAGCAAACTGTTAAACTTGAATTTGAATTTGTCTGAAATTGAATGTTATTGCTTAAACCTTAACCCCAGAGCCAGAGGAAGCTATGGTACATAGTGATATATTTGAGGTAAACAGACTTTTCTGGAGGGGGTTGCCCTTTCAGATCATTATAATA
The DNA here is from genome assembly GCF_902713425.1 of Acipenser ruthenus. Lineage (NCBI taxonomy): Eukaryota > Metazoa > Chordata > Actinopteri > Acipenseriformes > Acipenseridae > Acipenser > Acipenser ruthenus. Next base: position 34,239,571 of record NC_081197.1, read on the forward strand.
AGGGTCATTTATTGAATAGCTGTTTCATGTTTACCTGTGAGCTTTGTTGATTCCTTGACTGTGATGGTTGGCGGCTGATCATTCTTTTGTGAATTTTCTTTTTTTCAGTTTTGCTTCATTTTAGGTAGTTGTTAAGGTAAATCATATGATTTGTGCAAATGAGCAACAATATATTGTTGGTGCCACATACCGCATAACCTAATTATTACAAGTATATATAGTTTAGCATATTCTCATGAAGCATGTTTAAAAAAAAAAAACAAAAACAAAAAAAAACTGAAACTTGACAGACTTCCAAACTCCAGTACCCTTAACTTAATACCAGTATACCATTGTAAATTAATAGCAAAGCCTATGGAAAATGTAGTGAAGAAAGAATGGTAAAGAATGGAGAAGTATAATAAAGCATGATAAACTAATTTTGCTTCACACAGTTGAATGAAACCTGCTGAATAATGTTACGATAACATGAAATGCTGTACTACTATTAATGGCTTCCAGTAGACTTTTACAACATTATTTTGTAGTTTCTTTGATTACATGATGTTAAATAAAAGGTCTAAGTTATGTTCATAATTTTTTTTTTTTATTATGTCACAATCATAAAAGTCTAGGTGATGCAAAACGTACATGTACTGTACATGTAAAAGCATATAATTAGTACCTGTTTAGGTGTATTATACTGTGTTCTCATTGCAGGGTTGTCTTTCATTCTTCTTACAACCTTTTCTTTGGAAATAAAAAAAATATGTTTAACAAAAAAAGTTTTGAATTATAGTTTTAAATATTACAGGCATGTTATGAAATAAATAAAATGCTACACTTATTTACTAATATCTTAGTAACAGGTTTAAAACTGTCTCCTAAATAAAATTATTTAAACATAATACCATGTGTTTATTTCAAAACTGCACATGTGAGACATACTTCGAGAAAGCTAACATTTATTAATGTTCAAAATAGTTTAAGAATTTAAAGAGGTCTCTAATTCAATCTAAGGCTTACATGTTTATTTATTTATTTGTGTATTTATTTATTATTCTAAAATTCAAAAGTATTAGTCTTTGCAAATCTAAACCCTAACCCTAATCCTAAATGATTTGGAAATTGTATGTTTACCTGTACATATTTCTTTATGCAAAAGCATAATGAATTGATCTTTTAAATCCAGCAATTTACATAGGGTATGTATAAGAAAAATAAAAATAGACAAAGATACAACTAGAATATAAAACAACTTATGAACAATTTAGCGAATATAATCAACAAACCAAGGATATAATCTTAAAATCAGATCTTGTTTCCAGTTCTAAAAATAGAATTTAAACCAAAAGCAGCATTCAAAATTTAGTAGTATCTAATTAAAGATCTTTGAACTTAATTGATTTTCCCCCTCCCAGGGGACTTCAGCTTAGTATAAATATTTGCCCTTCAAATATAAGACTCTGTAATTAATCTTGAAAGATAGAGTCGTATTATTTGGTATGGCTAGGTTAGCTTGAATTACTGTACACAGTGTTGAAGTTGCCTCCCTTGCAGTGGATACCATCTCAAGGCGGATGATAAATGACAGTACCGGTAATGTAAAGTAGGAGGATTCTACAGTTTAGCACATACCCATAGTTAACCATATCTATAATGTATGGAAACACTGCCGTGAATGCATTCCCAAGGTCAATATTCAGGTCCTGGACATTTAACAACATTGTGAAAGAATTATTTGCCAATAATGGGGTCCTTTTTGCATAAGTGAATGTCTTTCTTCTAAGTTCTTTCTTGCTTTTTTTCAGAAAACATGCAGTAACATAACACAATTGAAAACTGAGCAGATGCTGGGCCCGCAAACGAATACATTAAGTCAGGAGTAGGGCCTGCAGCTTAGCACGATTTGCAGTACTTTCGTATTGCGTCTTTCAAATGCTGTTTAAAACACGTTTTATTTAGTTCAGCTTGTCAACCAGGATAATGATTCTACCAGATGTGATGAGGTGGATTTGAAACACAATTTATTTTATGTTAAACTTTGCAAATATTTTATTGGCCTGTAGTTTATCGAAAGCGGACAGGGCAGTCATATAAAAAAAAAAATGTAAACAGTAGAGGTTAAGATTAGAAATCAAGAAGCTAATAGTTTGTACTAGTAGGTTATGCATTTAAAATGCATCAGTAGTATAATGGCCAGCTGTCCCCCATTATTAGGTAATGTTGTTAATTAACTTGTAGGTAACTGCTAGTGAGATACTTTTCAACATTATATTACTGCCTTTACGTTGGTCCTTCAAAGTATTCTGATCTTGTAAATTAGTCGCAATGGGGAGACCAACAAATGACTTGATTTGTTAACTCGCACAGCTGCACAGCATCCCACTCCCATTTGGATGTAAATCATCAAGGTACACAAACTTGTATACATTCTTTAAGCAACATATTACTAACAGATAATGTTAGTAGCATCAAATATTGTATACAAATTGTACTGTATTCTGCCACGTTAAAGAGTAATAACCAAGACTTTTAAATCAATATTACTTTCTGCCCTTTGCAGCATTTTCACTGAACAAATAGCAAGGAAATGTTACATACATTCAAGATTTTACACAATACTTGAGTGTTAAACAGCTTTTTTTTTTTTATCACATTTCTATTATTTTTAAATGTAAAAATGTAATTGCTTCTTTCTAAGGGAAGACAATTCCCTAATTCTGAATGGGGCAGAAATGTGTTAATTTCTGAATTCAATCATCACTTAATGTATTGGCTTGACTTACTTTATTGAATTACTGGGCCCACATTTTGTTCCTAATATCTGTTTAATATCCTGTTGTGGGTGTGTGTTCTGTATAATTCTCTATTGTTTCTTCCAAGCTCATTTTTCCCATGCTTGCTAACTATTCCAACAAAAAGACTGAATCTGAAAAGATTCTTTTAGACTAATTGTGAGAAAGTGTGAAGCATGTTCATTGGCTAGCTCTAGTTTGCTTCCCAGCCTCACGTAATTAAGGATCTAAGCAGAAACAAATGAGAGTCATATCATACAGACCACACAGAATGGTCTGTTAAACAGGTAGGAAATGAAGTATTAGGAAAATTAGATCAAGAATATCCCTTAAACTACCTAGTGCTGATATTTTCTAATACTTTGACAACCTTCTTAAGTACTATACAGTATGTTTAAAGTATTTTTCAACCACATGGGGAACTACAACTTTAAATGGCAAGAATAGCACATTTTTAAAAATATTGCATATTTTTAAAAAATATTAACATTTCAATTTTATTCCAGCATACTTTTAATCCAAGTGTATCTTATTTTGCTGAATAGAGAAAAATAAGTTTGACATCTCAATTGGGAATTATCATAACAGGGTTTCATCGAATTTGGTTTGTTTGAAAAAAAGAAATCCTTGATGTACAATTATTTTTCATAATGTACTGTAGAAGCTTAATGAGACTTATTAATAATGTTGACAACCCTTAAACATATTAGTATTTAACCATGTTACTCTTCCATATATTATTATTATTATTATTATTATTATTATTATTATTATTATTATTATTATTAGTATTAGTCGTAGTAGTCGTAGTAGTATTTATTTATTTATTTATTTGGCAGACACCTTTATCCAGACACCTATATTACAATGTAAGATTAATATTTAAATATAGTATAGTTTACAGTAAGTGCAAATATTACTACTAAATACAATATGAACCAGGATGGTAAAAGTTAGGATTGCAACAAGTTATATCAATGACATATTAGTAGTGCAATAGTGCATTAGCTGAGAATCCAGTAATGTGGTGTTTAGGTCAGGTGTGACAGGGGGGTCACATGGAAGAGGGACAATGAAATATTGAATACTGACAGCACTGAAGCTTATGAGTGATGAAAAGGTCTTCTTACTCTGGAGTCGATAATTGGGATCTTGGTAAGTTAAATTGGGTAATGTACAGTAGTGCATCAGCTCAGTGGGCATTGTAAAAGGTTGAGAGTTGCTGGGAAACAGTGACATAAAAGCAGATTTTATTTGTCCCCCTAGTTGGATTATGATACCTATATGATAGACATTTCATTTTCAGTTTTATTTTATGCCTGCTGCAAGACTCTTTGTTACATGTGATTAAGTCTGCATCATTTTTATTGTTGGATACATACAGGAGTTTGTTTTTCTAACAGCGAATTCGGCTGATTCCATGATGTTTGGCTGCCTAGTAAGAGCCAAGGAACAATGTGTGCCAGTTGTGATACCGGGTAGGATTAAAAAAATGTACACAACAATCCAGTCACTATGGGTTAAAATGGTATTGTTTACAGTTTATGTAAGGGAATCGCCCACTCTTGAATCATATACAGATCAGCTAGAAAGTTTAGCATTTGCTGTGGGGTGCCTTTCAGTTAAAGTTGCCCACTGCTGAAGTTCTATTTCACTTTCATTTTAAACTCTTTTTTGTGGCTAAGTGTTAGCAAGGTTATCTCTCTATTTTCCTGTGTTGTGTGGGTGTGAGCGGTCTGGTTCAGGTTTCTAAAGAGAATTGTGCTTGTCTTCATTTCGAAGGCACATACAATTTTTATTTAAAGTATTTTTTGTTTTCTGTGTTCTGTGTGCTCCCTCACCCACAGGCAACAAAAGCATTCTCTTGTTTGTTTTTTAAAAGGTGCTTGGGCAGCTCTTGATTTATGTCTCTTGATAAATATTTTCTTAAGAATTTCCACAATGTGTTTCTATACTGTTAACAATTGTGGTTAACAGTATGGAACTTTTTTTTTGTATAACATTGGTAAACATGTTAGAGAGTGGGATTATATGCTCAACTGTCTTTCTCTCCTTCATGGCACACAGGCTGCATTCATGTTGTTGTTCTAACCTCCCTTGGTGTTGTATGCCTCTTCCCATTATATGCCACAGGAGCATGAAGTGTAGAAAGCACCCTTTGGCAAAGCAGTATTCACATGTTTGTTCACACATACTCTCTTGTATTTGTGTACATCATTACAGCTACTAGCTAAATAGTGGACTTCATAAACTGCATTTGTAATGCATGTCTTGTTTTTCATCAAACTAATGCTTATATAGAGATGTTTGTCCTATACTTTGTCAGGAAGATTGATAGAATAAATGTGCACTCACTCATGACTCACTTTAGAAACCATTTTGGATTAAATATAAATTAGAAATTGGGTATTGGGGTCCTATTTTACTATTTTTAAGAAACCAAATACTTATCTGTCAGTGAGTTAACTGTAAGAAACTTATGGGACATAGGCATACAGACAAAATCTAGGCACCCTTCACTGGGACCTGTGACCATGGGGTCATGTGACTTTTTTGGTTTCTGGATAAAGACCTGCTTCGAGATATTGGAGTCATAATCGGTACACAAGTGTATTCTGTGATTAATTAGGTCAAGTACAATTGTGCGTGTCATACAAGAAAAATTAACCCGTTCCTGACTCAGAAAGCACTCAGTTATCCTGTCATGCCAAATTACTCTGTCCTCTAACATACTATGGCTCCCATATTGAGGTCATGTGACTTTTGAAGTTGCAGCTGCATAGAGACTGTACACTTTGAATTACTGTCTTAATGTTTGGTAGGCAGCTGTATTCTGTTTCAGTGCCACATTGGTTTTTAAACTCCGGATATATCAATAATACATATTTTTCATATTAAGATGTTTACAAGCCTTTTAATCTGATATGACATAGCCCTTTGATTATGCTACCGGGGATACTTTATTTTTGTTCACAAAAAGTCTTTTGTAGGAGATTTTTTTATTTTTTTATGTTTTATTATATTTTAAAATAAAAGTGAATTTTTTAGACTTTTTAGTTTATTGTCTGTGTTGATCTAATTAAAAAAAAAATCAAATGTAGTGTTGCTTAGCATGTAGAATAAGCAATGTTTTTCTCAGTAGAGTCAGAAATAATCGAACAAAGGTGACAGCTGCCAGAAGAAGAAATAGATAGCGGTGATTGTTTTTGACATCTCTGATACAGAGGCCTTTCTAGGAGTTAAATGTTTGAATCTAGCAATCTTGAGACAAAACAAAAAAGAAATACGTTGTTTGACAAGTTTTAGAGATCGTAAAGGTTATCTGACCATCCGTTTTTAATAAAGGGGATGGCTTTTCTGTACATTTGGGGGCTGATTCGTGAAAGTGATTTACAGTATAATCGTAAATCTCGAAAAACTACTCACTTCTAAATCTTTTTTGTATTACTTTAGTATAAATACATGTTAATCTGGATTCATATGTTGTTTTTTTCTGACTTTATGTGAACGAAAAGTCACAAATTCGCCCGTTTTCTCATTGGAAATAGGTAAATTTCAAAATATCACTGTCCTGGTCACAAAAGCAAAGTTTGTGGGGAATAATAGCCATTTTCTATACTTTTGAGGCATAAGCAATTAGGAAATAACACTTACTACCCAGGAACAAAAATTGTGTTACATAGTGTAATCAATGCAGAATCGATAGCTGGCGTCCTTTTTCCGCACCATTACAATGGCTATGGCTTTCCTCGATGACATCATGCTGGAGAAGTTCATTGACTTGCTTATCTATCTCTGCTCGAAGAAGTGGGGATGTTCTGTATGCAGGCTGTCGAATAGGAGGTGCATCACCGGTCCTTATATGATGTTTAATGAGGCCAGTGGGACCTTAATCTCTGGAGTCTCTGGTGAACACATCACTGTAGTTGTGAAGGAGGTTCTGGAGAATAATATGTTGCTCATTGGAAAGGTTACTGGAAGTCAGATCCACAGGTGGCTTCCATAACTCTACTTCTGTGATGTTGTTAACCACTGCTTCCATCACTGTAAATTCACTGTCACTCTGATTTGTTACAGGATGAAACTGTCCAAGCCAAATTCCACTGTGCAGTGTTGCACTTTCAGAGCTGGGATTTAAAACTCGGACAGTTGTCAGGCGATTTGCCACGTTTGTTAGTGTTCGAGCAATGACAAGACCTTCGATTAAGTTTGTATGGGGTTCCAGGAGGCCAGCATACCCATCAGGAATGAGTACATAGGTGTCTGATGTATACAGACACACAGTCAGATTCATTTCAGTCAGGGCAGGAATTGTGGTAGTAGAATGACAGACAGCACTGCAGTTCTGAGGTGGGAGATCCTGTGAGTGCAGTAATTGAATGCTGCTGTTCAAGAATTTAAAACAAGAAGGGCTAGTATCTATAATTGCATGGTGATGTTTCAGGAAGTCCCATCCGAGAAGAAGACTTTGGTGAGCATTTCTAACAACGTTCATATCATACTTTACTCTATTATCACTTATGGCTAATGCAATTGTCAGAGTACCCAGTGTGTACAGCAATCCAAAGCCAATTTGCTTTTGTTACAGACTTTCTAACAAGTCTGGAATAAACTGTTTTGGCTGTTTACAGTACTTAATTAACCCCTTGTAAAAAAAAACAAAACAAAACTGCTTAACATAAAAAAGAACAGTCGTCAGGTACCACAGTAGCAGGTGCAGTTTACATTCCTGATCGCATCATAAATTCCAGATTTTCTAAATCCATTGATGTAAATGTCTGGTCCGCTTTTAATTTTTTCAAGCAAATTGGCTTCATCACACTGACATTCTCATGTAACAGACCTACTTAAAAGGCTTTCTGGAATTCAGTAGCCTAATTAGCTGCCACCACCTTTATTTGACCGGGATGGTCCGATTTAAGAGATCCCAAAAGACTCAGGGTAAAAGCTAAAACAAGACACAAATCAAGATACAGTTTAAAAACCTGCTCGCCCCTCCCCTCCCCAACCCTGGCTCTCCTCTGTACTCTGCTCAGCAAGAACCACACTGCGATCTGCTGAAAAGAAATGGAAGCGAACCAAACTCCCTGCTGCCCTAGACCTCTACCGCTCTCTCCTCTTCTCCTTCTCCTCTACTCTCTCCTCTGCTAAATGTTCTTATTTCCAATCTATAATCCAAGCCTCCACTAACAACCCACGTAAACTATTCTCTACCTTCTCCTCCCTCCTGAACCCTCCACCTCCTCTTCCCTCCTCTATCTCCTCTGATGACTTTGCCTTTTCTCTTCTAAAATCTCAGATAGCCGCAAACTCTTTAACACCTCTCCCATCCCCCACCCCCTCCCGCTCCAACCCCTACACCCACTGCATCCCCTACTAACTCACCCTCCTTCTCCACCTTCTCTCCCCTCTCAGACTCTGACCTCTCCTCCCTGCTCCAGGGTCACAAACCCACCAGGTGTGCCTTGGACCCCCTCCCCACTCACCTATTTCAAGCTGCTGCTCCTGCCACCTCCCTCCACAGCTACCATCCTGTCTTCCTCCTACCCTTCCTCTCCAAAACTCTCGAGTGAGCTGTACACCGCCAGCTCTCTGCTTTCTTGTCCAACCACTCTCTGCTCGATCCTCTCCAATCTGGCTTCCGCTCTTCTCACTCCACTGAAACTGCCCTCCTGTCTGTCACCAACTCACTAAACTCTGCCCGAGCTGCCTCTCTCCCCTCTGTCCTAATTCTCCTCGACCTCTCTGCTGCCTTTGACACTGTCAATCACTCTATTCTACTATCCTCTCTCGCTGACCTGGGAATCTCTGGCACTGCTCTAGCCTGGTTCTCCTCCTACCTCTCCAACCGCACTTACCAGGTAACCTGGCGTGGAGCAACCTCCACACCTCGCCATCTCTCAACAGGAGTCCCCCAAGGGTCAGTCTTGGGTCCTCTTCTGATCTCTCTCTACACTCTCTCCCTGGGCCCCCGCATCGCATCGTATGGTTTCTCATACCATTTCTATGCTGATGATGCTCAGATTTTCCTCTCCTTCCCCACCTCTGACTCCACTATCCTCTCCCGTATGTCTACCTGTCTGTCTGCTATCTCCTCCGGGATGCGCTCGCATCACCTCAAACTCAATCTCTCTAAATCTGACCTCCTTTTCTTTCCCTCCTCCTCCTCCCCCTCCTCTGATCCACATTCTCCATTCCTCTGGAATCCACCACACTCTATCCCTCTTCCTCAGCTAAGAACCTCGGAGTCACCCAGGACCCCTGCCTCTCTTATTCCCAGCACATCTCCACTCTAGCACGCACTAGCCGATTCTTCTTGAGCAACATACGAAGAATCCGACCCTTCCTCACCAACTACGCCACCCAGCTCCTTGTCCAGGCCCTGGTACTCTCCCGCCTAGACTACTGCAACTCCCTCCTGGCTGACCTCCATGCGTCCGCCATCCATCCACTCCAGCTCACCCAGAACTCCGCTGCTCACCTGGTGTTCTCTCTGCCTCGCTTCTCCCATGCAACTCCACTGCTCCGCTCACTCCACTGGCTCCCGATCACCGCTCGCATCTAGTTCAAGACTCTTGTACTCGCCTACAGATGCCTTGACCAGACTGCACCCAGCTACCTCCAGACCCTCATCTCTCCCTACACACCCAGTTGACCTCTCTGCTCCTCCTGCACTAGAAGACTGGCTGTACCTCCTCTACGCTCCCCTGCCTCCAGAGCCTGCTCCTTCTCCACCCTCGCCCCGCAGTGGTCGAATGACCTTCCTACAGGACTGCCCAGTCCCTGACCACCTTCTGGTGTCTCCTCAAGACTCACCTCTTCAGACAGCACCTGTAGAACTCCTCTCTTCCCTCTGGACACTTTATCACTCTTCCTTAATGCACTTTACTTGCACTTATCTGCTCCCTATTTTACTGCATTTAATCCTGTACTTTACAGAGTACTTTACTGTAATCTGCCTCAAGTGTTATTCAATCTGTAGTATTTTGCATTTAATTGTATCCTGATGTAACTATCACTGACACTGTTATTTGCTCCAATATTGAATCGTATTTTGTCATATACTTGTACTTACTAGAACTGAAGTCATTGTATTTTATCTTGCCCTTAATTGTATTAATTGTATTGATTCTTGAAATATATATTTTTGTTTACGACAGTAAGTCGCCCTGGGTAAGGGCGTCTGCTAAGAAATAAATAATAATAATAATAATAATAATAATAATAATAACACTATGTAACACAATTTTTGTTCCTGGGTAGTAAGTGTTATTTCCTAATTGCTTATGCCTCAAAAGTATAGAAAATGGCTATTATTCCCCACAAACTTTGCTTTTGTGACCAGGACAGTGATATTTTGAAATTTACCTATTTCCAATGAGAAAATGGGCGAATTTGTGACTTTTCGTTCACATAAAGTCAGAAAAAAACAACATATGAATCCAGATTAACATGTATTTATACTAAAGTAATACAAAAATGACTACAAAAGATTTAGAAGTGAGTAGTTTTTCGAGATTTACGATTATACTGTAAATCACTTTCACGAATCAGCCCCCAAATGTAGTCTCCCATCATGTTCTCGTTATACTGTCCTTGGTAGCGGCGTTCAAAGTCCAGTATATCCTGGTGGAAGCGCTCGCCTTGCTCCTCCGAGTACGCTCCCATGTTCTCCTTGAATTTATCAAGATGAGCATCAAGGATATGGACTTTGAGGGACATCCTACAGCCCATTGTGCCGTAGTTCTTCACCAGAGTCTCAACCAGCTCCACATAGTTTTCGGCCTTGAGATTGCCCAGGAAGCCCCGAACCACTGCGACAAAGCTATTCCAAGCCGCTTTCTCCTTACTAGTGAGCTTCTTGGGGAATTCATTGCACTCCAGGATCTTCTTTATCTGTGGTCCGACGAAGACATCGGCTTTGACCTTTGCCTCAGACAGCTTAGGGAAGAAGTCTTGAAGGTACTTGAAGGCTGCCGACTCCTTATCTAGAGCTCTGACAAATTGTTTCATAAGGCCCAATTTGATGTGCAGTGGTGGCATCAGCACCTTCCGGGGGTCTACCAGTTGCTCCCACTTGACGTTGTTCCTCCCCACAGAGAACTCGGTCCGCTTGGAAGGGTCCACCATGCAGAAGTAGCAGTTGCTTGAGTGGTCAGTGGGTTCCCGCCAAATTCTTGGGATAGCGAACTTCATGGCTCTCTTTTCCCCTCTGTACCATCCTACAAAAATACATTCATTTCACCCATGACTAATGTGTAAGAGATTCTCGCAACATTTTTCATATATGATATATTTTTTTAATAACATTGAAAATTGTAAAACATTTTAAAATTAAAAACTTTTACAATTTTAAAAAATGTAACAAATTTTATCACATAAAATTCCGAGCAACAATTGTCCATCTTACCTTCCAGAGTTTTTTTGCAGTGCTCGCAGGTGAAATGAGGTGCCCAGGGTTTGTCTTGATCCCCGACAGGCATGCCGAAATATGCCTTGTAGGCCTCACACATCTTAGCAGATGCTTCCACGGAGTACTTTTTCGCTCTTGTCTTGATAAATTGGCCGCAGACATAGCAAAATGCGTCTGCCGGATGCTTGCAGCCTCTTGATGCCATCTCAGAAAAATGCAGATATGTATCCACTTAGGCAGCTGGAACTAAACTGAACTGGTGGGCTTAAGGCCCCTGTATTTATACTACTATTTATATTACAGGAAAGTTCTAGAAAGTTCTAGAAGTTACTCCAAGTTTACTCAGCACTGAATCTATCTGGAATGTTCTGGAAAATAGGTAAATTTCAAAATATCACTGTCCTGGTCACAAAAGCAAAGTTTGTGGGGAATAATAGCCATTTTCTATACTTTTGAGGCATAAGCAATTAGGAAATAACACTTACTACCCAAGAACCAAAAAAAAAAAAAAAATTGTTACACGGTGTTATCGCAGGCTCAATGCTGCCACTGTCGGGGACTTGCACCCATTACCCAGGGTGGATGACGTATATTGAATTTGTATATTTTATATAAGAGAATTAGTCATTTTTATTTTTGTAATATGAACCTTATGGGTTTCACTAGGGGGACTCACTCTTTAAAAGTAGAGTTGTTTAGTTTACTGCATTACATTGACAGGACGTTACTTCATTTTTCCTGTCTTGTTGTTCGGGGAGATCTAAGATGGCAATGTGAGAGAAAGTTGAACTGTTGCAAGAGACGGTAATTGTACAAGAATATAAAGCCTATTTCTGGTTAAATAAAACCCATTTCACTGATTCAAGTCTGTATCGGAGTCCTTAATAAATACCCACGCTTACAATAATAATAGAAACGTTGCTGCTGTGGCATGCAAGACTGTGGTTGACCTGTGCGAGCTGAAAGCTTATTCCGACGAAGGTTTAGTTATCCTTAACCGACTAATTAGGAGCTAGCTTGTTGTTACATTAAAATGTAGAAAGCAGCTAGTCTGCAACTGTAAATATTTATAAATATGAATATATTAATTGATACACTTTCAAATACAGTTCGCCCACTTTTCACAACTTTGTAACATATTTCTTTGAAGCATAAAAGACAAATAACATACACAATAAAAAAAATCTGTTCTCTCTCTCATATCGAATTCTTGTACGTCAGTTCACCGACTCTCAACCCGGTGAATCCGCTGCTTCAGCGGTGACGCACCAGTGAACTTAACGTTCGTTGAGCAACTCCTGGTGAATTTAACAACGGTTTGGTGAATCCGCTTTACATCGGTGCATTCAGCGGTAAATTTAACAATGCACCCTATCGCAACATTCCTAAACAATATGTTAAAATAAATTAGTTCTGCACTGTATGTGGTTTAGTTTGCCAGTGCTTGCTAGACTATTAACTAGTTTTAAATTTAAAGTATCTTTGTTTCGGCTTTCTTGTTAAAGTTTTCACACGTGGCAATAATGACCTACAATTACTAAATTATATTGTGGTCATTTTCCACTGTGTTATCTTAGTGAACCAGAACTACGTTTTGAAACAGAGAATTAGCAAATGCCTATCGTCAAAGCGTACTGCAGCTACTAATCCTTTTCAATTACTGGTATTTTAAAATTAAGGACTATGTAACAATAATGCTGTAACTCAATTTGAATGTGCCTATTCGGCCAGTAGGGGTCATTCATTACAATGTCCAGTAGCACTTTAAGATGCAGTCTTACAAAAAAGATGATGGGTATGGATTTAACAGCATCAAACAACCCATCATAAAAAAAGAACTTCAGAAGTGCTATACTTGCATTTTTTAATGGAGAATTCCTTGATAATAATAATAATAATAATAATAATAATAATAATAATAATAATAATAATAAATTTAAAAAAAAACCAGTATAAATTGGATGTTTTTATTCTAGTTAGTTATTTGGTTCTAGTTATTGCAACATCAACAGTTTTTTTTTTTTTTTAAATCAATTAAGAAATATGAGTTAAGTAAAGATTGGAGTAAATGCTTTTGAAATAGTCCCCTATATGTCTTCAGCATTGACTGCATTACACTATACAGTGCACAGTGCTGGCCGAGCAATGGTTAGTTACTTTAAACAGATTGATCTATGTACCTGAAGCAGAATGCAAAAATAGTACACACACAGCAGTCTACCTAGTGACAGTATTTACAAATGTGTATCTGTTCTGCATAATTATTCCCCACACGTTGTATATCCAGCTGTGATTTATAAACAAAACAGTAGACTGTCATCGTTCGGATATAATCATCCACTGTTTTAAACCCAGGCACTAAATTATCCTATCAGTATCTGCGTAGAAAATCAAAGCTCTGATTGTCAGTGATCCATTCATCAAGAAGTCACGTTTATTGTAGCATTGTGTGGCAGAGTGTGTAAACAGGACGGATTTCCCCACTGACAGGTCTTTTCTTCTCATGAATGCCTCTTCATCGAAATTCTAATGGCATTTACTTAGTTCCAGAAGCGGCCCCTTGATTCATCTGCAGAACCTGTAAAATATCACACAGCGCCATTGAGATGCTTTTCTTACAATTAAAACGATAGTAATACTGCATGTACTGTACCGAGAGTATATCACATATGCTGTACGTAGATGTGTGTGCACGTGTTCTTCCAGAAATACATTTAAGAAAACTGCATTGTACATGTAGCCTACATTGCCTAAAATATTGTATTGCAGCTCCTAATATGTTGAAAGCAACAACGAATCTCGAATATAATGGACATTTCCTGTATAGTTTCGTACAGAGCTTCATAATAATAATAATAATAATAATAATAATAATAATAATAATAATAATAATAATAATAATAATTAAATCGCCATTGTTTCTTAGTGCTAATTCATGCGTGCCTTTTGTTTTATTCTTTACACTTTACCTGATTGCTCAGAGACTGCCTCGCGGGAGGGGTATCAGAAATAACAATGTAATAAAATGTAAGGGGAAATGGTCGTTCACCAGAAAGCAATCAAGTCTTGCTTTTTCGCTCAATGTATGCATGTACAGTAGTGCATTGTCTGAAGTCGCTGGGTCCAAGCTCGCCCCCTCACTTTTTATTCAGTCACTGGTAGAAACTTCATCCTCCACCCACAGCCGGGTAACATTCAGATTCAAATTGATCACAGATGTGTATGCAGACAAACTCTGCGAAGACCTTGATATGTGGGAAGGCGGAGAATGATTGTAACTAGGCAACTAACGAGAGAAAGCATTAATACCGATGGAACACAATAAGGGCAATTGATGTTAAATATTTTAGGATGAAGGAGAACAGTGGACTCAAAACACAAAAAGGAAGAGAATATATCTTGCCATGCCACTGTATATCGAAATATTTAAATATCTTAATGTTTATTTTAATTATTTGAAAATGTTCGAATGTATGTTGTAATATTTGTTTAACCTTAGCGCTGTTAAAAAAAAAAAAAAAACCTAAATAACACATAGTATGTTTGTAAGTATGGTCCCTCTTTTAACTGTGAATGTGTCTGATCCAAGCAATTGCACTCCTTTGAGTTAATTAGAGCCTTTATCGCAGTCCTTTAATTCATTCTGGAAGTACTAGCACAGAATTGTTTCTTAAATCTCCATTGGGCGGCAGTAAGTGTATCGTTTTGCTTTTTGCTGTTTTTGCTGGTAACAGAGGTCCATGTGGCAGTAACCCAAGGATGCAGTCGGTTACAGTGATACTGGGAGCCTTTATAAACTACAATAATTTATAGTATTGTTTTAAGTGAAAATTGAATAATAGGTTGATGTATCAAAATGTTCCAATAGTTGATCGCCCTTTAATGCTGTTTTGTTCTACTTGTATTTAAAGCACCCACCGGAGTGAATCGGGCGCTAGGACCTGGGAGACACATTCAGAACCAGCAAGGCTACTGAGCATCCACATAGCAGTACTGTGAAGGAAAACCCCATCGGATCTGATATTGCAGGATACTTGTGAAATGTACATAGCTTTCTTTCCTTTCTGCGGCTGCAGCCTTCTGAAGATCGCACATGTGCACTGGAATGCTTAGGAACGCAATGCACGTTTGGAAGATCCGTGATCAAGTCTCCCTGTCATAGAACGAGAAGACTTGTGCGGTGCTTAATCTTGTCCTTCAATTTATATCCAGTTTTCCCTGTATTTGTATATTTTTCCCACACCTGGATACAGAAGAAGAAAAATTGGGTACTTTGAAAACCTGCAGGCTATAGCAGAGGATATGTATGCTTACCTGGGATTAAACAACCTTTTGGACAACTTGGCAATTGTGTAAATTGGGTATTTTCCTGATATGTCATTTATCGTCTCCAAAATATAGAAGAAACGTGTTTTTTTTCGCTCACTAGGCGTTGTGATGGTCGTAGTTGTTCTTATTGACTGACACCAAAATCAGAATAATTTAGAAGCTGGTTGCAGGTAAGCTCTTTTTTTTTTATACCACACACCTTCTAGGGCTATTGGATAAAGTTAGTGGTTCTTAATTAAATGGGTTCTTTCGTGATTGCTGCATTGCATTGATCTGTTGGATCTCGGCATTATTGGCAGTTGCATGAAGTTGCTGCAGTTATGTTAAAAGCCTTCTAATAAATCAAGTGGCTCAAGTTTGAATATGTAGAATACCGATGGAAAGAAACAACGTGGGTGCATTCTTATGGAAGACGCAGAGTATTGCTTCCCTGTAACGGCTTTTTAACTTCTCCAGTTTTAAATATGTTATACTGATTTGGAAATCAGAGTATATTATAAGACATGATACACAAGAGTTCTGTCATGCTATTCTTCATATTCAATTGGATGCTCAATTTTTTTCTAATATGGTTTTCAGGTTTCCTCACAGATGCTCCTATCTAAAATAAAACTGATTCTGTACAATTGCTATATTACCTGTTAAATGTATGACGATGACAATGGTTTTCATTTTTAAAAAATGGTCTGTTATCTATGGAGAAACAACTGAACAATGCAGCAGTGTAAAACAGTATAGACTAACGATTTTAATACAAATAAACCGTGTTAATGAATTGTAGAAGCGTTCGATTCATTGCCTATCTTAACATTTGTCTGCATGATAACAATAATCTATTGTCAACGTCTCAGAATTTAATATCGATTACAAATTGTTTAAATATTCCCACAGGCGTTGTATTTGCCTTTATAGACTGCAGCAAATGTTATTTGGTTACGACCATGTATTGGCTGAATAACTGGTCAAATAAACTTTATTCAAATTACCCTTATCGCTTTATTATTTATTAATTTATTTAGATTATTAAAACCATTGCTTTAGTTAAACATAAAACGACGACATTTTAAATTGATTTCTGCAGCACTGTGGTAATTATAGCCAAACATACTTGGTTTTATACATTACAGTATGTTGGTAGAATATTGCTCTTTATCAAATTACAGTTGTTAGATACAATTAATATCATTCTCGCAGTGAACTTCCTTTATGGATAACTGAAGTCTGCGATGATGCTGAAAAGAACAATTCACCCAGCACTCCATGCCCGCCTCAAGCTGTAGATGGTGGACTGAATCCAAACATCACTGGAAGTCTGATTCCTATAAAGTGATGCATCATTGATCCCAGTGGTTTTCATGCAGTTACCATCCATTCAAAAGGTGTTCTGTACCCGTGCCTGTTAACAGAGCTACAACAGATACACATTCATTAACCTTACGGAAAATATACAAACTATCTTATTAATATACTTAACACTACAACTAAATCGAGATATCTGCAAGCCGAATTAGACATCCTAATAGGCGGATTTAATTTTAGTCGGTTACATTATTAATGTATATCTTAATAGTACTTTATTAAGGTGTGGGTGTAATGTCACCATAGGTCATTATTGGCATGTCCCGCTTAGCCATTACCTGTCGTTTATTTGTAGAATTGTTGGGCTATTTCACATATTTCACATATCATGTAAAATCAGACAAATATTGAAAAATTAAAATAATAAGTCAACAAATAACCTTCTGCAAATATTGCAAAATAGGCTTAAATTAAACAAGCTGTAGCTTACTCTTTGATGCCGTAATCCTGCCCAGAAACTGCGCCATTACTACTATCTAGCATTTGCTCGCCGTGGCCGGTGGTGCTGAAAAAACAGCAACTCGAAACAAATGAAGGGGTGCACAGGCATCAAATAGTCACTAACTTAGCCTCGCTTTGAGAGTTTAACTCCAGTACAAAAGATGTAGTTATAATGTGCATACAGTAGCGATAGTACGCATTTGTCACACAAATATGGATATTTTTGCAGCATTTGTTTTAAAGAATTTCTAAGCTGCCTAGCTTTGTAAAACTGAAAACAGCACAATAGCAAACCAAAAGGAATCGCTCAATTGTAGTTGTATACGATTGAAACAACAACTAACCTAGTTTTATTTATTTATTTATTTATTTATTTAAATGGGGGGGGGGGGGGGGGGGGATTCGCTATGTTGTTTTTAGAGTCGACCCGCTTCAGTAAGGTTGTTTTCTAAGAACACAACACAATCTTTGCAGCTAGAATGAGATTTTTTATCCTTATATTCATTAAAGGGTAAGTAACGTTTCTGCCTGGCATGTGAGTATAGAGTTACATTCAAGCGCATTTGGGAAAATATCCTACAAATTTCAATCTACGTTGTTTGTTACTGATTTAATATACCAAACTGAACACATTGAAAATACAATTAAGCTAAATAGATGTGTTTATTGCAGTTAAGCTTATGTGAGGCCACCATGGTATGTGGTTTTGTCAGTCAATCCCAACGTTTGCACAAAAGTGCAGTTGTAGCATTAGTACTGTGGCAGATTCTGAAAGGGCAGCACCTGGCGTTAGTTGTCATTCAGCATACTGGAGAGCTGGCACAAGTTGAGTTCTTTTTTTGATTAAATAATTATGCAATCCCTGCTGGTGTGCTCAATCAGATCAATCTTCTGGCTCGCGTGCTTGCAACTTTGGGCTGCATTCCTGTGATCGACAGCTGGCTTTCAAACCCCAGGCGTTCAGCATGTTTTGACAGCATTCACATCAGTGTTTGTAAACATGCAAAGTAATTAAACATACATTAAAATGAGATATGGTTTTATCCGTAACATGCAGAAATCTGAACCTCTTAAGTAAAATAAGTAAAACAGTTTGTATGAGTTGTCAGTATGTATAAGAAATAAAGAATATGAGAGGGAACACAATACTGGCTGCTATAAACGTATCGAGTTAGCCAGTACTGTTACGAAGTTCATATGGGTGTTTTAAATAAAAAGGAGAGTTGACTGTACATTTATTGTCTTTAAATATAGGCTACTTAATGAGCAGCTTTGAGTAGGCAAATGTTGGCTGTACTGGTTCGCAGTGCATGCTTAGAACAGCTAAGCATATTGAGGAACAGTGATCTGTGGTTATATTTCTTCTGTAGAGCCCTGCTGGTGCTGTAACCGAAGAACAAAGGCAGTGCATGGTGCTAAGTGTCTAGTCAGAAGTAAACTGTGCAGAGCCAATCAGCTGTATCTTCATTGAGGATGATTTAAGACCTGGGCAGTTCCACAGGGAGATCAGGGACAGGAGCATTACATTTGATAATCTGAAATGGAAGCATAGGCTTAGTGATGATTAGTAGACAGATCGAAGACTCAAACCATTGTACACACTAATGTCCAAAAACCCTTGAATTAGACCTGTGTCTTTTGGGTCCCCAAACCAAAACTTGTAGCCAAAGATGTTTTATAGGTCCATATCTGATGAAATATTGGTGCTATCTGAAACTCGCTTTAAATAGATTTTTTTTGTGTATCAGCCATTTATAATGTCTTTAAGGAACTATACAACTCTACATAGCTTTTTGCAAAATGACAGGTCAACTACATCACACGACATCAACGGAAGTAATTGTAGTTCAATATCTGCCTTTGTGAATGTGCCAAATAAAAATAGGTTATTTTCAAATACGTCTTTGGCCTAATAGTATTGGAGGACAGGGACATCTATAAAAAAAAAGCATGTTGAAATATAAACATGTCACCTGGGAAGTAATACAACGAAGGAGGGGCATTTAGAATTCTTCATTTAAAATTGAGAAGGAGGCATTTAACCTCACTGAGCTAAATAGATCACACACTGGCATGAGGTGTGATGTGAGGAGAGGAGCCTGCTTGTGAGAGACAGTTGGCAAGTCAGGGATGTTGCCAACCTTTTTCAGATGTTAGGCAAACTAAATTGTCCTATTAATTCAAACTGAAAACTGTATCCTTGAAGTCTGGGGAAGGGGGAGCATTTTTGAATAAGATTTACAATAAATATAAATGTCATCAATTATTAATGTATCAACTGCAGTTTGTGCAGCAATATTTTCTTTCAACAACCAAGCTTGCACCATAGTACAATAAATGAGGATGCATCTGAATATGAATTAATAGTATTAATATTGCAAAAATTGATGTGTCACATTATGCTGCATTTAGATTTTCTAGTTTATCTACTTCAATTTGACCCCTTCCCCCACAACCTTATAGACTTCCTATTAAAGAATTTGTCAAGCCTTGATGGATCCAGTCGGTGTAGCAGGAAGCATGAATATAAATTCAAATGCAATAGTCAGATAAAGTAGAACTTGATTTGCAACCACTGGGACTGAGGTTCCAGACTAGTAATGGAATGGTTTTAATTGCTTCCGTTCATCAATGTATTTAGTCCTTTTTTCATTGCTGTTTAATTAAGGCTTTTTAATAAATGTCTCACAATAGAAAATATGCATTATAGCATGGGTGTCTAAACAAAGGTCAGATGAAGTCCTCTAGACCGTTGGACCCTTGACCTCTAAACTGATAATGTAGCTCCCATTCAACAGCTGGAAGAGCAGTCAAAAACAGTGGGGTATTGTGTAACATTGGTGGCATTTACATGCACAAGTCATGACAGTTTTCCTCACGACCTGTTTGCCGTACTTTTCAGGAAATACATTGCTATGCAGTTCTGATTTAGGAAAAAAAATCATCCCTACTTGTTTGTCTGGTTACCTTTACAACACACACACACACACACACACACACACACACACACACACACACACACAACATTATATAAAATATAATTTCTACAAGTTTTACTACTTAGAATTTATATTTGTGTGTGTGTGTGTGTATGTCGAACATCATTATCACTAGAACCACCTTTTACAATTTTTATTTTTATTTTGAATATAACCTATATATATATATATATAAGCCTGGTGTTATCTCTACTGGACCTGGCAGCCATCAATTCCTTTGTTTTGTACAAGGTAGGAGAGATTTCATCTTGAAGCTAGCCACAGCGCTTCAGCAGAAACATTTCGATCAGAAAACTGCAAAGCTGCAGCAGCTCAACCGGGATTCTGTGCTGCGAGAGACACACACGCAAGATAAATCATATGCTACTTTCGTTTTAGATTAAAAACTAGTTTGTTTTTACAGCTTTGTATGCGCATATACCTGTTTACACACTAGTTTCTTCTAAAATGTTTATTATAGTCATTTTCTGAAGTAGTGCTTTATATGTGGTAAGTTAGAAAATAAACCCTTTATGTTTAATTGTTCATTTAAATACAGCGTTTCGGCTGCGCAGATGTTTGATATGACATGCTTGAAGAAAACTTTTGAGTTGAATCCGATAGTTTGTCTTTCATTTTAATATTGATGGTGTTTAAAATGTACTGGCGGTTGTAGGTATGAGTATAACCACAGCGGTTCTAGTGTTGAAGTAGTCCATAAATGTGTGTGTGTGTGTGTGTGTTTTGTTCGGCCTTTCTGCTGGACATTACATGGCTCTTGACTGCTGAAACCTCGTGAGCCACAAGCATGATTCCTGCTCCAGTTTACATGGGTTTTTACAGCTATTTTATCGTGAGAAAGTGATTGACCGTGCCCTTAAAGTCACGCTGCCAAAAGGTCATTTTGCTGTTTCATGGTGTATTCATGTGACAACGTCACACAGTCATTATTATTATTATTATTTATTTCTTAGCAGACGCCCTTATCCAGGGCGACTTACAATTGTTACAAGATATCACATTATACATTATTTCACATTATACAGATATTACATTATTTTTACATACAATTACCCATTTATACAGTTGGGTTTTTACTGGAGCAATCTAGGTAAAGTACCTTGCTCAAGGGTACAACAGCAGTGTCCCCCACTGGGGATTGAACCCACAACCCTCCGGTCAAGAGTCCAGAGCCCTAACCACTACTCCACACTGCTGCCCTCAGTCTTGACAGTAGACTTGTTTTTTTGCAAGTGCATGTAAACCAAGCCATTAATAGCATATTATTTTGGTCACTGTACTGGAGTGTCCTATGTAATGCATTTTCTACTTTTAAATATTCAATACTATGACATTAAATTTGCATGCCAGTTTGTTAATTATTTAAAACATTCTATATAATTAATTGTTTTGTATAAATATATTATGGACTTCCATTGAATATTTAAGTTTTAATGTCAATTAAAAGTGGGTTATTCCGGTTCAAGTGGTTACTCGAGGTCTTACGTCAGTGACTTGCATCAATTTATAATTTTTTGTTGGAATGCCCTTGAAACTTGATTTAAAATGATAATAACACTATCTGTCTCGGTCATCCCCCTCATGGAAAAAAGTTCAACGATCATCAAAATATACTTATTTATGACGTTCAGACACTTTCTTATCACGTTAGACATGAGTTACATAGATTTTGAATGTAATAGTGCCACCGCCTCATTTGCATTGCATTAATATTAATATTATGTTTATGTATGCAAAGCAGCATGTTAAACACAGATAATGAGCTGTCATACATTCATGAGCTATTCACGAAGGTGTGACAGGGATTTTGAGCAGCAAAAAATAACCCCAAAATTCTGCCAACTGAATGCTGCCGCAAAGCAGAGAGCAAAGGCGGTGGAAGCTGTGTACGATTTGGGGGTGGGATTCGTCAGTACCTTTTTTTGGTGTTCCAGCTAAAACTAATTTATTGAGTTAATATTGAACATCATTAGGACCCTGCCAAAAAATAAGACATACAACAAACAGCTTTTCATTGTCTTATTTCATAAAAATACCGTTTTGAAATGGCAGATATTGAAGGTCCTGTATAGCCATAACATGTTAATGCGACACTATGATTTATTTTGGGCCAATTAATTGTAAGTAGACTAAGATAAAAAGAAAATATGCTGAAATAATTTATATTTTATTATCTACACATCCTATAACAATGTGAAGCAATGTTTTGCACTGTATTACATGTACGATAGACACACACACACACAAAAAACCCTGCTAGGTATTCATTTGATTTTACTACTGTACTGTTTAAGCCTGTTGTACATATCTATATTTTTACATAATGTACAGAGAATACATTAATGTTATTTAAATATGCCCTCATTTATTAGGCTATTCATTTTTATTTTTACTAAACAAACATACTAAACAACATACAAATAGATATATAGTACTTTAAATAAATAAAAAAATACAACCTCCTATGATGAAGAAACACCTCCTCAAAACCTGAATAAAAAAAATGTAGCAAAAAATATAAATATATTCTTAACCTAAAAAAAACCCCAAAATAAACAGGTCCGACCTACAATTGAACTCAGACCTGGAGCTGTGCATCATACATGTACACCATGTGGAGTACTGGTTAGGGCTCTGGAGTGTTGTCTGGAGGGTTCCTGGGTTCAATACCAGGACACTGCTGCTATGTATTGCTCTAGTAAAAACCCAACTGTATAAATGGGTACCAGAATTTGTATGTAAAATAACTAATTGTAAGTTGCTTTGGAAGAAAGCATCAGCCAAATAAATTACTATTATATAAGTAGGTGAGAGGTACCATAGTGCTGATGAAAATCCTGCCTGAACCGACCTTTATTTCACATACCTTACGATAAATACCTGCCTTTATTCATAAAACCGCCCAGAACACTAGGTTCCAAAGTTCCATTTGGGATTAAAATGATACATGTAATAAAACGAAATGAGTATAACATAATACTACTGAAAAAAACAACCCAACTGACTTTTAAATACCTTACCATGTACATTTTTACCATGTACATTTACCATGTTACCATGTACATTTTCTGTAGGTTCTTTCTGGCTTTAACAAAGTTGGGAGGTTACGTTGTAACAATGAATCTTGATGAATATTGTAACATTGTGTCAAACAGTTGAATTGAGTTCAAATTCTGGTACTTATTTATACAGTTGGGTTTTTACTGGAGCCAAAACATATTTCCTGTTGTCAATAGAATAAATACTGTGTGCAACTTCAGAACTGTTGCCACCCACAATTTGTATGCTAATTAGAATTGAAATAAAACTGATATTTTTGCCTCTAATTAGTTAGTAAATAGGGTGTGACACTTATAATATCATGCACAGTCATCTCAATGTTCCTTCCAGAATTCTGGCCAAATTACCACCACTTTCTAGGGTGCTTCAGGATTCAAATATATAAGATCAGCACTCTGTGAGCTCATTGGGAATTAGCAGGTCTTGAAAATAAGAAGGCTCAATAACATTACAGACCTTGTAGATAGTAAGCAACTTTGTAAATGTAGCTCCCGGTGAACTACTTTGTCACAGCACTGTCACCTAATCGATTGAACCAATATAATACTATATATTGGGATCAAATTAAACTTGGTCATGTGTTATGATACTGGTTACTCGTGTGTACATTCACAACCGCATAATCAAAACCCTTCAACACCAATCTTGTATGTGTTTTTTAAAATATTTATTCAAGTTCTTGCATCTAAAACTACCTCTTGGTGAAGTAGAGTTTACTGCGGGGAGGGGGGACGGGGCTAAACTATGTATAAATGTAGATAACAGACACAAAGGAATAATATTTTAATATAAAATGGAATACGATCATAGGGCACCAGAGCTTCAAACAAATGCATAATACTTATTAAAGCAGATATGTCCTTCAGCTTCAGTTTCATAATTTTTTAAAACTTTTTTTTTTAGAACATTTGAACACCTCAATTTTTTTTTTTTTTATCATGACTGCTATAATCAAAACTGAACTTGCAACTATCAAATATTAATCCCAAAGAAGGCTGGAGACCACCCTTTGGCAATTTTTCATGACTTGAAGTGAACCCTCTTTGAAAGCTGACTGTGATTATTCTCCACAAATTAAGCAGGGCTCTTTTAAAATAAACAGGCAGCTTGTTGGTCTGCAGATATGGAGACTTGGATGGGTTCAATCCTCAGTTGCTTCTCAGTAGTGTCTTCAGGACAGTGACATACTTTTCTAGCTGTTCCTCACAATGACATCCAATGGGTGAAGATCTCAACTTTAGGTTCAGAAGTTGGAATTACAGTTCATATTTCTATGCTCTAGCACTAGTACCATCTTACCACATAGTTGGTAATGGATACGTGTGTGGTTGTTCAAGCCTTGTTAAAGTAGGTTAGAGTACATTAGAAAATGGGTCTTTTAAATAATCTAACCTGATTGGTCAAAACAGGTCTCATGGGGGTGTTGATATTACAATATATCACTATGGGTTTTCACTTCTTTTCAAAAAGGGGCAACACTAGTAGATATCCACTAGCCTTTAAAAAAAGGCAGCCATATTGGAATTTATCGCAATAAACATGACTGATGAGATTTATGTAAATGTTGACTTTTTGGGAAACCGAAGTGTACATGAGATATTGAATGTCTGAATTGGACACCAGTGATTAATTAAAGTAGTGGAAAAAAGCAAAAGTAAGTATTCTAATCAATTAAAAACTTGCCATTCTGATCGCTCTGTTCCTTCTCCCTGAACTCCGTCAGAACTACAGCATGTCCGATCCTATTCTGAATATAAATAGTTTTAAGAAATATCTTAAGCTTTTTTAAAAAGATCTGGGTCACTCTTAAAAGAGACTTTGGTGGTTAAATTGTTGTTTTGTTGCTACTGCCCGTTGTCCGTACTTGTCATGTGGTTGGTTACATCTCCTGCCCTGCCTGCTTCCACCAGTCCCACCCTCTGTGCAGCTGTGTGATATGATGCAGAATGTTTAGAAATGAATCTTGACAATTTCTGCCATACCTTTCTCTCCACATGAATGTGTCCAGGTTCATCTCTTCTGCTATGCCCTGCATTGTTTTAAATTGTTTCTTAACACTGACCCAGTAGTTCTCCACGTTGTGCAGCCGTAAACTGCAAAGTAAGTTTGATAAGTAACCAGGCATTCTATAACGCAAATAAAATCTTTCTCGCCACTGTGAAGTGGTAGCGCTAATCTGGTATGGATACCTCCTGTCACAACCCCGGATAACAAAGGTTGATTAAAAAAAAAAACTAAAAATAACTAGCACTGTCATCTGATATTGTTGCAGGTCTTGAGGAAGGGTCTGTGTAATTTAAAGGCTCATTTGTGCTGTGTCGTGATAAAAATGGCCAGGAATATTTTATTTTAAAATGAACCGAGAATTACAAGAAGTACAACGAATCAAATAAAGAAATATTGCACTTTAAATGGCAAAAAATCGCTTGTTTTAATGAATGAATTTTTTGGTTTTATTTTTTTTTAATGTTCTATATAACTATTTATTCTTAGCTCAGTTTGAGGTGGAAGGGTATTTAATAAAAATTACATTTGTGTTAATTAAAAAATGTTTTAACATTTTTTTTTTTCTTTTCAATTTAGTTAGTTAATCCATTTTATCAGTGCAATAAGGCACTTCAGGGTGTGTGATATACTCTAATATCACCACGTCCTCGACTTCACCTCATGGCTTCCAACGTCCCAGGGCATTGTGATATTAGAGTATATTGCTTACATCTGACATAAACTTGTTCCAATAACTAAGTTAAATGACAAACGTGTCTGTCTGCTCTGCAAATGGAGCATGGCTCTTTTGGCATATCACATAGTAATTTGGTCCCTGTCCCACTATTTCTTATATTGTGTTGAGATGCTGAATGCACTGTGCATTAACAGCAGTTCATGACAAGCTACTGAAGCCACATAATACTGTACATACAATATGTATTTAAACAGGAGTAAACTGGAGTTGTTGTTTCTTTTACCAGAGAGGGCTACTTGTTGATTTGTAAAAATAGTATATCTGCAATTAAAAGGGCAATAAAAGAGTTGTTAAAAAACTTTGAGCAGGTCTTTGCTACTATGTTTAGTAAGCCCTTTGTGCTGCTGCTGTTGTGAGTTGATATAATAAAATAAATACTTCTCTTGGTTTTGGGTCTGCCTCACACAATTGTATAAACAATCCCATGGGATCTACAAAGATGAAATCGCAGTCAGTAGTTACACAAATCAAAACTCAATGCAAGGCAGCCAAGTGATTAAATTGGTGTTTTGTTCTTCAGATTGAAATGGATTCTCACACCCAATCTAATGTGTGCCTCCTTGATTCTTCTTGGGTTAGGCAGGTAGCCAGCTGAACTTGTGAGGCATTTACTTTGTTCAGAAAGCAACAGGAGATCGAGTTGATGTATTCCAGTCAGCTTGATACCACTAGAGATCATTGAATGAAGTAGCTGGGTTTGGAAGTGGTTGGAAGCTGTGTTACAAAATTGAGGGCTGTCCTTTAACACTAGAACCGTCACCGGTGGTCATTATACAAAACTGTAAAAACAATATATATATATATTTTAAAAGTAACATTAAAAAGAAAACAACTCAATTCCCATTATGTAACGTGAATGTGCTTTCAGGGAAACTGACTTCAAAGTAATAAATATATTATTATATTTTTATATAGCGCCTT
Source organism: Acipenser ruthenus (assembly GCF_902713425.1). Classification (NCBI taxonomy): domain Eukaryota; kingdom Metazoa; phylum Chordata; class Actinopteri; order Acipenseriformes; family Acipenseridae; genus Acipenser; species Acipenser ruthenus. The sequence goes on from NC_081197.1 coordinate 34,266,613, forward strand.
TCATAGTGGACCACCATCACAAAGCACTTTACAGAGGTAAGCTGTGAACTGTGCATTATATGCAGAGTCACTTACAACAGGACATTAAGTAGCACTTAAGTAGCACAATCCATGCATATCGATTTTTTGCAGCCCATCTTTCCACAGCGTCAACACCGGGATTTATAATTTCCCAAATAGTGGCATCCTTCCCTGTTCATGCTGGCGATGCAGCTGGTCGCTGTTCTTGGTACTGCTCCAGGTGAAGTGGTTGGCATGGCTGGCACGCCTGCAGCTACTGCAGGAGACGAGACAGGCAAAGCGGCTGGCACTGCAGAGGTAAGCTCAGTGGGGGTAGAGATAACAATAGGCTTGTATATAAAAAAATAGAATTTTGTAGGTTATATTCAAAATAATAACATGTATTGTAAAAGTCTTTTGCGGTTCTAGGTGGGCGGGATTATAACTTCCTTATTTTCGCGATCCTGCCTTTCCAACGGCGTCAGGGTATTTAATGTATTTAGGAAAAGTCATAAACAGACAACCGCATAACTTTCAGACACGCAATTTAAACTTGAAAACCTCAAAACATCAAAATGACTGCTGTGGCAACCACAAAGTTATATTGTAAAATGTTAAGAGTGTGAGACAGATGAACTTTGCACATGCACTCTATGAATTTCCTCATTAGACTTTTCTTTGTGTTACGTACAGCTTTGTTTGTTTACATCTGATTTATACGTGTCTCACCTAATTGGCAAACCATTCATTTATTGGTTAGTCTTTCCCTTGTGTACTCAGAAATTGGATGAAGCCTATCTAGTTGTTTATCCTTAGGGACTACAGTGAATGAATCGATGTTGTAGAAGAATGATGTCTTTGTTTGCACTTCATTCAGGGATGTGGCTGGACTGGTTTCCAAGAATGCAATGCCCTAATCAAGTGTATTGTTGTTTGTGTATTACTTTAGGTGGTTTGCTGGCAAAGATACTGCTGCAGAGGTTCCGAGGTGGTGATTATTTTGCCATTAGGGTTTATATTAAGGGATTTATAAAAATGAAAGAGTCATTTAAAATGATAGTTTCTAAGTTCTTATTCTGAGAAGCTATTTGCTTATTTCATCATGGTGCTAGTCAATGGTGTGTTCATTTTTTCTGTAATGCAGGCTTATGTCCTTTGACATTTTCACATATTTTGAATGATGTATCAGCCAGTGTTTTAGATTGTAATGGCCTTGACTCACCTTGCTCATTGAAACTAGCACTCCAAGCTTTAATGAGTGAGATTAATAGGCAGCTAAAGACCTGTATTTTGATGATACAAGACAATTCATTAAAACAAATGATAATCGTCTTGATGTTCAATTTATTATTATTTTTTTAAAACAGTAAGGAGGCTGTGTGGTCCAGTGGTTAAAGAAAAGGGCTTGTAACCAGGAGATGCCGGTTCAAATCCCAGCTCAGCCACTGACTCATTGTGTGACCCTGAGCAAGTCACTTAACCTCCTTGTGCGCCGTCTTTCGGGTGAGACGTAATTGTAAGTGACTCTGCAGCTGATGCATAGTTCACACACCCTAGTCTCTGCAAGTCACCTTGGATAAAGGTGATTGCTAAATAAACAAATAATAATTAAAACACTTAATTCTTTAAATTACAGATTAATTTTATGGGTGCCTTATTTTGCATTTCATTGTGTAAGGCACACTGACTGTCCTGCAGTGATAAACTGTGTGGCAGTGCTAGGTATCAGATCTTTCTGATTGGTGGATGAAAGTTCTGGGGTTCATAATTAGCAATAAAAGCAAACAAGAAAAGTATACAATATAAAGGCTCTTTAGGATCGTTGTTGGTGCCCTTAGAATCCTGTTTCCAAACATTTGGTGCCTCCACCTGCCAAGTTACTTTGCTTGGTGGTTAATGTTTTTTTTGTCGACAGCAGCATTTCAGAGTTGCCTACTGACTTTATTACCAACCTGTATAATCCACGTTTAGGTCTGGAATATTTTTCCCTGAATTGAAGTTGAATCTGATCATATACAAAAATAAATTATATATACACTGCTGTGCAAAAGTCTTAGACATGTTGCATTTTTCTACTCTGATGAGATCAACAATTTACTCAAAGCTTCCACTAGTGTTTTCTACTATTATAACAACCTTGACTGCACCTTGACCTAGGAATAGAAATAAGACAAACGTTGAATTGACAACAGAACTGGCAGAAGGCACAGGTGTCCTTGTCCATCCATCAACAGTCCAAAGCACCTTTGACCATTGTTCTATAGTCCAATTTCTGTGTTCTTGTGCATATTTTAGCCTTTTAGTCTTGTTCTCCTTTGTACTGTTGATTTCATGGACAACGACACCTGTGGCTTCTGCCAATTCTGTTGTCAATTCAACGCTTGTCTTCTTTCTATTGCTTAAGGATATTAACTTCAAGTACTGGTCATCCTTAAACTTTTGGGTGTCTGTACTTCTTGATTATGCTTCAGATAGCTCACCTTGAAGATCGAGTGATGCAAGCTATTTCACTCAATGTTTTTCATTATTTATGTAAGTCAAGGCTGTTAAAATAGTAGAAAACACTAGTGGAGGCTTTGAGTAAATTGTTAATGCTCATAATGCATCAGAGTAGAAAAATGCTACATGTCTAAGACTTTTGCACAGCAGTGTGTGTGTATGTGTGTATATATATATATATATATATATATATATATATATATATATATATATATATATAGTGGCAGACTAGGGGGAGAAAGGGGAACATATGTAGTCCAGAAGGGGAAAAAAGACTACATCCCCCAGAATGCCACGGGACTGAGACAGGAATAGTTTCCCTGGCTCAGGGTAATCAACGTCACCTACCTGTGATCAAGAGGCAGGTATTTAAAAAGGCCAGAAAGCTTGTTCGAGGCTGTCTTTGTGAAGCCGAGGTCATCTGTGTGAAAGCCAAACAAGGTACTGCATGAAAGTTAATTTTTTACTGGTAAACGACTTAGCCATCCGGTTTTATAAGGGTTTTTCTTTAAAACGTTTAGTTAATACTCCAGGTGGGAGTTTTAGGTGGCAAGTGCTTTAAACCTGCAGTTCGTGTGTCTGGATCTGTAATTTAAAGGACGAAAACGAGCCTGGGTCAACAGTTCAATTGCAGCAGGGGTTCAGGGACGTCAGAGACGGGAGAATCTGCACCAATCCGAAGCACGTCTTGCTGCGCGAGTGGTACTCAGTTGCAACATTGTTTGCACAAACCAAAGGATGAGATGTTGCAACCATCAGGGGATTGAGAGCAGGAAGTCGTGTCTGCTTGGGATTGGTGGCTACTGCACCGGGGGCATTCCCTATTGCTGAGGCGGAGAGACAAACTTGAGTGAGAGAGAGCTCAACAGATCAGAAGAGAAGTGGGACTACAGAAACAAGGAAACAGGGACTGCACTTAGTGGCTGTAGCACACGGCCGAAACAGGCTGTTTTTGGACTTTCTTTTCTTTTCTTATTTATCACTGTCTGAGTAGCACTACGCTGCTCAGGTGTAAGTGTACCACTCCCTGCCCAGTGTAGAGTCCCGGCTTAATAAACCGTGACTTTGAGAACCTGCAAGTGCTGTGTGGCCTTCCTTCATTTTCCACGCAACGCTACATTGGTGTACAGAAGTGGGATTATCGACTGGATGTTGCTGGAAATGAATGAAGAAGAGGACACACAGCGGAACCCGAGGGAGCCAGGATCTCTGGAGGCTGAAGCAGCAGTCGGAAGCAGATAGTGGCTGTCGAGGCTGAAGGCACTCTGGAGAGCTGAGGGGGAGTGACCTCTAGACGGCAAATCACAGCGCCACGTTCCCAGCCAGTCAGTCGGGATCCCCCTCGCCGTCCACCCCACAGTCAGCCGCCGCTGTCGGAGAAGCCATGGACTGTGAGAACCCAGCTTGAAGTCCGCCCCCAACTACCAAGGTGAATTGCCTTGGAACTCCCCCGGCCGCTGCCTGCCAGCGCCGAGCTGCTGTCACCCCCTGCGGCAGAGAGGACACCACAGAACAGGGCAGAGGAGAGCGGCGTGGTGCCGCATGGACCGCAAGCTCTGGAGGGGTTAGCCTCTGAAGTGCTGTTGGACTTGAGCTGGGAGGAGAGGGTCGACTGAACAGCCCTGACGACGGCTCTAAAACGGCGGTTCAGGGATTGCAGGACCAGCTCCAGCACTGGATGGGAGCCCTAGCTGTGGATGTCGCACACCTGGCATACAGCGACGAGCCTGACAGCTTTGGTTGATGGATAGCCCTAGATGCCTTTATGCGCAGCCTGCAACCACCGCCACTGTGACACCAGGTCCGCCTCGCTGACCCACGGACGCTGGAGGAGGAGGTGAACCAGGCTGTGGCAACAGAGGCAGTTCTCCAGGATGAGAAGGCCCTGCCACATCAACTGTGACACTAACCCACAGTGCGCCAGGTCCAGCCCAGCAAAGAGGAGACCAAAACTTGGTTCCCGGAACTTGTCGCTTTGCTCCGGGCCACGTCCACATACATATTTTGCCACCTTTGACATTTGGTAGCACAAATATGCAGGGTAATTTCAAACATAATTTTGCCCCGTTTCCACTGTGGGGCACTTCCTAGTTATGGCTGAAAACAGCAACAAAATAGGATATTTCCACTGCTCACCCAAGTGGCTGAGCACGGCAGTTTGGTCAGGTTTTGTATTTCATACTCGATGTAGCCAAAATGCCTACAAAGGAACTGCTTCATCACGCAGCCAGGAGGTGTATGTAGAGAATAAAATGACAGGGAAATAGCTACCATTGTTTTTTTCACAATAATTCTGTTACATTCATTCTTGTAGTACACAACAAGCTCACAGTGGCTGATTTTCTTTCATATAGGTAAAGCATGCATATGACATTTTCTTTATTGTTTTTCTTTAAGCTTTATTGTATTCACTGAAAGCAGAGGACTTTGTTACATTGAACAATGTGCATCATGCTTCGGCATACAAGACACAAATCTTTTTTCTTTCATGATAAACACAATGACAAAACCTGGCTGTTTGTTTGGCTGTGCTGTCCTCCTTAACCAGATTCATTTTTATTTGTAATTAATTATGTGTTTGTTTCATAAATCAAAGATGCATTTAAGTGTTTATGTGGAAGTCATGTATGCTTAAAAATGCATTCCCTGTTCATAGTTTTTTGGACTGCTTTGTTCTAAAAGCAGTGTCATTGCTGGTTTCATATACAGCATATAACAGTTAAACTGACCATGCCTTGTCAGCTCCAATAACTGTTCTCTAGGATGCTTCTGGAACTAAAATAATTGTAACACATGTACAGGGTGTTCCTGGAATATCTTCCGTTTAAATATGTCCTTCACCTAATATTATGAATCGTTAATATAGCTACTTGTTTCTATCTACACTTAAGGTCAATAAAAAAATGTAAAAAAAATTACAGACTCTCCTCTGGCCTTTTTTATTGGCCGAATCGACAAGCTGCATTTCAAACGCATAAAAACTGCAGCTTTTTACTGATAGAGTACTTTATCAGAATTAGCAGTCGTGTAGGGTGATTTATACACACAGCATCCCATAAAATGGCTAGAGAACTCTTTTTTCATGCCAAATAAAATGCTGATTCATCACAGAATGCTTTAAATAATGGAGATAACTTAACTGTTTGTCACTTGTAATTTATTCAGACTGTCATACAGGGGGTGTAGGTGTGATGAGAGAGCCCCATTCCCAGAAATTAGAACCCTCAGAACCCCCATCCACCAATCAGGAAGCTCCATTAAAGCTCACAGAAGATGACTAAGGAACAAGCAATAATGATCAAGGTCCAGGGCATGTTCTGGAATTAGTGACTAGTTGGGATGGTTGGTGCCGAAAAGGCTAAGTCTCAGTCAAAGTTGTAATTGCTAACATCAGCCATTATAACCTAAATAAATAAATAAATACAATTAAATGTGTTTAATCTGTTTTTGTTTCATGAGCGCATGTTTTTTCTGTACTGGGCATTTCTAGAGAATGAATATGCAGTAACCAATGAGAGTATATCTTGCCCAGGTCTAAAGATGTCACTCCATCCCAATTTGAGAAAACAGCAACTTTTTGTGTAATTAGTTTCAGCAGCCAGACCCACTCTGTTTCGCATAACAAGGAGATCCTACACACAAAACATAGTAACTTATTTTTAAAATACAAATAAAAGTACAAAAAAAATAACATAACAAAATGTAAGTGAAATTAAGAATAAGCATTTCGTCAATCCTCACATGAATCCTTATATTTATTTTTGTGATATGAGCATGTATTTCTGGAAAACTGGGACTACAGCGATTAGTAAGTCGATAAGAAGCAGATGTTTTGTTAAAAAAGTCATGTTAAAAAAGTGTGATGTTCATTTTGAATTAGGTATTGATAATATCTATGTGTACATTATGTACATGTTGTATGGCTGTATATATACAAAGAGCAACAGAAACAGAAAATGTATTCAAGCTCAGTATTAAAGATTATTTTCAAAAGATAAAGACACATCTCTGAATATTAATTTCATTCTCCAGACAAATACTATGGTGGATTAAATAATATTGATGGTTTTACTTTGGTATATACTGGGGTTCAAAAGGATTAATAATGCTGGCTTTTCTTTGGCTTAAGGCTATGATGAGATGGCATTGCCTTAGTACTTGATCTTGTCTGTACAGTAATAAAAAAAAAAAAAAAACATGTTAACTCCAATACCATTTCATCTTTGTTGTGATTTATAAACATTTCATCCATCTTGTACAGCCAGTCAATAAGTATTGTACAGGTGCCTGGGATTTTAAGTTCCTTTGAGCCTTCGCATCGAGCAGCTCCGAATAATGAATCGAATTCTTCATTAGTTTAATCTTTAATATGCTGCACGTCCAGGGTGTATTACATTTCAGCAGATGCAGAGGTTAGTATCAGCCAAGTTAGAAGCTTGAATGAGGGGCTGTCAACATTGTTTAGGATCCATTCTTTTACATTATATTAGCAATATACATAGCAGAGCAATAGAGATAGCTCAAATTAATTTATAGATATCTTCAAATATTTAATGCTATCTCAAAATGATTTACAGATATATTTAAATGGTGCTTTAAATGAGCTATTTAAAATGCATTTTCAGGTATCTTTAAATACTTTTCAGGTATCTCTATATCATTTGGAGCAGTGGTGCACAACTCGGTCCTGGAGGGCCGGTGTCCCTGCAGGTTTTTATTCCAACTGCACCCTAAAGTACTTTATTGGGCCTTATTAGAAGCCTAATTGGTCCAATTAACTCATTTAGGGTATGGTTAGAACAAAAACCAGGAGGGACACCGGCCCTCCATGAACCAAGCTGTGCACCACTGATTTAGAGATATCTCTAAATAACTTTCTGTTCATTTAAAGATATCTATATTCAATGGCAAAAACTTTGTTAGAGTAATGTTAAGGTTTGTTTGCAAATGTCCAAAAGGTTAGGAAATTGCAAGTTAAGGTAGCCACGCAACCTTAACTCTGCACCCTTATGTGTATGCTTCCTGTCACACTTGACATCACATATGACATCATCAATGACATGGTGTGACAGGCTGGCTCGCAGTGGTGAGGTGTGATGACGTCACGGACCAGGAAGTAACTGAAACCAAACAATGGATGGGCGGGTGAAGCTGAATGCTACTGCACTCAGCGTGTTTAATAAATCAAATCAAAAACAAGATTTAACCAAAACAACAAAACAAATGGCACGAGGGCCAAACGAATAAACAGACAAACAAGTAAGTGTTGTGCTGGCTAATCCAGCACATTTTAGCAATTGTTAATTCTGTATTATTATTATTCTCCTCGCGCTCTCTCTCTCCGCTCTCCCGTGCTCTCCTTTCTACACTCCAACCCTGCAGAACGGACAGCTGCAGGTTCTTATACTCTGGCCGAGGGGTTAACTAGTTGTTAATTATCTTATTACCCCTCGGCCAGAGTCTGCACGCGTTTGGTAAGGATGCATGACTGTCAGCTAGTTAGCTGATCAGTCATGCATCCTCACAAGGTTTTTAAATATAAATAATAAAAACAATAACAAAAAGACGCGGCGCTTTTATCCGCGCCGCAAACAAAAATACAAATAATAATACATAGGGGCGGGACACTCTGCCACACATGGGCAATGACATCACTAAGCACATGACAAATTCTCCCCGAAGACTGGCCAAACGGAAGTCATTGTGATTAACTAAGTAATTAGCTGTACTGTATTCTGAGTTAATTGGTTTTTATTTAGAACACTGGTGAAAAATCGAGCTTGACAGCAAAGATTGTGGGAATGCAGTTACTGAACATGTTACCAATCACAATGACTTCCGTATGGCCAGTCTTCGGGGAGAATTTGTCATGTGCTTAGTGATGTCATTGCCCATGTCATTGATGATGTCATATGTGATGTCAAGTGTGACAGGAAACATACACATAAGGGTGCAGAGTTAAGGTTGCGTGGCTACCTTAACTTGCAATTTCCTAACCTTTTGGACATTTGCAAACAAACCTTAACGTTACTTTAACAAAGTTTTTGCCATTGAATTTCCATAGTTTTGCAGAAGGTATTTTGGAAAATCAAACAACCAACAAGAAGTATGTAAAGATTTTTTTTTTAAAGCCAGGTTTATTGAGGCAAAATCAAATGTTGTTAATCCCTGCCCCTGAGGCTAGAGGAGGGGGGAAAGCAAAGATTGTCCCTGGAGTCCCCAGCAATGGCTGCCCTGGTGGCTGGAGAGGTGGGGACAGCAAGGACTGTACCTGAGGTTGGAGAGGTGGGGACAGCAAGGACTGTAACTGAGGCTGGAGAGGTGGGGACAGCAATGGCTGCCTTGGAGGCTGAAGAGGTGGGGACAGCAACGGCTGCCCTGGAGGCTACAGAGGTGGGGACAGCAAGGACTGTACCTGAGGCTGGAGAGGTGGGGACAGCAACCACTGTCTTGGAGGCTGAAGAGGTGGAAGCAGCAACGGCTGTACGTGAGGCTGGAGAGGTGGGGAAAGCAACGGCTCGGTATCTGAGGCTGGAGAGGTGGGGACAGCAACGGCTCTGTACCTGAGGCTGGAGAGGTGGGGACAGCAACGGCTGCCTTGGAGGCTGGAGAGGTGGGGACAGTAACATCTGTACCTGAGGCTGCAGATGTGTCAACAGCAACAGCTGTACCTGAGGCTGGAGATGTGGGGACAGCAATGGCTGTACCTGAGGATGGAGAGGTGGGGACAGCAACGGCTGCCTTGGAGGCTGGAGAGGTGCGGACAGTAACATCTGTACCTGAGGCTGCAGATGTGGCAACAGCAACGGCTGTACCTGAGGCTGGAGAGGTGGGGACAGCAATGGCTGCCTAGGAGGCTGAAGAGGTGGAAGCAGCAATGGCTGTACGTGAGGCTGGAGAGGTGGGGACAGCAACGGCTGTACCTGAGGTTGGAGAGGTCGGGACAGCAACGGCTGCCAGAGAGGCTGCAGATATGGCGACAGCAAGGACTGTACCTGAGGTTGGAGAGGTGGGGACAGCAATGGCTCTATCTGAGGCTGGAAAGGTGGGGAAAGCAAGGGCTGTACCTGAGGCTGAAGAGCTGGTGACATTATTTGAACAGTACTGCCGGGGAGCAGTTATTCTTCATGTTGTGTGGCTCTGTCCACTCTCTCTAGAACGATCTTGTAAGAATCCTGCAGGTTTTTAGGCAGAAGGATGCGTTGTGTGCAATTTAAGGTCTTGATGCCATATTGGATTTGCCGTTGCTTCTTCTCTCTTCTATCTGTCAGGCCCATCTTTCAAGTCTTTTCAGTTCTTACCTGAATTAGATAGGAGGTATTTGGACCAACCACCAAAGGAAAAAAAGGTTTCTGAAATGTAATAAATAGAATTCTGTATAGTGATTTGGATATCTGAAAATGTATATAATAAGCTGTGATATACTAAGAGTATTTATTAAAAATGAAACAATAACAATAACAGGTTACATGCATTTCTAAATTGAATTGCCCAAAAGTTTACTCGAAATGTAATAAATAGAATTCTGTATAGTTGTACTTTACTGTACTGTCTTGACGAGTTTTACACATAAACAATTGCAATACGAATATTACTACAGTTGTATTGTCACTATTAATACTATACTGTATTGTAATGTTTTTGTTTTGTTTTTTTTTAGTTTTTAGTTTTTTTTTTACCGGCTTTAGACTACTCGCTGCGAGTAGTATATTAATTTATTTATGTTCTCAATTCATGCCGATTGATTATCGTCATCAGCCATGTCTTATACTTTCTAAAAATATATATTGTTATTCACCCATTTAATTAACAAAAGTTCAATAACTTTTTATTTTACTCGTGGATGTTCTACTGCTGTCTGATACATCCTTATTTCAGGGGTTTCTTAAATCAACACAAATGATTAATAATAGCTTTTACCCACCTGTCAGTAAATTACTTCGCGTTGTGAAGAAGGTATCAAACATTCTGTATCAGTTGAAGAACAACTTCGTGGACCAGCGTGCGCTGTTAATTTAAAAAATCTCAAACGTCCTTTGGCAGCGATATACAGTAAACAAATAGCAGAAAGTGTTTAATGTATGTGCTTAAATATGGAATATATAACACGCATACATACAATAGTATGCATTTGTATTTTATTCTATTTGGCAAAACATTATCTTCTCACTTTTTTTTTTTTTTTTTAGAACCTACGCTATACAAGATCATAACCATTTACAGTATTGCATTTACAAGTATTGGCAGACTTCTTTCTTTTTTCATATCCAGCAGGCAGTATGTATTTATTTTATGTGAATCAATGTGTTCCTCGACGAACAAGAGTTTTGTTCAAGCCGGGCCATGTAAAGCTGTCAGTCAGATCATTAGTTTAACAAAGCAAATTACAACTTTGATAGAAACAAATAATCACAAACCCAATAACAACGATCTTCAATAAACAAAAAAGCATTGGAGTTTAAAGTAGGAGGTGTCATAACAAATACATTGTAGTCTTTATTATTTTTGATCCATTTGGTAGACGCCTTGTCAGAGGCTTACATTTTATTATTTAACTAGTGCTTAATTTGTGCCAGGGCTCTCCAGGGCTGAGCCATGGCATCTCTTTCACGTGTTCGTTTCTCTGACCGCAGACACTGTGTGTGTGTGTGGAATGGAACACTGACAGTTTCGATGAACTCCCGACTCATAAAGTGATGGGGGAGGAGAAAAACGTATTTCCTAAATGAACACATTATTATTAGTTTCCCCAGTACTAAAGGCACAAACACTAATTATTATCACTGATCACCAGTTTTATCCAGACAGAAACACAGATCTGACCCGTGTGTGCTGAACTATAGGCTATTCAATGTCTCCCTATTCAGTGAAATGGAACGGTCGAAAGCAACGCTGCCAGGCACTGACGTCAGACAGAAGTGACGTCAGACCGTTATCTTTTTTGGCTCAATTTTGGTAAAACGAGGACCCCCCGAAAATATAAATACCCCGTTGCACATCTACACTCCCGGGACTATGTGTATGCCAGGTGTGGTTCCTTAATTAGCAGTACTGTACTGTTATATACTGTATATACTGTAGGTGTATATAAAAGCGTCTTAATTTTTCTTTTTTTTTTTTAAAAAACAGCTGTTTTTATCGCCACGCTGTATCTCAAAATCACCAATTTTCATGCATATCGATGGGGATTTACCCCCCTTTTGAGCTGGTTGTAAAATTGACTTTAAACAGAACCTTCGTTCAAGATTTCCATTACACGAGAGTAGATGTTAAAACTTCATGCTGATTTGAACTCGGCTCTCGCCAAGATAAGCACCAACTAAGACGTAGCTTTACAGTAACCTAATGTTAGGTATATTAACCGTAACCCTGGTTTCCTGAAAAAGAAATGTCAACCATTACGAGTTGGGAAATGACCCTTGTGTCACATGACCTGAGCACATATATAAAAAGCTGCCTGATAGGCCCGGTGTGACCACGTGTCTGTATTCTGGAACAAGACGCTACTTCACACAGCAACCTTCGCCATTTGATTCCGTATGGCAGTGAAAGCGAGCTAGTGACCTTGCAAATATAACGGTTGACATTTCTTTTTCAGGGAACCAGGGTTACGGTAAGTAACCTAACATTCCTTTTCAATCTTGAAATGTCAACCATTACAAGTTGGGAAATGTATACCCAAGCTGTCGCAGTGAGCCAAAGCAGCCACAAGCCTTGCCCTGGCGCGAGCCTAACTGGAAAGCTGCTGCTCAAGAGGGCAAGCTGCATGAAGCACTCTGGACCCCACAGAAGGCGCCGCTGAAGTAGCCACATTCAGTCGGTAAAACCTTATAAATGTATGCGGTGTGGTCCATGCCGCAGTGTTACATATGTCAGGTAGGGATGCCCCATGAAACACTGCCCAAGACGTCATAGTCCCTCTAGTGGCGTGAGCTGTAACATCACTTGCAGCGGGTAGGTTAGTCAGCTCATAAGCCAGTCGGATCGTATCCACTATCCAATGCGACAATCGCTGCTTGGAAAGTGCCTGACCTTGAGTGCGCGACCCATAACACACAAATAACTGGGTTGTCTATCACCATGACTGAGACCCATCAATGTAACACCTCAGCGCTCTGACAGGGCAGTGTATTAAGTCTCTGATTGCTTCAGAGGAGAAGGGGGGCGAGTGGAACGCCTCCAGTTCCACTGACTGGTTCAAGTGAAACAGTGAAACAACCTTAGGCAGAAAAGCCAGGTTAGTGCGTAAAGTAACATTATCACCGCTGCTTTCAGAGCGCAAACAGGAACCCTCTATGGAAAGGGCCTGTAACTCACTGACACGTTTGGCTGACGTGACGGCCAGGAGAAAGGCTGTCTTAAAAGACAAGTATTTAGGGTCCACTGAATGCAGAGGCCCAGAGGGAGCCTTCGTAAGAGCCTCTAGAACCAAGTCCAGATGGCAGGAAGGAACCATCGGTTTAATGGGAGGGCAGAGCCACCTAGCCCCTTTTAAAAACTGCACTGCCAAAAAATGAGCTTCAGGAGACACAGAATCAATTTTGATGTGGCACACAGATATAGCAGCCAGGTACACCTTCAACATAGAGGGGGATTTACCCTCCTCTAGGAGGTCCTGTAGAAACTGCAAAACAACCGACATGGGGTAGGAGGTGGGGTCAAAGTCTCTTGCCAAGTACCACTCCTGGAAAATCCTCCATTTATAAGAATACTGAGACCTCGTTGAAGAGGCTCTAGCATTCTGTAGTGTGGCTATAACGGAGTCCAAGAGCACTCAGATGCTCCCGTTCAGGGGCCAGACCTACAGCTGGACTGACCCGGGGTCCGGGTACTACAGATGGACCTGAGACTGACTGAGAAGGTCCCTGCGTAGTGGGATCCACCACAGCTGTCCCTGAATGAGCTGGCTCAGAGCGGCAAACAATAGCCTCCTGGGCCAGTGAGGTGCAACCAGGAGGACCCTCGTGCCCTCGTTCCGTACCTTCTCCAAGAAGGATGGGATCAGCGCTAGAGGGGGGAAGGCATACAGCAAGACCTGAGGCCAGCAGTGGACTAGGGCATCGATTCCCAGAGTGTCCCTGCCTCTCTGAATCGAGAACCACAGAGGGCAATGTGTGGACTCCTCTGAGGCAAACAGGTCGACTGTCGCGCTGCCGAACCTGTGCCAAATCATGGCTACCACCTGGGGATGCAGGCGTCGCTCGGCATGCCAAGGAGCCCCCCTTGACAGCCTGGTTCGAAACCCCCGGCAGGTGGACTACCCTGAGGGACAGAAAAAGCGGTTGTGCCCAGGTCAGCAACTGGAACGCTGGGACCGTAGCTGCCCTGGTGATTGACATGTGCCACTACGGTGGTATTGTCCATGCACACTAGAACATGCCTGCCCTGCAGCACCGATTAAAAATGGTGCAGGGCCAGGTGCACTGCCCACAGTTCCAGCGTATTGATGTGGGCAGACTGCCACCTGCCAGTCCAGACCCCATGGGTCCCCATGCTGTTCCAAACCGCCCCCCAACCAAGGTTGAAAGCATCCGTGGTAAGCACCTCTCTCCGGTATATTACACCCATAGTTACTCCTTCGCTGAGGTGGTAAGGATTCTTCCACCAACTCAGGGCACGCCAGCATGACTGAGACACCATCAGTCGGCGGTGTCTATCTCGCGCTGGGTGAACTACTTGGGCATTCAGCCATGTCTGCAAGGGGCGCATACGGAGTAGACCGAGAGGGAGGACAGAGGAGGCTGTGGCCAGCAGATCCAGCAACCGTTGGCACAGCACCACCTGCACTGAGTGTCTGAGATGAAAAAGGGACAGACAGGCTTGCAATGCGCTAACCCTGTCGACCGACAGGGAAGCGAGCATGGAGCGGGAATCCAGCTGGATCCCCTGGAAAACCGTCACTTGTGCCGGCTGAGCTCTTCTCCAGGTTGAGTGTGAGCCCCAGCTGGGTAAGATGCTCCATCACTAGAGCCATGTGAGACACGGCTTGCTCCCGCGACTGGCCACAGATGAGCCAGTCGTCCAAGTAATTGAGGACCCTAACCCCCTGCAGCTGCAGGGGTGCCAGAACTGCGTACATGCACTTGGAGAAAGTCCTGAGAGCAAGAGACAGACTGAATGGCAGAAAACAAAACTCGTACACGCTACCCCGAAAGGCAAAGCGGAGGTACTTTCTGTGGCCAGGGCATATCGGAATGTGGAAGTCACGGTCGCAAACCAGTCGCCCGGCCAGATGGACTGGAGAATGTGACGGGTAGTTAGCATCTTGAACTTCCTCTCCTTCAGGAATATGTTCAGGCTTCTGAGATCCAAAATGGGACGTCCTGCTTTGGTACCAGAAAATATCTTGAGTAAAAACCCTCCTGTTGACATGGGGGTTCTAAAAGGCGAATTACACGCTTTGTGAGTAAAGCGTCCAATTCTTGTATGAGGACAGAGGCCTGTGCGGGGTTGGACACCAAAGTGTTCATGAGCCCCTGGAAGGGAGGAGGTCCGGCTCAAAACTGGAGTGAGTAGCCGGAGTAGCCGGCTCAAAACTGGAGTGAGTAGCCGGAGTAGCCGGAGTAGCCCTTCGAATTTGCCTTCCTCCATGGAGGCGGCCAGGGACACCACATCGTTCCTGCTCCTCCTCAATCAGCTGAGACTGCGAGAGAATAGGGACCAGTGCTGGAGCTGAGGGGGTCTCCAGTACCCCAAACGCCAGAGTGGGTGCAGGGGGAGCTGTCGAATTGACAAGCCACTCCAACAACGACTGCTGATTTGCAACTGTGCTT
Source organism: Acipenser ruthenus (assembly GCF_902713425.1). Lineage (NCBI taxonomy): Eukaryota > Metazoa > Chordata > Actinopteri > Acipenseriformes > Acipenseridae > Acipenser > Acipenser ruthenus. The sequence goes on from NC_081197.1 coordinate 34,281,885, forward strand.
GCGAGCTGCATTATTTGTGCCCGTAAGGCTGGCACATCTGCATTGGGCGAGTGCCTGCGCTTCTTCGCTTCCTTGGTCTTGTGCTCCAGACAGCGAGACACAGACCGAGCACTGCAGCTCGCTGACGGCTCATGCAAGGGTCTCCTCAAGAGTGTCAGGAAAGGCCACGGAGAGCCAGAGGAGGTGGAACGACCTTCAGCATGGTCTGCCCTCTTAGCCCTGGACTTCTTTTGAAAACTAGCGCACACAGCACAAAAGGTGGGATATGCCAGCGCTCACCAGGCATGACCAGCGCCCAGGAATTGGACGCACAAATTGTGGCCATCCTCTGGGGGAGGTTGGCCCCACATCTCACATAATCGTGGAACGACATTGTACGGATGGATAAATGTGCGGGGTGCTCTGCACAGGAGTGCTATGCACCTGTACTGAGCACAGGGTAAGACACTCGTGCTATACATGGGAGTGCTAATTACCGAGGTGTACCGGCCATGGGGACACTGAGAAAGTGCACGGGGATGCACGGGAGTGCTATGCACAGGAGTGTTATGTGTACCGGGGCTTTGCACGGAGGTGCTATGCACTGGGTTAATCCAGATGGATGCACGGGGCATTGAGCACGGGGAACTGAGGGTGCTATGCACAGCAGTACAATGCATGGGGGTGCTGAGTGTACCGGGGCTACACACAGGAGTGCTATGCACTGGGTAATGCACGGGGCACAGAGTACCGATGGATGTATGGTGTACTATGCACAGGAGTGCTATGTACCACCGAAAAAGGCCCAAAGTGCTATGCACTGGGTTAATGTGCTATAAGCTGCCGAGCCGGAGCTACAAGGCACGGCACACTAAAACAACTCTAGCCGGTCTGAAGACAGGAACAGTTTTTTTTTTTTTGGAAAAACCCAAAAACAAAAACACAACTCGGTTTGGCACTACGCGCGAATGCGGACCAAAAACCGAGACACAAAACAATTTGTGGAGGACAAAATCCAAAATGGACGAGGCTGGAGACAGCAGCCGCCGCTTCTCAGCCGCCAGAACCACACAGCTGTGTGATTTAGACTATAAGAGCTCTACCGTCGCATCCAAAGGAAGGGGCAAGCCGGCTTCCAAGGAGGAATAGCGAGGTACTTTTATACCAAAACAGTCCCTGAAGAGAAAGAGATTCTCATGAAAACGGAGCAAGTGAAGACATGTCTGCTCAGGTTGGAATGAGGAATCAAATGGCGAAGGTTGCTGTGTGACGTAGAGTCTTGTTCCAAAATGCAACAGACACGTGGTCACACCGGGCAGCTTTTTAAATATGTGTTCTGGTCATGTGACACGAGGGTCACTTCCCAACTCAAGATTGAAAGGGAACTTCCTGTTCATTTAGAAATATCAATCAATCAATCAATGTAGCGTCTTTCATAGTGGACCACCATCACAAAGCGCTTTACAAGATGCAGTAACAAGAAATCCATAATACCTTAAATACAGAGAAATGCATAATACATTATATACAGTGGAAAGTGCATAATACATGATAGTAGCATAATACATTAAATAGTACATTAAATGCAGTGGAAAGTGCATAATATGTAATAATATGCATAATGTATTTATAGCATTTTTGCTGTATGCAAATGTTGGTATTAGTTAGGTAAATGAAAGGTTATTTCATGCGTGAAAATGATCAAAACATACCTGTGTACAGCTACTGGGGATGAGAGATTGTTTATTGCGAGCTAACCCGACAAGCAAAAACATTAGATTTACAGGCTGGTGTTGACAAATTTGCCAAGATCAAAGCAAGACCCTACCTCCTTTTATTTTTGTTTATTCATGATTATCTGTGCAATTCTGTTATTTAAAATGTTGCTACTTATTTCTACTTTAGACATTCACAGTAATACAGTGCTTATTTAGCAGTTTATGTTCACTGGTGAAATGTATCAAACTTAACTCGAGGTTGAAGTATGTATCAAATTTAGGAGATGTATTTGGATAGACACTCTAAAATAAAGAGTTAAACAGTGTTCTCACCCCTGGATCTTTATATAAAGACCATGCAATACATGACTTTTGTATTTTCAATGATCTGAAATAAGAGTAGTCCCTAGCTGTGAAAAAAATGATGTTGTACCGCTATTTGTTTAATGTAGCAGTAATTACAGTATGTAACTGAAATGTTTACTTAACTGGGATATTGGAAGCTGACAGCAGAGCAATTTGGTTAGCGTTAAAGCCTTTACCTACTTTTAAAACACAGAAGTTTCAGTGAAAACGATGACCGTAATGTTACACACTTTATTACTATAAAATGAGACGTAGTGGAATGACATTTTAAAGTTTGTTATAAACCAGTTAAAAATTCTTGCATTGCATTTTGCATAATTTATTTTAAGAATAAGGACGCTATCTTGTTCTAAACTGGCCCAATTATCACCTGCTTTTTCTCATTCATGATGCGATTTGAGTAAGAAACTTAAGCTCTGTCAATTTCTGTTCAGTTTTTTTTTCTTCTCCTTTTTGATTATTTTTGACAGATAGCAACACGGCACACATTTAGAAACATATGACTTGAAAGGGGTTGATCCCTGAGCATGTACTTGCCTAGGGCTCAACATATGCTGTTCTTGAAGCCTAGAGGTGCCCATACCCCACTCTGCACCCATGTCCTACAGATGTATTGAGAGGAATAGCATGCTTACTGTACACGCACAACCCTGAAAACAGCAGTTCTAATTGCTGTATAATGGTTTGTTGAACAATTGAATGAATAAAATCTGCACTGCCAAAAATCCTTTTAAGAAAAAATTCTTATTTCAACAATTTCTGATGTTAAGCACAATTGAACTAATTATCTCAAATAATTTTACAACGATAACTCATTTGTTACCTGCCTCCAAAACTAAGTAAAACAAAATACTTCACTCAGTGACAATGGGCCTGATTTTCAAAGCTTGCTGAGTAAGTCTTGAACTCTGCGCTCTAAGCTCTAAGCTCTGGAACTAACATAGCAAATCACATTTTTGGATATTTATATAGCCAACAAGATTTCTATTACATGAGAGCAGGTGTTAAAACGTCATGCAAGATAAGCACAAACTAAAACATAACTTATTTTACTGTAAACTAATGTGATCCATCTGCATTTCCTTCCATCTGATGATGTAAATATCCTTCTGTCTGGTGTTGATGGCTGAAGTGTAGTGCTGGCTCCAGGGATCAGCCTATTTTTCCTCCCTGGCGCATCAGCATGCACAATGGCTGCAATGCATCAGCATGACAACCGTCTGGACTGAGCTGAGTAGGGTACTTCTCTGGGGTCTTCAAGTGGGCATCTTCCATGCTTGGTGTTTTGTCAACTAGCCCACGACACCTTAAGAGGGCTCTACAGTGATTCTGGCATCCCAACATGACCCCCCTTTGTCCCCCACTTAGCTAAGCCCAGCTTACTTACCTTCCTTTACATCAACATTTATTTTTTATTTCTACTGTGCTTGAGTCCCCAACCAGAATCTTTTTGTCTCAACCAGAGCCAGTTGCTGCTCCTCTCTGCTGCGTCAGATAAGTTTGTCACTATGCGTTGCTGAATCCGATGTCTCTGAGAAACTGGTTTGTGGAGTGTGCCACAAATCCTTGACAACCCACCTCCACTGGGTAAACCTGGACTCTCCATCCTCGCTGTTCTGCTTACCGAAGTTTCTTCCTTTCATACGCCTCATCCACAGCATCCTCCGATGGCACTGTTAACTCTAGCAGGTGAACAAGGCGTGCTGATCCAGACCACAAAACAATATCAGGTCTAAAGGTTAGTGGTGGCAATCTCACATGTCCAACATCCGCCAGCATTTTCCAATCTCTAGCAGCTTCCAGTTGTCCTAAACAAGTTTTGGTTTTAATACCTTTTCTTGGAGGTTGCTCCCCTGGATGGAGGAATGTTGTTCTTTGTGTGTCATATATTGCTGCCATTGGTGGAAACCTGTTGGTCATGCTGCGCTTGTCTTCCAATGCTAAGGCCAAACATTGCAGCACCTGGTCATGACACCAAGTAAACCGTCCTTGGCTAAGACCTGTCAAAACGTGTCTTAATGTAGTTGGCGATGAACACAAAGGACACCACGGATCCTCTCCTACCCATAGATTAAGGTTTTGTGGTGATGGGACAACATCATATTTTGACCTGATGAGGAAGCTGATCCTGCTCTGTTCCATTGTCCATAGATCTCGCCAGCCGATCTTGCATTGTTGAGAAACAAGAACACTGCATGTAAGTTGGAATACAAAAGCAAATCTGATTGATAAAAGTGGTAACAGTGAAAATGTTAATATAAAACTTTATTCATAAAACAGACATAACTCATGAGTTAAAGATTTGTGAATCTGCAGTAAATATCCTCCCAAACCAGCTCACAATGAAAAGCACTCCCTATCAGTATATTTTAGGTAATCACCCTCTATTGTGCCCACCTTTCAGGGGTTATATACTGTATATCAATTATTCTTTCACTTTTAGGTATTCTCTCTTCTGATTCCAGGTCTAATTCTATTATATTATATTACCAGTAAATATTCTATTCTATTCTATTCTATTCTATTCTATTCTATATAAATTACATGTCACAGGCTTAGTGAAAAAAACTATATTTTACTAATGTCTTTGTAAAGCACATCTTTGGAAACGTTTAATGGGACCCTGATTTGCACTCGTCACAGACTTCCTTACCAAAGGTAACATTGGGTAGTCCAAAATTAGTGCTAATCAGGGTCTGTGAAACCAGCCAATAAAGTATGATGGCTACATTAACTATTTACTATCGCATACATTATATTAGTACAAGTAAACTGACATAAGATGGTACCGTAGTAAGTTCCTCTAGCTTTTTGACATTCTGTCATTTGGAGTCAACTTTAAAGGGCACTTCATCAAGCACATTTTAAGTTAATGAAAAGCAGTCCCTAATGCAAGCTATATATCATATAAATGCACAAATTAGCCCATGGTTATGGAAATTGAGCTGGCTTTACACTTCAGCGTGGGGAATATTCAGTCATGAAATGATCTTGTTACTTAATTGAAACTTCTTCCATTAGATTATAATATGTGCATTTTATCAGGTTAAATGATTGGAAATCATAGGGAACTAGATGAGTTTTGATTCTGAATGTGGTAGGCAAGGGAGCTCAATGTCAGACCCAAATTAGATTTTAACCTGCTTGCTTATTTATTTATTTATTTATTTATTTATTTATTTATTTATTCTTTTCTTTTTTGTACAGATAGGGCAATATATGAGGGGTTAAAATTACAATTTGACAAAGTGTGATAAGTCTTTTTTAAATGTTATATGTTAAGCTTAAAAACAGTAAAATCTACTGTACTATCCTTAACTTCAAGTGCTAGTTCTTCTTTGTCCTGGTTCTTCTTTGCGCTTGTTCTTCTTTGCGTTAGTTCTTTGTGCTATTTTATCTTTGTGCTAGTTCTTATCATTAGTGTGGCAAAGTGGTTGCTGATTATGTACAGGTGCAGAGGTGATGCAGTGCAGGAATAAACAGACAGATTTGTAATCCGGTATGGAAAAATATATGTTTTATTTTAGTTATAATCCAGGTCTGGTGACCAAATAATAAACTCTGGTTATACACAGCGATGCGTAAAACACGGAGATCAGTAACAGGGATTGCAGCCATAAACAATAAACACAGTCTCTCTCCCACAATATACAACCATGGTCATCAGTCCTGGGTGCGTGCTGTAGTGCTCGTGGTGGGTGATACAGTTTAAAGAGTGACAAATAGTGCAGTGCTGTTCTGGGTTCAGTGCTGGCTCTTAGCTACAGCTCCAGAACGTGTTAGCCATCTATAAACACACACGTAACAATTATAGACAAGACAAACAAACAAACACTCACAATACTCTTAATACACAGTGCACGGGTCCTTCCAGGTCGAAACCAAAAGCGAAGGAAAAGATTTACAATTCTCCAGCCCCTTTTATGTGATTATGCATGACCCCTTGGTCAACGATTGCAGCTGATTCTATTGCCTGCAGCTGCTACATCATTTACCTTCCCGGTCAATACATTCCCACACTGGAGTCTCGTCTTTTTCCAGGCTGACTGACTTCCCGACCCAGGGAATGAACTGTCAGGACAACCTGTCCAAAGCCTTTCCCTTTCGCTACTTAGTACCCTCACAGGTCGAAAGGGAGATTTACAACCAGACATTAGTTATTTGTGATAGTTCTTCTTTGAGCTAGTTCTTTGTGCTAGTTCTTCTTTGTGCTAGTTCTTTGGCTAGTTCTTCTTTGTGCTAGTTCTTTGTGCTAGTTCTTCTTTGTGCTAGTTCTTTGCGCTAGTTCTTCTTTGTGCTAGTTCTTTGGCTAGTTCTTCTTTGTGCTAGTTCTTTGTGCTAGTTCTTCTTTGTGCTAGTTCTTTGCGCTAGTTCTTCTTTGTGCTAGTTCTTTGCGCTAGTTCTTCTTTGTGCTAGTTCTTTGTGCTAGTTCTTCTTTGTGCTAGTTCTTTGCGCTAGTTCTTCTTTGTGCTAGTTCTTTGCGCTAGTTCTTCTTTGTGTTAGTTCTTTGCGCTAGTTCTTCTTTGCGCTAGTTCTTCCTTGTGCTAGTTCTTTGTGCTAGTTCTTCTTTGTGCTAGTTCTTTGTCCTAGTTCTTTGCGCTAGTTAATCTTTGTGCTAGTTCTTTGTCCTAGTTCTTTGCGCTAGTTCTTCCTTGTGCTAGTTCTTTGTGCTAGTTCTTTGAGGTAGTTCTTCTTTGTGCTAGTTCTTTTACCCATATGATTGATCTTGGTTACCAGGAAGGGGAAGAACTGAAGGACCGGTTACTGGGCAGACTCGTGGTGCTTGGAGCACATGGCTACACTATACACAGATAATTGTGGGAATCTGGAACCAACTCCCCAGTAATGTTGTTGAAGCTGACACCCTGGGATCCTTCAAGAAGCTGCTTGATGAGATTCTAGGATCAATAAGCTACTAACAACCAAACAAGCAAGCTGGGCCGAATGGCCTCCTATCGTTTGTAACCTTTCTTATGTTCTAATATTCTTATGTGCAATATTGCTGACAAAACCTATACTGAGTGAAATAATCATATGGGACATTAGTGATGATAAAACAAATATTAAAAGTCAATGTGCAATAGAGTATCTGCTTTGTATTCTTTCTTATACTCTTGCTGCATAGTCTAGGCTATGGGATGTGCTACATTTTTAAAACCTTGCCTAGCTCCCAGGATGTCCTTGAAAAGGGTGTTGTGATCTCAATAGACCTAGGCTAGTGAAACAAAGTTTTAATAAATAATTAATAACATTACATTTTGAAATTGATTTCCCATGAATGCGGCTGGCAACTGGGTCAGCTGTACAAACAGAACTTTTTTTTTTTTTATAGTGCAAAACCTTTGTTTTGTATAACTCTTGCACAGTAACCATGATAGTGTACCAAGAAATGTGTGAAATCGAAAATAAATTAATTAAATGGAAATATGATGCTAGCTATTGCTTTTTGGTGATAACATATTAGTCTCTCTCCTTGAAGGAATAAGGACTCCCATTGCATAGCAGCTTATTCCATTCCAGGTTTTATTATTTACTTAATTAGACATACTCTGGCTACTATACACTGGGACTATGTAAGCTCATAATAAAGCCGGGAATGAGTCCAACTGCTATACAATTGGAGTCTTATTTCTATCCCTAATACTTTGTAAAAAGTATATAAGGATATATATATATATATATATATATATATATATATATATATATATATATATATATATATATATATATTGGAATAAAGTCATTGAAGGGCACTATATAAGCTTGAGGATGGAAAGAGCTTTATGCCCTGTGAATGCACTGTACAACCACTAGAGGTCTTGGCCTCACTACAAGAGGCTTTGTGGTCCAGTGGTTAAAGAAACAGGCTTGTAACCAGAAGGTCCCTGGTTCAAATCCCACCTCAGCCACTGACTCATTGTGTGACTCTGAGCAAGTCACTTAACCTCCTTGTGCTTCGTCTTTCAGGTGAGACATAATTGTAAGTGACTCTGCAGCTGATGCATAGTTCACACACCCTAGTCTCTGTAAGTCGCCTTGGATAAAGGCGTCTGCTAAATAAACTAATAATAATAATACAAGAAACTACATTGCCCAGAAGGCCACAGGGTTTGGCTTGATGGCCCAGTTAATTGATTTATTGTTGGCAGCTGGACTTAATGAGAAGCCCTTAAAAAAGGGAGAGGTTCAACCTGTCTGGGGGAGGTGTATGGAAGAAGGGCACATGTGTGTGGATCTGGAGAGAAAAAAAAAACGAAAGGTAACAAAACGCGTTGTTAAAGAAATTAAGTTTAATTTTTTTTTTTTTTTTTTTTGTTACGGGTAAACAGATAGCTGTCCCGTGGTTAGACAGGGCTTCATTATAAAAGTTAAGTTAGCACTCCCTGCCGGAGTTAGGCTTTTGTTTTGTTTGTTTTGTTATAGTGAATTAAATAAAATAAATAAAGAACACCAAGAGTGTTGTTGAATGGCAACTCGAGTCTCCAACCTGTGGTTTACTACACCTTGGGGTCACGTCATCACAATATATATATATATATATATATATATATATATATATATATATATATATATATATATATATATATATATATATACACAAATTCAAATCCCCAGGGTCAAATTATATATATATATATATATATATATATATATATATATATATACAGTACTGTGCAAAAGTTTTAGGCAGGTGTGAAAAAAAGTAAGAAAGCTGTAAAGTAAGAATGCTTTCAAAAATAGACATGTTAATAGATTATATTTATCAATTAACTAAATGCAAAGTGAGTGAACAGAAGAAAAATCTAAATCAAATCCATATTTGGTGTGACCACCCTTTGCCTTCAAAACAGCATCATTTCTTCTAGGTAAACTTGCACAAAGTCAGGGATTTTGTAGGCATATAGTCAGGTGTATGATTAAACAATTATACCAAACAGGTGCTAATGATTATCAATTCAATATGTAGGTTGAAACACAATCATTAACTGAAACAGAAACAGCTGTGTAGGAGGAATAAAACTGGGTGAGGAACAGCCAAACTCAGCTAACAAGGTGAGGTTGCTGAAGACAGTTTACTCTTCAAAAGTCATACACCATGGCAAGACTGAGCACAGCAACAAGACACAAGGTAGTTATACTGCATCAGCAAGGTCTCTCCCAGGCAGAAATTTCAAGGCAGACAGGGGTTTCCAGATGTGCTGCCCAAGCTCTTTTGAAGAAGCACAAAGAAACGGGCAACGTTGAGGACCGTAGACGCAGTGGTCGGCCAAGGAAACTTACTGCAGCAGATGAGAGACACATCATGCTTAGTTCCCTTCGCAATCGGAAGATGTCCAGCAGTGCCATCAGCTCAGAATTGGCAGAAAACAGTGGAACCCTGGTACACCCATCTACTGTCCGGAGAAGTCTGGTCAGAAGTGGCCTTCATGGAAGACTTGCGGCCAAAAAGCCATACCGCCGACATGGAAACAAGGCCAAGCGACTCAACTATGCACGAAAACACAGGAACTGGTGTGCAGAAAAATGGCAGCAGGTGCTCTGGACTGATGAGTCAAAATTTGAAATATTTGGCTGTAGCAGAAGGCAGTTTGTTCGCCGAAGGGCTGGAGTGGAGTGTCTGCAGGCAACAGTGAAGCATGGTGGAGGTTCCTTGCAAGTTTGGGGCTGCATTTCTGCAAATGGAGTTGGGGATTTGGTCAGAATTAATGGTCTCCTCAATGCTGAGAAGTACAGGCAGATACTACAGGTGCTGTCTGAAGAGGTGACAGGTGCTGTCACCTCTTCAGACAGCACCTGTAGAACTCCTCTGTTGTATCCTGGGACACTATCACCCTTCATTTAAATGTGATTTATTTTGCTCTTATCTGCCCCCTATTTTACTGCATTTAATCCTGTACTTCAGAATATTGTAATCTGCCAAGTGTTTAACCTGTAGTATTTTCTACTTAATCATATCCTGATGTAACTATCACTATTATCTGCTGTATTATTGAATTGTGGTTTGTCACACTTGAACAAAAGTTACTGTATTTCTTGCTCTTATTGTATTACTTGTATTGTAACATTTGAATGTATTTGTATTTGCTTGCGATTGTAAGTCGCCCTGGATAAGGGCATCTGCTAAGAAATAAATAATAATAATAATAATCATGCAATACCATCAGGGAGGCATCTGATTGGCCCCAAATTTATTCTGCAGCATGACAATGACCCCAAACATACAGCGAAAGTCATTAAGAAATATCTTCAGCGTAAAGAAGAACAAGGAGTCCTGGAAGTGATGGTATGACCCCCACAGAGCCCTGATCTCAACATCATCGAGTCTGTCTGGGATTACATGAAGAGAAAGAAGCAACTGAGGCTGCCTAAAACCACAGAAGAACTGTGGTTAGTTCTCCAAGATGTTTGGGCCAACCTACCTGCCGAGTTCCTTCAAAAACTATGTGCAAGTGTTCCTAGAAGAATTGATGCTGTTTTGAAGGCAAAGGGTGGTCACACCAAATATTGATTTGATGTAGATTTTTCTTCTGTTCACTCACTTTGCATTTTGTTAATTGATAAATATAAACTATTAACATGTCTATTTTTGAAAGCATTCTTACTTTACAGCATTTTTTTCACACCTGCCTAAAACTTTTGCACAATACTGTATATATATATATACAAATTCAAATCCCCAGGGGCAAATTACAAAACATTACGCTTAAGGAATAAAGACACTTTTATCTTCAAGAACACAATAGGAATTGACTCCCTGCTGCTGAAGAAAGTGTAGATGCTCTGAAATTGAGGGGATCCTGTTTGGATTGGTAATAGTAATCAGTGTTTCCTGCAGCACTGCTGCTTCAACAATAGAAACAAGCCTTTGTACATCAACTATAGCACACTGATTTTATAAAGGCTCTTTCATGAAAGGTTCATTTCTGTAGAAAAAAATAACAACTGAAAAAGTGGAGAAAATGTCATGGCTTGAAGCATACCAGTTTATAATAACACAATGCATATTTTTACTTTGATATTGTACCATGAATAAAAACAGCTCTTTAGCCATGGGTTTGAATCATTCATTATAGCATTCACTACGTTTATATTCATTTTGTATGCCAAATAGTGTGTTACTTCAATTTCAGAATAATTTGGGAATTTGTGCATGGATGCCAATGCAATCTGTAGCTCACTAGAGAGAATTAATCCAATTACTGTGTTTACATGAACTGAAAGATTGAATGGACAATAAGATTTTTATTGAATGTCTGTCAAGTTGTTGATTCATACAGTTGTTCTCCTAGTGTTTGTCTGGTACTTTTTTTGGACTGCCTTGCCATGAGGTTTTTGTAGTTCAACTGCCTGAAATTTGATTTAGGCATACTTTGTGTGCACAACATTGTTCTTACCATACAAGCTGGTTGTTATGAGCATTTCGTGGATTGAACTCAATGTTTAAGCTTCCCCAGAATTCCTTCCACATTTTCTGCTGCTGAATGTCCACCTGTCAGGTTGTGTCAAACTGTGCACGTGTCTTTATCTTATGCTTTTTTCCCACTAACGATGGTAGCTGATTGTCTGTTTGTCTTACTATTATAGTGGTTATTTGTTACTGCCTTGTCATGTGAAGGTTGAAACGATGAATCTTGTCATGTTCTGCGGACTTGCATCATGATGCAGTTTTTAATGCCACCTCTTTAGTTTGCTTGGTTGAATGACCTGGTACCAGTCTTCTACACATATGAAGACATTCACGTCTGTACATTTTTTTTAAAAATATATAACACACACCACGTAGAAGACTGCTCTGCCGTGGGTTACTGTGACACACTGTGACAGGCTAGCTCTAGGGATGACGTCAGGCCAGAAAGAAACACACAGACAGGCAGTACTTGCAGTGAAACTAAGACGTTGCGGTGCTCAGTGTTTTATTGTAAAATAAAAGGTTTAAACAGAAAACAGGACACGACACTTGAGGCCAAAATAAATAGACAAACAAAACGGATTAACACTAAACAATCAGTGGATGAACAGACAAACAAACACGGTGAGTCTAAACAAGTTATATTTACTTTATTTTACTTTTATTTACTCCTTCTCCACACCCGTTCTCCACTCACCGAAAACACAACCCCGAGTGAGTAAAACGTGCATCTACTGTATATATACTGTTGTGCCGGGATTCAATTACTAATTAATTATTCACTTGAATCCCAGCACATGAACTAATTATGTGCAACCCCGTGCTCACATATTAAATACTTTAAATGAAGTGCAATCCCTGTGCCTAAATACAATTATACATTTTAAACACTTGTGCTCATTACCCACATTATATCCCGTGTACCAACTACAATACACCAACATTAACACATGCAACATACAACATATAACACACAAATGCACACAGGGGCGGGGCACATTGCCACAGTTACACGTTTTCTATAATGTACATTTACTGTATAACCTGTATCTCTTGTAAAGTATAAACACAATAGTAAGCTATATAGAATGCTGCAACCTGTGTTTACTACACGCCTTACATACAATATGCAAACTCTTCATGACACACAGACATTCTTCTAAGATTTGTAAAAGAGAACTCATTATAGTATGAACATGACAGTATACAGTGTTCCGAATACTTGAGATTTGTGTTTTTTACTTGCAAGTGGAAGTAATGTAAAAGTAATCAATTGGAAAATTTCTGCAAACTTAAAATGAATCTACAGAAATTACATTGCACAATATGAAAAAAGCTGTTTTGTAGCCCAGTAGTTGTTTTCCTGCACTTTGTTTAAAGTAGAACTATATTATTACACTCTTTAAAAATTATACAGATCGCTGTTTTCACAGTCTGTCTTGACTTTAAAATTCGTGGGCATGATGAATAAGGATCAAAGAAAGTTTAAACAAAAGCTTGAAAAAAAGTATTGAGGATACAAGTCTAGTTCTTCTTTCCTTGGCCAAAGTGCGTATGCCTTTGATGCCTTTAATGACTTAGATTCTGGTATAGTAAGCAAACTTGTTAAATTTGCAGACGACACAAAAATAGGAGGAGTGGCAAACACTGATGCAGCAGCAAAGGTCATTCAAAATGATCTAGACAGCATTCAGAACTGGGCCTGGATGTTAGGCCTAAAATACTCAAGCAGGTACCTCCATATTTGTAAAATATTTGTTAAACTATAGATATGGATTTTGGAAAATTCTATTAGGATTGTATTTTGTATCCTCTTCACCCTGTCAACCCATCTGGACAATTAATTAATCACACCCGTTTGCTATAATATGCAATTGTAGTGAAAGACAACTAAAAGCAACACTTTGTATTAATGCTATTTTTTTGCAAGCATTTATTAATGACACCTAACAGGCAACTTTAATTTAACAATTTGACAATAAATAAAAATGTTTACTTGCATGTAATCTGAAGTTAACCAAAGCAAGTCTTTTAATATAATATATCAAATACTGTGCCATGCGTTACTGTAAATTATCAGCGGTACTACGTACAAACAATACTGTGTTGAATATGTTGGCCTGTTTTTCGTATACACTTGAAACTAACAGGTAATTTATTTTAGTTGAATTTAGTTAGCTGAGTGTCATAATTAAGACTTAGACTTAGGCTATAGCTGGAAATGTACGGCCATCGTACAGATTTAAACTAATAGAATACATTGTTTAAAAGAAAAATCAACTTACTTGCGACACAGATGAGAAGATAAACTCACAGTACTGTCGTGAAAGGAAAGCACCGAAGAGCAAATCTTGCAACTTGTTACAATCACTATTCGTAATTGTATTAACTCCATTATAAAAAACTAGTCAATTATTAAAATGCTGTGCTCTCATTTTCTCGTTCTTCATTCCACTTTTAAATGAGAAAGTAAGGACATGGAGGATTTAAAAGCCCATTTAATTGTTTCACAGCAAAGCCCTGTAAATGAAACAGATTTTATTATTATTATTATTATTATTATTATTATTATTACAGTGTTGTTCAGTGTTGTTATTACAGTATACCTGTGACTAGTCTTTAAATAATGTTAATGCAGTTACGTATAGTAATTGTAATGTTTGTCCAGCTTATTTTTTTTTATTATAACTTTACTTAAGATCGTATTAAAGATGTGTTTAATAAAATGCTGCACCCGTTTGCTTGTTTTCTACATTCTGCATGCAGCAAGTCACGTTAATTTAAACTAAAAGCTAAGCCCCCCTCCCTATTTATAAACTGAAACTATATCAAAATCTAGATTTGTATTTTATTTTATTTGTGAACAAAATGTATTTGATATTAAAACAAGCCGCCGCTACACTTTCAAATGAAGGAGGGCGGGGCGACAGATAGGTCTGAAACGACACAAGCTCTGTGGACGGGGTTGGTCAGATTTAACAGGGGGCTGGTCAGATTAAACGTGATCCCTGCTTGGCTGGACAGTTGATTGAGTCAATCATCCTGGAGACCCACCGAGTCTGCCATTTACTGTGGAGCTTTTACAATCTCAAGGAAGTCAGAAGAAAATTATTTTCCAGACAGGTCTTGGCGCCCCCCTAATCATTATTATTTATTTTTTAGCAGACGCCCTTATCCAGGGCGACTTACAATTGTTACAAGATATCACATTATTTTTACATACAATTACATTATTTTTAACACCTACAGGCATGATTAATCGATTAATCTTTAATCGATTAAAACCCCTAATATTTATATAAGAGTTTCAGCAGAATTGACTGTGAAGAAAGTGAAAAATATGAGCAATTCAAGAAGTACAAACTACCACTTATACTATGTTTTCTTTAGCTATAAACCTAATTTTAAAGTTTGTAGAAAAAAGATTTATAAACTAGTCTTGCAGACAGATTGTACTAAGCGGGGATTCAATCAAAAACTGTTACTGGTGCAGTCATTTTAACTCTTGTCTTTGTTTACCTTTAATCATTTTGCATCATAAATGCAATGAAGATTCTACAGACATAATAACTCTTCTGTCGAAGTGCCTGTGTGAACACATTTCACCATAGCTTGTCTGTCATGAAATCGTATTGATTTTTCTCTTTTCACATTGGTATGCAAGTGCATTCAACCATATTCACAACAACATGAACTATTTTAGGAAAGCAAAAGTGACATTGTATTATTATATTATATTAGGTGTGCATCATTTTACAAATACAGATGTTGAACTTTCTTTTTCAGTGCTACTTTGTCAAATTATTGATAGAATTGGGATGCCCACTGACAGTCTGGCTCTTGTCACTCGTTTGACATAAGTCACCAACAGAATCCAGCCCCACTGGCCAATTTACTGATAGCGTTAATCAATGGGAATTGAATGTAAAAATAATCTCTTAAGCCTCTGACAGTGACTAGACTCTGGGGTATTAAGTTGAAGAACTTGGGCGGTGCTGAGTAGGAAACTGTTTGGGAGATGCACTTTGTGTTAACATTATTTATATATACAGTATATGGTGGCGGTTCTCTGTCTGTACATCCGTCCATCTGAATGCCACACATTTTTACATGTATCTTAAGAACTGTAAATCATGTGTGTCATTTTAATATACTTAACCATAATACTAACACCCCATTTGCTTACCTGATTACATCTTCAAGAGCTGAAAGTTTGAATGGAAGAAGTCTGTTCTGTTCTGGTCAGTTGGAATTATTGTATTTAGAGAAGCTTACAGCAAGTTCAAAGCCAGGTAAAGATAACTGGAGCAACAGAACCCAGCATGATTGAAAACATTATAAAAAGGTAAGGGAAAAGTGGAACACAAAATACATAAGTGAAATAACATTTGATGCTACTTGCTCTTTAAATACGTGTGCAGTATGGATGCTCTGTGTGACTGCATACGTGTGTTGGTGAGAATATTCATTTTGGAAACTAACCGATTCAGTGGTCACATACATGTTTTGAACTCCCTAACTATAGGGGATTCTTCAATGTAATCAGTCCTTTGGGCAGCTAATGCTCAGCTGCTTCTGGCTTTGCGCTATTCAGGCCTTTATTTTGAAAGTTCGTCATTGAATTTGGTAGATTCAGTGTAAATGATAAATGCAGAGTGAATGCCAACATGCATGGTTGTTCTTGATCATGATAGCCTCTGACATAGAGGTTTTAAAATGGTGGTGTTGGCACCGTTTTAGGGTCTGTTGATCAATAAGACCTTAGCCTCACTTCTGTCGATGAAACATAAGGATAGTTCTACTACATACTTTAGCCCCCCTGAAAGGTGATGCTATGGATTTGGTCCATTAACCTCTATCTTTGATAGAGGTTAAATGGTACCAAATGGATAAATGTGCTGTTTAAATGGGAACATCTCATGGCAGGAAGTCAATCAACAAAATGTGTCTCCCAAATGAAAATTCTAAGCATATTCCTAGCAGAGACTTTGTTGGAGATGAACCTTCTTTTGCCACATGTCACTGAGGTGATGTAGAAACCAATCTTTTTGTTTGCATTGGCATCAGAGCTACATAAATGTGGTTTAAATTGGGGCTCTGAGCCCACACTCACTTAAGCTGCCTAATGAGCATCCAGTGCAAAGAATAGGTTTTAAACATGTAGCAATTGATACATACTTGTGATCATTGACCTTTGTGTAACGTCCAGATAGGATTGTAGAATGCAGAAGGAACCGACAGCCCCAGTTTGAGATTGGAATGATGAGACTGACTCATCATTGACTGATTTTATGTTGCTGATTAAAACTTGGCATTGGTTGAAGATTTATATAGATTCTGTTCAAAAAGGGCTTAAGAATGCTGTGTCTGCTAATTTAATATAATCGAGTGTACATTTGTAAGCTCTGCTGTATAACTGATTCAATATATTACTGCATATAGCATTATATTCCTAAATTCAGAGAGTCATTACTCATTATTACAGCACAGTGGGAAATAGGACTGTCTGTTGATAGATGTATTGACCTAAGTGGTGTAGATGTTCTGCAGGTTTCCTCTTGGGTGAAAAAAAAGAACTGCTGTATTGATTTCATGGAAGAAACATGGGCAGTTGCATATTTAGATAAAAGTCGACATAGGGAAGAATGTATCGTTCCTTTGTTGTATCAGTAATTCTTGAACAATAAGTGCGTAATATGTTGTTTCCTTTCTTATTTTTGTATTTATTTAAAATTCAGTATTTATTCAGGGCAGTATACTGAGGCTTCAAATGTGTCATTTCCCAAGGGGTCCTGCAGATATACAGTACAGCACAGCTATAGACAGTTGATACAGGTGTTATTACTGTCTTTACTGTTGGACATACCCTGAAAAAAAAAGTTTGGAGTGATCGACATGAGGTTTCAAAGAACAGACATGCTGCCTGTGCACTAAAGATTCTTGTGGAAGGAAAACAATCTCTGATAAACTGTGACAGTGAAAACAGCATAGTGATTATTTCAAGAAGACTTTTCAGTGAGCAAAATATTTGAATAACAGTTAGACAACCATAGACATTCACAGCATGATTTTGGCTATAATAAAGAATGAAGAAAATATAACTGTTTATTTCATATTTTGACATGCTTTGTAAGACCATCATTTTTAAAATATCAATCTCTACACACAATTTTACAAAACTTGTTTGGTGGTTGCCCTAAATAGTTCTACAATCCCTTCTGAATGAAACCATTGCAAAGTGCTGTTATTTATTTATTTATTTATTATTTTTTCCCAGATTTTTTTTCCTATGAAGTACGACTACTGTCTGAGGTTTACAATAGAATAATGTGTTTTCTGTTAAGGAAGCTATCATCATTATCATTGGGACTATTGTTTTAGAACTAAACACATTTTGTGATGCTAGCATTTGCATAAATGTGTTTGCCTCACAAAAGGGAAGCTAATGAACTGGAATTATAAGATTTCTCCCTAGTTCTAGAAGAGTGAGTAAAGAAAAAGTGCAATCATTAATGTTGGCTAGACAATGGTCCCCTTTATGTGGGGGAGAAGTGATGTCATGTTTGGCTACAGACCAGTTGGGACTACATTGCAACACTGCTGCTAGCCTTATTAAGGCTTTACAGGATTCCTCTTGTGAAGCTTAAATGTCAAAGTGAAGTTTTTAAACATTGCAGTGCATAAACAAGAATCTTCCTGACAGCTTTTCTTTACATTAATTTGTTTTTGCTGTATTGACCAGACTTTGTGTATTCAGAATTCTTACAGCAGTTTAGTTGATAACTAGCATTTCTGATTTCATGTCATGTCACATCTAAATCATAGTTGAAAAACCAATTTAGTGACATTGTTGAGAGAGTAACTGTGATTTAATGTTGTCTAGTTAAGAAAGAAGAAACTTAAGGAAAAGCACCTTTACATTAATTCTATTACATTTCTACATACTGAATACAGAGAATGGAATGTTTTAGACCTTGATATTCACAGACATCCACGATAAAACTGTATTTTACAGTTTTAAAACAAGAACCTAGCAATTAAAATACATATTTAAGAAATTAAGTCAAAAAGACAAACAGGTAAATCTGTTTGCTGCCTCACACAGGTGCTCTCACAGCATTATTCGTCACATTGTTGATGGTAAAACAATGACCTTTGATAGAAGGTAAATAGTGCCAAATGGATACATGTGCTGTTTAAATAGGAACATCTCTGTGACATTCACAGAGGTTAATATTACTGAGTTGTGTGGGTGCATGGTATTATGGCTACCACTTTGTTCGATACAAGGTTACCTTTGAGTAGAACACCACAGCTCTAAAGGCTTATCAAAGAAGACAGAATAGTGACTTATAAGGCTCATTTTGCCAATAGTTATTGGCAGATAATAGGGGTTCAATAAAATAAAAAATGTAGTTTGGTGTTGGCATCTACTGAATATCATTGTGTATAACATTGATGCAAATTATAAATGTTCATCAGTTCATGTTTTGGAAGTTATTGTGTGAGGTGTGCATCTTCCTTTAAGAGTTTCTGGTTCAGTTGTCAGAATTAAAACTCCTTTTCTTAAACTTTAGACCTGTCTGCAGGGATTTATTCCATTGTTCACATTCCACTTGTTTCCTCCCCTTGGAAGAACCTCTTTGAGCACTGATTTTTCGTGATCTTTGGCCTGTGTTACCCTGGAAACCACTGGGCTTTGTGTATAGGAATTAAAACATTGTACCCTGTGTTGCTTCCCCGCTTTATTCTTCATGTTCACAGAATTACATGAAATACAATGACTAACTTATATCTAGAAATGCTACTTTTGCGTTGAACATGGTCTTATAGGATCCCTCCCTATTTTTAATGAGTACAATATTTTCCCTAAAACATTTTAAGACATGTGTGGTCCATTCAGACTAGCAGAAGCCTTTAGTTTTGTGTGCATTTTCGGTTGAAAGAAGGATAAATGGCTACATTATGCAACTGTCAGCCATCTTAGATTTTGTCTGAACATCCCAGCATCTAGACAAAAATCAGCAGGGGTTTATGTATTCATTTTTTATCATGTGTGAAAAGTGTAGGGATGTAAATAATACCTTTGAGAATTCTAGCAGCACTGTTTTCTATTTGCCAAAGCATCTGAACCAAGATACAACTGTGTATTCTACAATTTCAAAACAGGAACCCTGCCATTAAAATAAATATATAAGAAATTAAGTCAAGTAGATACACATTTGGGCCATTGCCTTTATCACTGCAAGAACTGATAACACTTAAGACATTTGCTGAAACATGTGTCTATTTCAGTTTTGTTTTAACTTCGTACCAAAACGTTTGGGACGTACAATTTTACAAAAAACAGATACCTCAGCAAACTGACACCTCAAAAGATACCTCTTACTATCTATCCTCTGTCAGCTTGTGTAGTCAAAGTAATTTAAAAAGAGAGTTACTGTATCTTTATTATTATAAATATGCTGTAATTCTCAAATCTTTTAATGTATTTATGTGGAGCAGTCATGAAACAGAATCTAATTTGAGGACTGTGACAGGCTGGCTTTCTGGTGACGTCAGGCCAGAAGCTGGAAGAACTCAGAGAGACTGCAGGTACGGTGCAATGGCGCTTGCACTATTTATTTAAACAAATAACAAAAATAAAATAAAAGGTTTTAACAAAAAAACACTTTGCTCACAGAGCGAAAAATAAAAGTTTAAATAAAACAAATCTCGAACACAAAACACAGGGCAGGCTGGGCAGATTGCTTTCACTGATCCTATGTTTATTTCTCGTTTGCTCTCGTTCCTCCTCTCGAACACCCACCCAGAACATAGACAGCTGCAGGCTTTTTAAACATTTTAAGCAGATGACCATCTCCCGATTAGCAACAATTACATAATTAATTAACTTGGGAGATGGTCACCTTCTGCATGAGGTTTTTAAGTGGATGGGGCTTCCCATCCACGCTGCAAAACAAAACTATGGCTCCTCGCCTCACTCAACAACACCCACAATTCGTGGTTTTTAGGCACTTTTAAGAAAATAATTCCATCTCAGGTTTCTGTGACAGTTTATAAACTACTTGACTTAACGGTCTTGTGGTTTATGATGTCACATAAACCCCAGATGGAATTATTTTCCTGTAACTCACTGAAGCCTCTGGGTTCCATTTCTCAAAAGAGCCTAGGTTTTAGTCTAGTTCTCTATATATAGTATACATTTATACAGCATATATATTTTGTTCGAGGAGTCCCTGATAAACATGACAATCCCTGTTATAAGTGGTGCAGGTTCCTAGATATTGTCTCATTTCTACAGCCGACTACCATGTGGCATACTCCTTAACAATACATTGGGTAATTAAGGCATTCGATGAAACCCTGTAAATAGTTGTATTTGATACATATATACAGTAGTTAGTCGTGCATCATATTTCAAAAGTGTACTATGTGTATTACTACTGCATGTTCTGTAAGCTTGTGCTTTTAAATGGCTGAGCTGATGCCACAAGCTAGAAACTGCTGAGACATCAGTGGAATTATTGATTTTAATTTTGAACTGCTGTGCAACTACAGTGCATTAAAGAGTGAACAGCATTAACATTCATGGATGGCATTTAAGACAATTAATTCGTAAACAACAGTCAACTGACTTGCATGTCAACATTTGGTAATTGAGCAGCAGTGTGTAAGATGTGTAGTATGAGATCATATTCCACACTGGGAATACATGACATATTTGAATGCTGATTATACTTTCTTTCTTGTCCCACAGGGAATTTCTGAGAGCGAAAAGATGAAAGCTCCTATCCCTCTCTTGATTCTTCTGTATGCATCTATTGCCAAGAGCCTGAAGGTTGTGACCAAAAGGGGCTCAGGTAAGCTGATTTTTTTGTATCCTCTTGCGTTTGGTCAGCAATGTGTTTAATGTCTTGCATTGACTGCATATGGTTTGGTAGTATAGATGGTAGTATGATAATATTTATTTATTTATTTATTTATAGAAGTGGATTTCATTTACAACCCAGAATCTCGAGTAACCTCTAGGAGTAAAGATGACATGATACTACACTGTGCATATATATAAGTGCCGTGGAAAAGTATTTGCCCCGTGTCTGACTTTCTGCATTTTTGCATATTTTTGACACTGAGTGAACAAATAAGACAAAAATTTGATACATATTTCATTTATTTATCAAAGAAAGTTATGCAACACCCAATGCCCCTGTGTGAAAAAGTAACTGCCCCCTTACTCAATAACTTGTTACGCCACTTTTAGCAGCAATAACTGCAACAAAACGCTTCCTGTAGTTATTGATTAGTCTCTCACAGCACTGTGGAGGAATTTTGGCCCACTCCCCCATGCAGAACTGCTTTAACTCAGTGACATTGGGTTTTTGAGCATGAACTGCTCGTTTCAGGTCCTGCCACAACATCTCAATGGGGTTTAGGTCTGGACTTTGACTAGGCCATTCCAAAACTTTAAATTTCTTGTTCTTCTGTAGACTTGCGTAAGTGTTTTGGATCATTGTCTTGCTGCATGACCCAGCTGCGCTTTAGCTTCAGCTCATGGACGGATGGCCTGACATTCTCCTGTAGAATTCTCTGATACAAAGCAGAATTCATGGTTCCTTCAATGATGGCAAGGCGTCCAGGTCCTGATGCAGCAAAGTATCCCCAAACCTTGACACTACCACCACCATCCTTGACCGTTGGTCTGAGGTTCTTATTGTGGAATGCAGTGTTTGGTTTTCACCAGACATAATGGGGCCCATGTCAGCCAAAAAGTTCCACTTTTGACTCATCTGTCCATAGAACATGGTTCCAGAACTTTTGAGGATCATCCAGGTTCTTTTTGGCAAACTTAAGACGAGCATTCATGTTCTTCTTAGTGAGCAAAGGTTTCCGCCTTGCTACTCTGCCATAAATCCCATTTTTGCCCAGTGTCTTTCTGATGGTGGAGTCATGAACACTGACCTTAGCCAAGGCGAGAGAGGCCTGCAGATCCCTGGATGTTGTTCTAGGGTTCTTTGTGACTTCCTGGACAATTTTAGGCCTTGCTCATGGAGAGATTTTGGCAGGACAGCCACTCCTGGGAAGATTCACTACTGTCCCAAACTTTCTCCATTTGGACAATGACTGTGGTTCAGTGGAGCCAGAGAGCCTTAGAAATGGCTTTGTAACCCTTTCTAGACTGATAGGCATCAACAACTTTTTTCCGGAGGTCTTCAGGAATTTCTTTTGTTCGTGGCATGATGTGCCTCTAGAACCTGTGTACTGACAACTTCACTCTGATGGTAAGGGCCAAAGTTAGTCAGATTTATATTGGACAGGGCTGGCCCAAATCAGGCCTGGTTGTTAACCAAAGAACTCAAACAGCTGACCCTAATTATCCCTTTAATTGGGTTGAGTTAACTAGGGGGGGCAATAACTTTTTCATACCTGAAGATTGCATGTTTGATTACCTTGCACACCAAACAAATGAAAGAAGCACCAAACTGGTGTCATTTTTTCTCTCAGACTCCCTCTATATACGACTACAACCCACAAAAAAATCTGACCAAATACAATGTGGAAAATATGCAAAAATACAGAAAATCAGACAGGGGGCAAATACTTTTTCACGACACTATATATACTATATATATATATATATATATATATAATTTTCAATAATTGTGTCTAGGAAGCTAGTCATTTGGGTTGTTTTTTCAAAAAGGAAGACAAATAATTAATAAATAAATAAATACATACATACATACATACATACATACATACATACATACATACATACATACATACATACATAAATAACAGCGCAATATGTTCATGTTAATGTCTCTTACAGAAACCTTAGTTGTTACTTGTTATTTTGGCAGCCTTACCTGGTTTATTTGTTTGTTTTTTGGGACTGAAACAAATGTTGAGTGACCGTGTCTAACATTTTATAGCATTTCAGTGTTATTTCCTTTCTTGATAAATTAAAGTAGGAGTTGTCATGATATATCAACAACATATGAATAGCACTGTCATTGTATATTTATAGAACACTTCAGTCTGTGCTATATATAGAAGCTTTGCTTGTTTGTCAGCTATAAAGAAATTAGTACTGTTAAAATTTTTCATAGCATTTAATTTACTGTAGCTGCCAAAATAGCTGACATTTGAAAGGAATGGCTTGTTCATTTTTTTGAATTGTTTAGTAGCAGCATAATTATAAAGAAACTATTTCTGGCCAATACTGTGCGTACCATGAATAATAATACTTTGCATTCATTGATAGTGGAATATTCTGTATATGCTGAAAAGAACTAAACCATCTGTTCATGATTTTTTTTTTTTTTTTAATTATGCAATTTTATGGTTGATCTTGTTTCGCTGTTAACTACTTGGAAATACAACTTATATTGACTGGATTGTTCTGTCATAAATTCATGCAGGGGTGGTCCAGGTTAATAAAAATAAATAAATAAATAAATAAATAAAATGTACATTGTCTTAAATTATGTGAATATAGTTTGAACTGAAGCAATTATGATGATGTGGGTACTAATTTTGTACAGCAGTGTTTCAGATATCCCTGGCTGAATACGTATTCAGTCATCTACTGAAACACCTGTAGAATTGCCAGGATGTTTTCTTTTATTATTATTATTATTATTTTGGAAACATACTAAATCTTTACTGGAAAAGGACTTGGGTAAGAAAAAAAAACCTTCCTTAAGTATTCTCTGATACTTGTAATAAAATAAATATATATATATATATATATATATATATATATATATATATATATATATATATATATATATATATATATTATTTAGAGAATAGGGTGATAGTGGTAGCATCTTTTAAATAAACCATTGTCCATGTTGAACATCGACAGATAGCATCTAAATACGCAGAAACACACCTTTGTTTTCTGTTACATGTGTGCAGCTCTCTTCTTTAGTGGCAGCATGGTCTTACAACAGAGCAGAAAGATGTGGTGAGTAATCATCTCATGTTCTGCGGTAGGGGAGAGAGTATTTGCCCAGACTGCTATAAGCAGTAAAGCAGCTATTGATCTCTGGGTTCTGTGTGCAGTAACTGTAGCAGCTGCTCTTTATTACATTTCTAATTAGCAGACAAGCACATTTTTTTAAATCTGCTCCTCTGTTGTCTGAATTCAGATAAAGTGAGCACCAGCGAAAAACAACTGAATGTTTTTTTAACTACTGGTACCGTCAATTAAACACATCTTCTCATTACACCTTCTATTCCTGTTTTAACTTATAGTCTTTTTGTCAAGTAAAATATGGCATGCTGTGGGGGCCATATGGTCATTTTTCTAATTGGGGTATGATGAAGTTACTATTCGAGTACCATTACCAGCAGTAATTTGATAACAGTGGGGTTACTTACGGAACATATTGAAGGTGTGCTATGTGCTTTGGAAAGAGACCATCATGCAGAACCTCAAGATAGCTGACACATGTTAATCCATAGAGTTTTTTGGACTTGCATAACAATATTGTTCTAATCCTATGGTTTTATTTTTTTATTATTGTATTTATTTTTATTGCTGATGCAGTACAGACCATTTTGTTGCTAAAATCCTCTAACAAATTAGAGAGATTTTCATAGATGTGTGTAAATAATTATGTGCCTCTGCTTTTTATAGTTTCTGATCAACGTGTAATTAAAATAAATTATTTTATACCAGCTGAACTGAACAGGTTTCCACTCTGTTGCCTGTTGACACTTCTTAAATTAGTTACTCCATACTTGCCAACATTTGGAAACTGTTCAGTGGGACGCTCGTCTCCGGGGTGGGGGTCATACACATCATACACATGGGAGGAGTCATACGCAAAAAAACACTCATCATATGATAGACGTATCCCCCCTAACTCAACACCACATGACCATCATGACAGTAAACATAGACATAATGAAGCGTTCTTACCTTTGTATAAGTTAGTGATCAGCAGATGTGTCAGCCGCACGAAGAGCACAGTGTGTGGTTTCCCGACCATATAGGGACTGTTGGTATGTATGTTACTCTTAATCAGTTTGTTAAAGGCTTCATTAAAGGGGATGGCATTATACCTATACTGAAATGGAACAGCATACACGTTGATGTTTTAATCACCCTCTTACAAAACAAAACTGTTCTTGCGTTAAGAGCAAATTGACAGAGCCAAGAGATCCAGATTTGCAGACCCAGCTTAGTCACTGGCTCACTGTAGGACCTAATGCAAGACACTTGCAGTAGTATGTAAAAATGAGTCTATGCCAGACTCCACTGTGAATAAGATATTCATGTTAGTTAGGCAATTATTCATGTTAGTTAGGCAATCTTGGGTACGTAATTTATTTAAAATTAAATGTATAAAATATATATATATATATATATATATATATATATATATATATATATATATATATATATACACACAGTACTGTTTTTAGGCAGGTGTGAAAAAATGCTGTAAAGTAAGAATGCTTTCAAAAATAGACATGTTAATAGATTATATTTATCAATTAACAAAATGCAAAGTGAGTGAACAGAAGAAAAATCTACATCAAATCAATATTTGGTGTGACCACCCTTTGCCTTCAAAACATCATCAATTCTTCTAGGTGCACTTGCACATAGTTTTTGAAGGAACTCGGCAGGTAGGTTGGCCCAAACATCTTGGAGAACTAACCACAGTTCTTCTGTGGTTTTAGGCAGCCTCAGTTGCTTCTTTCTCTTCATGTAATCCCAGACAGACTCGATGATGTTGAGATCAGGGCTCTGTGGGGGCCATACCATCACTTCCAGGACTCCTTGTTCTTCTTTACGCTGAAGATAGTTCTTAATGACTTTCGCTGTATGTTTGGGGTCGTTGTCATGCTGCAGAATAAATTTGGGGCCAATCAGATGCCTCCCTGATGGTATTGCATGATGGATAAGTATCTGCCTGTACTTCTCAGCATTGAGGAGACCATTAATTCTGACCAAATCCCCAACTCCATTTGCAGAAATGCAGCCCCAAACTTGCAAGGAACCTCCACCATGCTTCACTGTTGCCTGTAGACACTCATTCGTGTACCGCTCTCCAGCCCTTCGGCGAACAAACTGCCTTCTGCTACAGCCAAATATTTCAAATTTTGACTCATCAGTCCAGAGCACCTGCTGCCATTTTTCTGCACCCCAGTTCCTGTGTTTTCGTGCATAGTTGAGTCGCTTGGCCTTGTTTCCACGTCGGAGGTATGGCTTTTTGGCCGCAAGTCTTCCATGAAGGCCACTTCTGACCAGACTTCTCCGGACAGTAGATGGGTGTACCAGGGTCCCACTGTTTTCTGCCAATTCTGAGCTGATGGCACTGCTGGACATCTTCCGATTGCGAAGGGAAGTAAGCATGATGTGTCTTTCATCTGCTGCAGTATGTTTCCTTGGCCGAGCACTGCGTCTATGGTCCTCAACGTTGCCCGTTTCTTTGTGCTTCTTCAAAAGAGCTTGGACAGCACATCTGGAAACCCCTGTCTGCCTTGAAATTTCTGCCTGGGAGAGACCTTGCTGATGCAGTATAACTACCTTGTGTCTTGTTGCTGTGCTCAGTCTTGCCATGGTGTATGACTTTTGACAGTAAACTGTCTTCAGCAACCTCACCTTGTTAGCTGAGTTTGGCTGTTCCTCACAGCTGTTTCTGTTTCAGTTAATGATTGTGTTTCAACCTACATATTGAATTGATGATCATTAGCACCTGTTTGGTATAATTGTTTAATCATACACCTGACTATATGCCCACAAAATCCCTGACTTTGTGCAAGTGTACCTAGAAGAAATGATGCTGAGGCAAAGGGTGGTCACACCAAATATGGATTTGATTTAGATTTTTCTTCTGTTCACTCACTTTGCATTTAATTAATTGATAAATATAATCTATTAACATGTCTATTTTTGAAAGCATTCTTACTTTACAGCATTTTTTCACACCTGCCTAAAACTTTTGCACAGTACTGTATAGATAGATAGATAGATAGAACGATAGATAGATAGAACGATAGATAGATAGAACGATAGATAGATAGATAGAACGATAGATAGATAGAACGATAGATAGATAGAACGATAGATAGATAGATAGAACGATAGATAGATAGAACAATAGATAGATAGATAGATAGATAGATAGATAGATAGAACGATAGATAGATAGAACAAACTAAACGGATACACCATTTAGTTGTCATGATGATAACTAACTGTTCAAATTGATGCAAGTGTTTTTTTTTTTAATTAAAAGCAGTTTTCTGAACTAATCAGTTACTTGTTTTATTGTCTGGAAAGTGAATTGAGCAAAATTAAGAAAAACCATGAGTATGCAACGTCTCTGTTGTATTATATCTATAATCTCTTTGACTTTACTTGAAAAGAAAGCAGTATTTGTACATGCAGTTTCACTGTTGGATCACTGCAACCCTTCTTATTGGCTGGTTATCACAGGCATCATAATTACTCTCATAAGTCTTTGTGAGAATGTTAACTTGGAATTGGTGAATCATTCCATATTACTACCGTTTAAAACCTTTACACTGACTCCTAGTTTAGTGACACATGCATTATGATTTGAAGTCCTGTTGCTGGTTTTAAGTGCTTGCACTGTCTCCTCTTTCTTATCTCCCCAGGGCTGTCCAGGGCTATAATCCATTTCCATTCCTCTGCTTCTCACAGACAGTTTCTCTTATAATAAGGGCATATTCAATCATTGCTTCTTCATTGTTGGGAGTCAGCCACCCCCAGATACAGAGCCACTGATTCTCTCCCGAAATTCATGTGTGCTTAACAAAAACTACATGTACATACCTTCTGATTTCTTATACCCCCTACTTGTTTTAGGTCAGATTGTATGCTTATAGTTTCAGATTATTGTAGTCTATTTTACTACAGCCTTTTAATTCAAGTTGTGACAGGGGAAAGCTCAAAATCTTTTGCATATTTTGCTGAGACTTAGAAATACTTATACATGGATCATTTGTCATTTAATTTATTTAGGTTATTTTAGTTACATTGTTGTATAGATATTTTGCAGAGACATTCAAGTGGCTCTGGCGAGTATTAGGCTGCACAAACACCCTATCCCTTTTCCTGTTATGCAAAGTCTCATGCAAGACATTGCAACATTCCCAGACTTTACATGATCGTGAAACGCTTCCAAAGATCAGGATGAATGGCATGAAAGGCAGTGTTCCAGTTTAGATTGGGTTTGAAGCCAGACAAGAAGGACCAGTCAGGATTTATGGAGGAGGACATGGTCACGTTTATAAATCTGATACACCAGAGTTCACCAGAGTGAACAGAGTACATGTTAGATACAAATAAACCACTGTGTTGTTTTCCCATGAGATTAAACATGGGTCCTGGGAAGTGCCCTAATCCAATGAACAGGCAAATCAAATAACAGGCTAATGCAGTGCTTCTGTTTTTAGAAGGAATGTGTATTATGAGGCCTTCTGTTTCCAGCTTGTCATCATGCTTGCCTGATTGCAAAGAATCATAGTTGCAAGTTATCAAGGGATTCAAATGTGATTAGAAGGTAGATGAATTCCTTAGCAGCCATTAGAACTTTCATTTCAAGTAAACAATTAAATTAGTGAGCTACTCAGAGAACCTATTGAATCCAGTTTTTAAATGTCATCCTTCTATAACACATTAAATGGTGGTCTATATAGTAAAACTTAAAGAAACTTAACATCAGTGACAGATGTTTAGATTATAAGTTCTTCTCAATGACTGTCAACACTGAAAACATTCTAAAAGACTTTAAAGTCAAAACTTTGGTCAAAAGTTGTACATTTCTATAGTACATTTTAAAGAAAAAAAGACCTCAAATAGGTAGTTATAAAATATGTTTTACATTAGCTTGATAAAATACATTTAAGGTAAACTAGATATGTATGGAGAGAATATCTAAATAAAGGTTTGGAGCTATATGCCTTTAGTAGTGTACAGAATGGTTCAGTATTCCAGTTGTGTCTGCCTGTTCAGTATCTGTGAAAGCCAGCACTGAGGAAAGGGAATCTGTGATACAGACTATTGCATGCAGTGCAAACAAGTTTTAATGCAAAAGCCTATTTTTTTTAAAGTGTCTATATGTTTCAAACAGAGACAAAAGTGAGTGCCACACTGAGGAGCAAAGCCCCTGATTTCTTATGCTGTAAAAGACAGACCCTTTGAGAATTTTTCACTGTTGATAAACATGTTAACATGGTTTTATGATCCTTTAAGCTTTAAAAACGGTGCTGGTAGTCCAAGTACCCCCTGGGATATAATAAATGAAGTCAGTGTATTCTTTTGAAAGAGTTCGGTTTATCCACATGTAGGCCACGTGTGGGTCACCTGCCTACTGCTAGCAGCCTATTCAGTCAGAGCACAGGCAATCAGAAGGCAAGACAGAAGGGGAAATCTATACACAAATGGGTGATAATAGATATTCTTTTATCTGTCAGTCATAGCTTTTAAGGCAGCTTTGTGGACGATTTAGTGTGTTTCCATCTCTCAGTTTGCTGCTGGGGTTATGGTCTACAGATGTGTTTCCTAGGCCTATAGTGGAAAGATGAAAAAGGTTGAGTAACCATGCTCACATACTGTAGTTGTTATGAAGATGGTAGTGGTGGAGCACAGTGGGCAGATAGTACTCAAGCTTTCTATTCTGCACTAATTCTTGAAATGCAGGACCCAAAGGTCTCGACAAGGTCAGTCATAGTGACTCAGCAGTGTACAGTGTATGTATGTAGAAAGAAAGGAGTACACTGGTTAACATTAAGGCAATAGTTTGTACAGGTGTGTTTTTCTTTAAATTGATTTTTGTATTATTGGTCTACATGGTTTTTGCACTAAATAGAAGTATGCCATCTTAAAATGCTAATATAAATCTGATTGTGTTTATTAATATTGAATCCAACTTTAAGCAGGGGTCCAGACATTAAAAATGAGTTTATTACTGGAGCATTTTCTGTGATTATTTCCTATATGTTTGTATAAATCATACAATAACAAAATTACCAACACAGAACAAACAGTCAACTTTTAAAGCTAAGCAATCTGCCCCGGTGGAGTGTAGACCCAGTACCAAATAAAGCCTTATTTTTAAGCTTATATATAAGTTCAGAACACACAGGAGCTAATATAGCAAGATATTACTGATCCAACAGACTTCACATATCAATCTTGGAGTCTTAACACAGATATCAGTCACACAGTTTGATACATTGCACACTATTCTTAGTAGAGATACATAATTTAGTTTTATAAAATGAAATCTACTTACCCCTGCAATGATTGTTTTTTTTAAACTTCTTATCATGTCCCAAATTGAAGCATTTGTGTTCATCCATGCAAGCTCACCTCTCCCATTATGTAAGTAATGTATTTTTTTTGTAATGATTTTTTTTACACTGTTGGCTGTAAAAATAAGCAATTACTACATTAGTTTTATTGATATTGTCTAAAACATTAGTTTTATTTTATTGTAATGCATGTTTTACTTATCAATACTAACTATTCTGCAGTAACACAGGGCAGTGGGGTAACAAAGTCATTTTTATTGGTAGAACGGGGTCGCAGTATCACTGCTATAGAAAGTGTTTGTTGCTTGGTCTAAAAAGTTCTCATATGACAGGACATGTTTTTTCAGATGAGACTCAAGTTCATTAGGATAGGAATACAGTGTATATTAGATTTACAAATAATTCTCTCAAATGGAAGTTTTGGAAATTATTTTTCTAAAACAAACAGAAAACAATTAAGGTTGCAAAAATGTAAATACTCAGCTTGTTTCAGACCAATCTTTTCTTTTTAGTTCTGTATAATTTTTTTTTTTCAAAAAATGAACAAAACATGGGGAAGCCTTACACTTCAGTTAATACTTAATGGCTTGTCTACAAGTAGAGTTACATACTGTGATGGGGAAAAAACAGTAACTGTCAGTAACATTTCATTGTCAACTATCTTCTATTTTAAATTAAACAGTTGTTGTATATGAACACATATTATCAATCAATCTGAATTTCTAAAGCAATGTTGATGTTGAAATTGTAATAGAAGTGCTCTTTCACTATTTGTGTGACTTTTAGACTTTCCTGCAAAATACTTTGCAATGTGTGAATCTGGGAACATGTCTACTACAGATGTGCTGAACTAGTCACAACATGTAAAGGTCTCTGCATACAACTTTTTTGATCTCCGTTTTTCCTTTGGCAACGAAAGATTTTATTGAAGCTCTGGTTTTCTGAGCATCACTGGCTTTTTGGTGTTTTTGTGATCTCTTGTGCTCACCACAAACATCATCATTCTTGCTCCCATGTCCCACCGTTAAAATCAGTCCTGCATAGTTTACAGAATGTCTTTTACCAATGTTATTTAAGATTATGTGAGAATATGTTCTGGTCCAAGAAGCTTGAAATTTGCATATATATATATATATATATATATATATATATATATATATATATATATATATATATATATATATATATATATATATATCTATATATATATTTTTTTTTTTTTTTTACCGGACGAGGAGGGCTTATCCCATGTGCATCCATCGTAGACGGGTAAATATGTGAGCTTGCCTCACGGACTGAATGCATGCCTGCCACAGGGCTCCCCTGGGTCCTAAACCCTGCTAGATAAAGATGGGGATTGCAGTCACCACAGACAGTATATGCCTTTTGCATATATTAAAGGTTTGCCGACATAAAGTGGTTTAACAGTAGTTTTTAACAAAATACGGGAGAAAATCTGTCCAAGGAGTTGTTAATGTATATTGTTCCTAAAATTAACAAGTGGTATGAAACACGGGGGGGTGGGGGGTGCGACTGCCCCCCTGCCCCCCCTAAATGGCGCCCCTGCTATTATTTGACTATAGCATCATGCTCTTATAAAAGTAAATCTTTAAATAAGAAACACATAAACTTGCCAAAACGTCTGTCATACACTTCCATATAATAAAGTTCTAACTTTTATGTTGAGCTTTTTCACAGCTTGAAACACTCCCTGGAAGAGGAATAAGAGTGCCTCCTAATTACAGAGTAGAGGAGATACAAGTTTAATACCCCAGACTATAGTGACATCAAATAAAAAAAAAAAAATGATTAGCCCTGATGTAAACATCATAAAACCCTTTCAATACACAAATTATACATTTAAAGTTTAGTAAGCCATCGCCCATTTGAAGGGAAAATTCATATGTTTGCTGTCATAGGAGCACATTTAGTTCTACTGTATACCTTATTAAGATGTCCATCTAAAGTTGGCACTAAAACAGCAGCTGTGAATTGTATCCTGCTATATGAAATAAGACTCTGTGTGTGTGTGTGTGTGTGTGTGTGTGTGTGTGTGTGTGTGTTTACATACAGTTATACAAATATAGAACTTCTGAATGCAAACTGATTACAAGGGCATACAAGCAAAACATAATGCATTTCAAATGTTGGTCATGTGCATGAACATACTTCCTATATATTCATAATGTGTATTAGTAAGGTGCCACAGTAACAGTAAAGTGAAGCCTGGAAATAAATGAAGTTCTGGCAAAAGTGATGTCTTTTCAAGGAGATGGCATAAATGTTTCATTTTGCCCAAGAAGTTGTCAGGTGTGCTGATACATGGCAGGGATGTCTGAGACTATGCAGATGCACTTAGACGATGGAGGCTCTTTTTTGAAGGTTATTGGAAATGAATACTGGTATAAATTAAGATTGTCTGCATCAGTTTACTTTTCCCATGTTAACCAGTGTTGCAATTAAATTGCTTTGATTTGAATGTATTGGTAATCGTCAGTAATTGCCCACTTTTATGGAAAACCTTTCAATGCATTATTGGTATTTTAAAAGCAAATGATTCCAAGATAGTCGGCTAGCCTTTCACTAAAGCTGGACACGATTTCAATCAGCTCGTTTGGAGCACTGCAGTGTTGCCATTCTTAATGTAACTAAATGAAAAATGCAAGCGAAAGTAATACTAAGAGGGCACTTAGATAATTCACTGATTACACAAACAGCAGGCAGGGCTCACAGCATTAAATATAAAAAAATATTACCCTAAAGCACCATGGGCTGGATTTTTCACTTCCCCCTATTAAGATGTGCACTATGAAAATAAATGATTGGAGTAAATTTGGAACAGGTGTAATTTAAAAAAAGTGTGATTGTAGTATTATTTTTTGACCTTACTAAATGAAATAAGTCATATCATTACAGCAGAGTGGAATATATATATATATATATATATATATATATATATATATATATATATATATATATATATATATATATATATATATACAGTGCCCTCCATAAGTATTGGGACAGTGAAGTCAAAATTGCTATTTTTGCTGTACACTCGAGCTATATGAAAATACGAGTAAAAGATTAATAAGAGGCAAAAGTACAGAATGTCTCCTGTTATTTCTGGTGGTTTCAAGACATACATGTTTTACCAACTAAGAACAACAGCACTTTTAGAGTTCCACCCCCCCATTTTATATGAGCATAAGTATTGGGACAATTCAACTTAAAGCAAATATTAAAAGTATATTTCATTCGTTACATCATCAATAAAGATGAGTGAGCCCGTTCCAGAGGCAGCCATGCATGCCCATGCCATGACACTACCTCCACCATGCTTCACAGATGAGGTGGTATGCTTTGGATCATCTGCAGTTCCTTTTTTTCTCCACACTTTGCCTTCCCATCACTTTGATAAAGGTTAATCTTCATCTCATCTGTCCATAAAACTCTGTTCCAAAACACTACTGGCTCATCTCTGTACTTTTTAGCAAATTCTAATCTGGCCTTTCTGTTTTTGGTGCTGATCAGAGGTTTGCATCTTGCAGTGTAGCCTTTGTAATTCTGCTGCCGAAGTCTTCTGCAAACAGTAGATTGTGACACTTTCACCCCAGCATTCTGGAGGTTGTTGGTGATTTCACTGACACTTATTTTAGGGTTGTTTTTTTCACAGCTCTGGTCATTTTTCTGTCATCAACTGCTGTTGTTTTCCTTGGCCGACCTGGTTGTTGCCGATTGCTGAAGACACCAGTGGTTTCTTTCTTTTTCAGGACATTGCAAACTGTTGATTTGGCTATGCCCAACTTTTGTGCTATGGTTCTAATTGAGTTCCTTTTTCTTTTAGCATCCAAATCGCTTGCTTTTCTTTCATAGACAGCTCCAGGGTCTTCATGTTGGATTATGCCTACTGACACTAAACGCAGACTCCAAAGGCAAAAGCAAAGGATAAAACTGAGACTACACACAGCTCTTTCATGTGTGAACAATCAATGCAACAGGAAACACCTGATCAATTAGAAACACCTGTGAGCCAAATGTCCCAATACTTATGCTCCCATAAAATGGGGGGATGAAACTCTGAAAGTGCTGTTATTCTTAGTTGGTAAAACATATATGTGTTGAAACAACTAGAAATAAAAGGTGACATTTTGTACTTTTGCCTCATATTCATCTTTTAATCATATTTTCATATTGCTTGAGTATACTTATGGAGGGCACTGTATATATATATATATATATATATATATATATATATATATATATATATATATATATATATATATAGTGACAAACCAAGGGGCCGTCTTATAAATAGCAGGTATGTGAGGGCAGAACTGCTAACAGGGCTCTGTCCTCTCACTGGATTGCAACCAGAGGGGGGACTACAATTCAAAAAATGGCCGCCCCAAAAAGACTACAAGTCCCAACAGCCAGAGCAATGTGCCGAGTCATGGGGTGTGGCCGGCCAATATAAAAAGGGTCAACACAGAAGTGAAGAGAGAGAGAGAGGAGTAGAAGGTGGTAAGGCATTGGGGAGTGTGCTATTACTGTTTTGTGGGTTTTGAATTGATTTACTGTGTATGACCTGGACAGACTGAGAACCCTTCTGGCTGTGAACCAGATTTGTGAACTGACCCTTGACATCCCTGACCCTGCGGGCTGTGTGTCTAGCACGGCACAAGGTAATAAACATACAAGCACCGTCTTGTTGGAAAGAACTTCATTTGTGACTGTACCTTCTTGTGTGTGTCTCCCATACTGATTTGTGTACAAGTTCGCTTACCATATAAATATATATATATATATATATATATATATATATATATATATATATATATATATATATATATTGTAACACGATTGCACTCACTCGGGTTCGTTGCCCCTTTAAAAACACGACCCAGGACACTGAAATGGATTTTCTTGCGCGGTTGCGCTATTTTTTAATAAACACAAAATAAACAAACACAACAAAACACAAAATAAACACCTAGCTCTTTTGGAGCACTAACTCAACTTTCAGGAACACCCTGTCTACCACGGGACAGCTAAGCTGTTTCCCCGTCCTTACAAAACACAAGTTTGACACAGCACTTACTTTTTTAACTCTGGCTACTCGGAGACAGAGCACCTTCCTTCTGCCTCCCTCTACTCAGCAGCCTCGAGCAGACTGACTGCCCTCCTTTTAAACCCCGCACCTGGATCTAATTTACCAATAACGCCCAGGTGCGGATGATAATTAATAATAAAACAATTAAACAATCAAACAAAAAGGTGCATTCCCTCGCTGGGAGGTTTTAAAAGTTTAGTTCTAAAAAGTTTAGTTCACTTAAAGGATTTCTTACTATTTGAAAAATGCATAATTTTGGCCAAGCCTGTTTGTTCTAATAATACATACATACATACATACATACATACATGCTTTATTCCTATTTAAATAATTTATTTAAATATTCTACAAGAAAAATAATACATTATGGTTGATCTGGCATGTTCCAGAGCAAATGACAAAGTACTGCTCTGTCTCCTGACCAAGCAAAAGCCTTTTTGAATTAGAACAAATTTAAACAGCCTTCATTTTGTGTGTCACCTAACCAATTGGTAACAATATGAAAGGTGACTTTTGGTCCTACATTTAAAACTAAAAATGTAACAAAAAATATTTTGTCACTGAAGTATTTGAAATGTAAGTGTCCAGGAACAAATGCTGAGATCTTGATAACAGAGCAAAACTCAGATCTGAAACCCAGAAGTGCGAGGAATACTAGGTAGGTTACATTACACAGCATGACATGGTTAAATATTTACAAAAGATTAAGAAATAACTTGGGTGTATGTATAGCAGGCTAAATTAGACGGTAATAGTAAAGACTTCTGGTGAGTTAAATTCTGAGTGCAGCGGCATTCCTTTATGTTTAAATTTTACTACTTGAAAGTTTACACATAACTTGCCTTTCAGAAAACAAAAAACAACTTTTCACTGAAGGAAAACATCTCTGTATATGTAGTCCCTTGAGTTGTATTATCAAAAGTAAAAAGAAAGAATGTGCTGTTGAGAAAAATCTATAAAAGCTTAAAAAAAATCTTAAATTAACTGAATTTTATCAGCACTTTTTGTTGGATATATGCTTTGGAAAGCTCTGGCATCTGTTTTAATGAGTATATCTACCTCATTGCATTATTCATTAAACAGAAACAGTCTCTTGATCCAAAAGGCCTTTTGTCTTCACTATAGGTATTGGAAGAATTGCTTGATTCGGTCCCCTGAGGTAGTTGATCAGACCAGCCCATTGATTCGTAGTTTACAAGTCAACGCAAGCCCTTTATTGTCTTGAGTTTTCAAATACTTGTAATTATTGGATATAGCAATTGACTACTATGCTTGTTTATATATATATATATATATATATATATATATATATATATATATATATATATCTGAGAAGCAATTTATTTTGGGCTGCTGTGTTTTTTATGTTTCTTTTTCATGTTTAAATGCAGGTTTCTCTGAATTCATCATAGCTGTTAATTATACTGCTATCTTTTCTTACATGTAAGCCTGAAAAAATAAGAAAAAACACATTCTTCTATATTCTGCATATTACATATTCTGTAGCTTAAACCAATACATACACATAGCAGGAATGAGAGAAACATCAATC